>NW_017617849.1:5272500-5870000 GCF_001879475.1 Ipomoea nil | reverse complement strand
TGATATTTTTCACTTTTAATCCTTAAACATACAAATAACTAATATTAATCCCAACTATTCCATATATCTTTGTCACTTTTGATCCTCTATCATAATTTTCAACAAATATCCGTTACGAATGAGTATAATTTGAACTTGTAATGTTTTAACAACCTGTTCTAAAAAATGCCTTTTGTAGTTGTATAAACTAAAAGGAAATTATCAATCACAATTTAAACTTTGTTCGCCAAGAAAGCCCACATCTTCATCATTATGGATTGGTGAGATGAAAATAAATTAGAATTTTGCATTGAGTTTTATACAACTTCAAAACACGTAAACTAGAGCAAAGTTATTAGAAATTACAAATTTGTATTTGTCTTTAATAGAGATTTGTCAAAATTGTGGTTAAGGATCAAAAGAGGCAAAGACAAAGAAGCCAAAGAACTAATAATATTAATTACTTTTACTGTCGATGAATAAAAGTGACCAAATCTATAGAAAATCAAAACTGAAATTTATCCAAAAATAAGAAGTCGATGAATAAAAGTGACCAAATCTATAGAAAATCAAAACTGAAATTTATCCAAAAATAAGAATAGAAGGATTAAGTAGTAATTTCTTGATTCTTCCAAATGAGAGGTCATAGATTCAAGCTCTTTGGGAGAAGAATGGATTCAAGTTCTACTGTGGATGATATTGACTTTTTGTGTTTCTATAGGTTGAGAAAGTAGATATAAACAAATACTACATTGTAACAGAGTAAATAGTATTAAAAAAAAAAGTAATAATTTCTTAAAAGTGTAGTGTTACAGACCAATCATTATTGTGTGGACCTGGTCCACACAAGCTGTGTGGACCATATTTTGTATACTATAAAATAATGTATATTCAGTACAAATCTAATGTGCATTCAGTACAAAAAAATAATGTATATTGTATTTCGAGAATGTACATTATTTATATACTGAGTGTACATTATATTATATAATGTACATTCAGTACAAAAATAATATACATTTAGTATATTAAAAATATACTTTTTGTTATGGTCCATACAACACTGTGTGGGCCATAATTTGCTGTTACAAACACACACACCAAATAATAATAATAATAATAATAAAAAAATGGGTGCCCATTCTGAGAATTTTAGTAGCCTAATCATTAAAAGCAACGAAAATTGGTTAATGGGCTTCTTGCAAGTTGCAGCATGCGACAACTAAGCCAAAAATTACACCGTGGTCCACAAAGCATTGTGGATTGTGGACCATCGTTCAAAACGGTGCATTAGAAGAAACGACACCCGTTTGCGCCGTTCCACATAAAAGTAGATCTGTTTGTATAACATATTCAATTTTATTTTTATATATATACACGTCAATTTCATTTCAACAAAACTACAATTTCATTTCGATATTACTGCAGTTTCATTCGACATTATACACTCAAATATGTGAAAATGTTATTCAGTTTCATTTTATATACACTATAGTTTATTACAACACAACTACAGTATCATTTCGATATAACTACATTTTTATTGGACAACATATACTCAAATATGTAAACTGTTATTCAGTTTCATTTTATATACACTGCAATTTCATTTTAACACAATTACAGTTTCATTTCAATATAACTACAGTTTCATTCGACATTATACACTCAAATATGTGGAATTATTCGATTCCATTTTATATACACTATAGTTTCATTACAACAAAACTAAAGTATCATTTCGATATTACTACAGTTTCATTGGACAATATACACTCAAATATATGAAACTATTATTCAGTTTCATTTCAACACAACTATAGTTTCATTTCAATTCAATTACAATTTCATTTGATAATACAAAAATAATATGTGAAACTGTTACATTTTAGATACAGTGTAGTTTCATTTTGTAATTAACACACCAACAATATGGACTCCGTTAATATGTAACGGCAGTCATTTCTTTACTTAAAAAAATTGACAAGTAGATAATTTATGCTTTAAGCCTTTAATTAGTCTAATGACAAATTATCCACCTTATCATAATTAAATACTCAATTACCATAAAAAGACCATAAATTATATATGGTACCTGTCAAAGAGTTTGTGATCAAATAACATGAAATTTTCATATCCCTTACAAATGGGGGTCATGAATTCGAGTCTCAGTCACCTATTTTCCACTCCTATATAAAAAGACATAATCAGAAGCAAGAAGGACATCCACTTACATCTACAGCTTTCTCAAACATGAGAGCTCTCAACCCCTATATATATGATCTCAGTTTAGCCTACGGGACCCATCCCAAAAGCCAATGCAGACTCACGTAATCAGTCTACCAGTTAATTTGAGACCAAATTTGAAAAGACCTTTTTCCATTCATGTTTTTAGTGAAATTCGAATGCTTACACTGTTGCCTTCCAGTAATGACTTTAAGTCAAACGACGAACCACTATACTAATTCCTGTGTATTTTATTTCCTTTCCTACCTGATTAATTGGCAATAGTTGGTGACTGCCCAAAGATCACAAAACCAACAAATTACATCACGATTATTGCTTCATATTATTATTATATTATATTGTTACTGTCAAATACCATTACACAGGATTAAAGCTGGATATATCCATTCTTTATCATCCACTCCAAACTCCAGTAATTATTCACATTTTTGAGCCCCCAATACGCCCAACCAAACGTCGCACGACCAAACACTTCCAGCTGGGCCTTAGCATATCGCTGATAATCTTCCTTTGTCGCGTTTTTAACGTTCCACTCCGCCACCCATTCTCCCACGAAGCTGAGAGGCCCGTTTGAGGTTGTCACAGCACTCAGCTCCCCTCTCCGCTCGTTGTAAACATAGTCGATGTTTTGCTGCGCCGTCATGTTTTTGAATAGGTCGACGAAGAGGTTGTAGTAATGGACGTCGACTACGGTTCCCTTCAACCCGCCGGCCAGCGGGAAGAGCTCCGTATTGTTTGGAGACCCCAGCCGGTTCGACATCACCACGTAGGCCGTCGATGAGTGCTTCCGGACCGCCTCGTAACCGGATTTGTAGTACTCCGTCACCGTCTCGAAAGAAACCCCCGGCGCCCGCGGCTCGTTCAGGAGCTCCACCGCGTATAGACTCGGATTCTTGGCGTACCTAAGTATATATGTAATCAATCAAAAACCCCAAAACAAAAAACACAAAAACCAATTTGGTAAGAAATCGAGGGTGTGCAGTGAATAACTTCTGTCTTGTAATCATACTGATTACAAAGAGGTAAACTGATTCTATAATTGACCATAAAAGTTTAACCAATTTGGTAGGTCTAGACTGCCTCATGTTAAGTAGGTTATAGCTGACTGACTCAAACTAAGAAGGTTAATAGACGGTCCTTATATGGAGTCGAACTTGAAACGTTATAGTTATGAGGCAAATAGCCTAACCAACAAGGCTGGGTTGCCCCATTATATAGTTGAACTAACGTATATATATATATACATGTGGTACCTAGCAGTGAGAAAATCAATGACTGCCACTGTTTGTCGAATGTTGTCCTGGGAGTTTCCCCATTCCTGAGACCCATCTCTGGAGGCGCTGTGCTCCCAACCATTTTGAGATCCTGGGGCAGCGTGGAGATCTATTATAACCTTCACTCCATATTTCCTGTACATATATTAAGATTAATTAGATTGTTGAAAGGTGAAATTTCGATCAACATATATATATAAATAATTAAGCTTTGTGAGATAGTGTTGAATGTATGTATGCATGATATATACGCACCTAGCCCATAAAAAAGCATTGTCTAAAGCCTTCAAGGATCCCCCCACGAATGGCTTTGGAGGGTGTGGATCACTAGCAATCCACCATCCAACTGGTATTCTCACTGTATTTAGTCCGTTTCTGGAGATGAATTTGAAGTCGTCTTCCACTATAAATGTTTTCCAGTGTTCCTATACATAATATAATGAACTCAAGTGAGTACTATAAATAAATATGATCCTCCCCACAGAGTGTATATATATATATATATATATATATATATATGTATATATATATATATCAAAATTTCAGTAAAAATTACAATTATTAATTATTAACACTGTTATTATTCTTAACTTATAACTACACAACAACATTTAATTTAAATATAACATCAATAGATCAGACAAGTAAATAGTTGAACTCATGATATGATTAAGACCTCATGTCTCATTCCTTCTAGTTGTCGGACATAGTTGAACACTTCAAAGTGGCTAATATTTGACATTATGGTATAAAAAGAATATCACTGCTGGAAATTATAGAATTTTCGACCAATCCTTAATCAAGTCGAAAGCATTGTTGGGATCACTTTTGGTATCCGAAAAAACCTTTATTGCTATTTTCGACCACTTTTTACTTTCGAATTGATTTAAGTTCACTTTCAGCAGGTGGTGAAAAATTTCATAATTTCCAGCAGTGTATATTAATTTGAATGGAAAATGAATTTAAGATCACTTTCAGGTGGTGAAAAATTTCATAATTTCCAGCAGTGTATATTAATTTGAATGAAAAATGAATACATACATACATACATATATATATATATATATATATATATATATATATATATATATATGACACCCATGTCTTTTTCTCCCCATTAATGGATCGGATGAACTGTAATACACCGTTGACCGTTGACCTAGTTTATTGGTCAGGTCAACAAATCGGCGTTTCTATTGGAATGGTCAAAAGGGACCAGCCGACACTTACATTAGTGATTAGTGTGCATGCATTTACATTAGTGGGCAGCTGACAGAGTGACAGTGAGCACTTAACACCAAGTAATTTTTGGGGGGTTTTTAAGAGTAAAAAATTAATTTTTTTGTAATAAATAAATAAATAAATAAGGCACGTGAAGAAACCACTGCACTCAGCGAAAGCGTTTTAAAAACACAACTGTTGCAGCCACTCTATTTTTTTTTTTTAATATATATTTTTTTTATTTTGTTAAATGATAGTGGCCAAATTTTATTTTATTTTTGGGTTAAATTTAAATGGTTTTTTATTTTCTATTTTTTTTCTTATTATAAAAAATTACATATGTAACATAATTTTTTGATGTAACATATAATTTTAATAATATAGTTGTAATTAAAATTTTATAATTATTAATTTAAATAAATTTTATATGATTTAATTGTAACTATAATTCAAAATGATTAAAATAATCAAACTATAATTGATATAGATTCGTGGTCACCACAAACTTTAAAAAAAAAAAATAATTAATGTCACTTATAGTCTTATACCACTAATAGATTTTAAATCTGAGTTAAAACTGTTAAAATAAAGGTGAAAATTAAAGGAAAAATGTGAAAGGTAAAATTGGAGAAAATGCATGAAGAAACAATACAAATAACAAGAAGAATAAACAATTGATAAAACTTATACTATCAACACAATTTTTATTCCAGTTAATAATTAACACTATTGACTTTTATTAAAATTTATTATTATAGATATAATAAATTATAGATAAAGACTAACATTATTAAATCTTGTTAAATTTTAGATTAAATTTTTAATTTTAATGTACTATACATTTATTTTTGGTATATTGTAAGTTTGCTTTTAGTATATGCTAGATAAAAATTAACATATAATACATTAAAATTAAACATTTATCTGTGATTCATTTTGCAATTTAGACTATACTCCACAGTATAATTTACCAATTAACACCATTGAACTAGAAGCTGTTACTCTACTAATTAAGTGCCCATAAGAGAGAGAATTTGATAAATATATTTTTAGATGGAGCATAATCAAGACTCAACTAATCTTACAAAATGTCAAATATCAATGCAACATAATATACACTTTACACTACCATTTATATATATATATATATATATATATATATATATATACACACACACACACACTCACGCACTTACCTTCATAACTGTTGGTGCCACAAATGGATCGTAGCCATTTGTAACTTGAAACTCCCCGTGTAATCCTCCAGTGTTTGTCATGATAAAAACAGAGGGATCATTATCACCCCATCCCGCGTTCCCTTTAGAATCTGCTGTAACAAGTTCCTCTGTTTTTGCCTAAGAACATATTGTTATTTTTTCATTAATCGACAATATAAAAAAGACATTAGCATGATTCAATTTTTCTTTTTTTTAAATGTATAATCCTTTAGGTTTATTAATTAGAGAAATTTTATTCATTTTAAAAAATATTTTTAAAAAATATAGAGAATACGTGTTTTTTTTAAAAAAAATGTACAATCCTTTAAAAATTTTAAAAATTAAAGTAAATGCAATCTTAGTTTGACAAGTACTTGGACCACAAAAATGAAGTGAAACTTTTCTACCAATATACTTTAGAATGTTTTAGTTGACTTTATCACAAGTTCAAATCTTCAATAATGTTGTTTTGTTTTTCTTTTGTATAAATATCAATTATTTAAGAATTTCATAATAATAAAATACTAGGTATGTGAAAGAAATAATTACAAAATCATTCTAAAAATTCACATTACATCTATCCAAAAATATCATATATCCAAAAACTAAAAACATATAATATTGTTTTAGATAATATAAGATTCTTGAATGTGACATGACATCCCTAGAATCAAATATAAATGCTCCACTATTGTATTGTGATTTCTCAACTTGATTTTTATCTACGAATATAATGACAAAGCACAATATTGGAGTAACAAAAGAAATTCAGAGTCACTATTTTGACCCTGTATTGAGTAAGTATGTTTATATATAAGAATTCACAAAGCACACATGAAAGTTTAATCGGAAAAAAACAATGCAATGAGTTTGATCAATATTAAACAATAATGATCTAAACTTCTAATTGTAAAGTCCATGACTGTCTCAGAATAATGTTTCAATCAGTCTCCATCCCTTACTAGCAACTAGTGGATGGATCTCTCATCACATGCAAATTAAAAACAGAAAATGACAAAGAGCAAAAAAAAAAACAAACAAACAAATCTAAACAAAAGAAAAGACGAATAAAAATAAGGAAAGAAAATATGTTTATAAAATTATAATTGATGAGGATATGCATACTCACCTGCAAGAAAAACCCATTGGAGGCCTTAATCCGAACACGGTTTGGGTCATCGGAGTTTCTAAGAATCAGAAATGTCTCCGATATACCCGGTGTGTTTTCGACAGCCACGAGGTTGACTCCTGCGCCGCCGTTGCCGTTGGTCGTGTCTAATCCGACGAATTGTCTGTTGAACACCCTCAAGTTAAAGGTCTTCTCATTGATCCTCCACAACTACAAGAATAAGTGAATATTGCATACATACAGATTAAGTAACAGGTTTAATCTTAATTAATTATGATCAGAACCCCATTTTCTCGTACATTAATTTTAACCAATATAATCACTTACTGAGAAAGTTTCCCATCCTGAAGCGGCAGTTCTATTAGCAACCAAGATCGTCCCGCCGCCGGACTCTGCGCAGAGATACTTTCCGACCGTAACAGATTTAAATTGGACTCCTGTTCCATCCTGGCAACAATTAAGTTTGAAGAGTACGTTAATAATTACTTCAACAACGTTAATGACAAGTAGTTAATTAATAATATAGTATATGTAGGAGGAGCGCAGCGAAGAATTAACCAGGAGATCTTTGTTGGGAATGGCGTCAAAGAGAGAAGGCTTGATCCATCCTTCGGTGACTAGCCACCCGCCGAGATTAACAGCGCGAACCCGGAAGCCGTTGGAAGCCGCCGGAGCGGCGACCTTCGCCTGAGAAACTGAGAGTATGCAACAGAGAATAAGGAGGAAAACAAAGTTGGGTTTCATGGCTGCAGGTAGTGTATCCAACTTCAATTCTTGTGCATTATTCCATCAATTCCGGTGATTATGCGTCTTTTTATAGTAGGAGAGTTAAACTTGAAATTTCATAATTACTAGTCTAATCAATTGTGTTAGAATTATCAATCATCTATTACAATTTATTTCTCTTAATAACATTTATAATTATTATATTAGAATAGAATTTATTCAATACATACTTTCTCATAGTGGTTATGATTTTCATCATCATAAAAAAAAAAAAAAAAATTAAAATGTTTGACTATTGGTTTCTGTGGAATTTTGACCTGCATTTTGATGGCAAATTATGTTGTGCATCCGTATGCACCATGGATGGTGCATACAGATGCAAAAGCCAGGGCCGGATTTTAAGCTGTGCAAGCTAGGCTACCGCACATGGCCCTCAATTTTAGAGGGACCCCAAATTGTAGAGGTCCAATATTTAATTTTTACCTAGCTAGTTTAGAAATAAAAATTAAAAGTTTCCAATTTAACTTAAAAGGTTTTATGAAGAGATGGTAAGAATGTGTATTTATTGTATTTTAACTTGGAGGTCAAAGGTTTGAAACTTGAATGTATTGATTTTAAAAATTGTGAGTTTGATAGGGCCACATTTATTTACCAGAACTGGGCCACAAAAACTTAAAACACGGCCCTCGCAAAAATGACGTCGTTTTGCATCAAAACGCGCGTCCTACTTAAAAAAAATCAGTTTCAATTCCCAGCAACAACATTATGTTGTTCATTTTTTAGTTCATTATTCATTCTGAATTTTAGTTATGAAATTATTGATGTGTAGGTATGCAATTTAAGATTTATAGTTATGAAATTATGGATGTGTAATTATGCATGGTGTAGTTATGCAATTCTGGATTTTATAGTTATGAATTTATGGATATATAGTTATACAATTCTGGATGTATAGTTATAAAGTCATGGATGTGTAGTTATGCAATTCTGGATTTATAGTTATGAAATTATGGATGTGTAGTTATGTAATTTTGGATGTATAGTTATAAAATTATGGATGTGTAGTTATGCAATTTTAAATTTTTTTTTAAAAGTTAGACATCAAATCAACGTCATTTTTGCATCCATATGCATCATACACGGTTCATACATATGCACAGCATAACGATTGCATTTTGATTGGTCAGTAAATGAATGACACATTTGTATGGGCTAATGCCCAATAGGCTTAATTTCATAATAAAATACTAGAAGTTAGAAGAATGTGCACAATATAATAATACGGTATCTTTTTGAGATTTGCCTACAAATAAAATAATTTCTCAGTTTGCAAAAGACATTATGATGAAGCGATATAATTGTACGATTGACACAATAATGTACGTACATTTGTAACAAAAAAGAAAATTGGCATTTGGTTATATCTATCGAGTCATTAAGTTATCGTGATTTACCTCATCACCATCTCATATGTTTTATTTATCCGGTCGGAATATTGGAGTCCATACATTTAAAGATTCAATCTTTTGAAAAAAGAATACCAATAGGGAATTCATCCAAATTAAAAATAAGAATAAAAAGAGTAAGAGTGTGTTTTGTTCATGGGTTTACACATTATGAATGGGAATTAAAATTAAATCATAATTAGTATTTGGTTGACAACTTTTTAAAACACAACTATTGGATTTGATTACCCCTTCAATTAAAAACAACATTCCCTAATAAAAAAATGTATCATTCCATCTGATCTTATTGATAATATGATTTTTAAGTTTGGATTTGGACTTTTAGATTTTTGTTTTAAATTTTTTTGTTCATATTGGTGCTTTGGATGTCATTATATTAGGATCCATTGCCTTGATTTTTTGTTTTTATATTTTTAAAACCTTTATTCATTATAATGTCATACATAACCAAAGATCAGTATTGGTAATAACCATTTCAATTCCATCCTACTACCAAACATGCAAAATAGTTTCACAAAAACCATACCATTGCTGAATATTTGATTCTCATTACGATTCCGATATCCCAAAGTCAGAGGACCTCCGTCGGTATTTACTCATATTAAAACTGTACGATTGACACAATAATGTACGTACACTTGCAATAAAAAAGAACATGGTTCCGGGGCCCACTTCTTGAATTTTAGTAGCCTAAAAATTAAAGGATAGTTATGCTGTGCATCCGTATGCACCAGTGCATACGGATGCCAAAACGACGCCGTTTTATTAAAAAACGTGCGTCTCTCCTTTAAAAAAAATTCAGGTTCGATTCCCAGCAACAACATTATACTGTTCATTCATTTTGGAATTTTAGTTCATTGATTATGGAATTATTGTTCATCGATTATGGAATTGTAGTTCATCGATTCTGAAATTTTAGTTTATAGATTACGAAATTTTAGTTCATTCATTCTGGAATTTTTAGTTCATAGATTAGATTATGAAATTATAGTTCATCGATTATGGAATTATAGTTCACCGATTATGAAATTTTAGTTCATATATTGTTGCTGGAAATCGAACCTGATTTTTTTTTAAGAGAAGACGCGCGTTTTATTAAAACGACGTCGTTTTTGCATCAGTATGCACCATGCATGGTGCATACCGATGCACTGCATAATTTGCCAAAATTAAAAGCAACCAAAATTCAGAAGTTGTAATGGGCTTCTTGCAAGTTGCAGCATACGACAACTAATCCAGTAACTCCCGAATTCAGAATCCTGCAAGTAGATAATTGCTACTTTGACCTTTTAGTCCATGATAGCCATGGCGTATCATATTTTTTTTTTAATGGGCAAATCTACGTACAATCATTATTTGAGAATATACACTATAAATTTAAGTCATAATTTATATAGGATAAATAGACTCTAGACAAGTTTGACTAAAAGGGTATTAACAAGAATTGAACTCATATATTAAAAATTTTATTCCCTAATTAAAAAGGAGTTTCATTCCATCTTATTTCTAATCTAATTTTTAAGTTTGGATTAGTATTTTTAAATTTTTGTTATGATATTTTTTTTTTCATAGTGATGCTTTGGATGCCATTATATTAGGATCAATTGACTTGATTTTGTGTTGTTTTATTTTAAAACATTTATTCCTATTATAGGGTCATACACAACCTAACATCAATATTGGTAATCATTCCAATTCCACTATATACTACCAAACATACAAAATACTTTCACCAAAACTCATTACCATTACCAAGTATTTGATTCTCATTCCTATTCTGATTCCCATGTACAAACCAAACACACTCTATGTTCTACTCACTCGGTCACCTCTTTCAAAATATGAATAAAAAAATTAAATTACAAATTTTGTGGTTATGTCACACTCACACCTATAGTTCTTATTTGTTTAATATAATTTGAAAGGCAATCTAACTCAAGCAACCTCAATGATAAACCACAACTCTCAATGCTATACAATCAACATCGGTTTTTAGCTTTCCTAAGAACATATTGGGATTTATACATCCAATCTCTCCTAGAAAACTATCCTATAGTTTCAATATGAAAATGGGGATCTCTAGTATGTTTCCTGCAATATCTTCTCAAAATGTCTTTCAATTAAACCACATTTTTAATTCAACAACCCTATAACCCCTTTCCCCGGCCAATTTAAAAAAAAAAAATAAAAATTGATAAACCTAACTGGTTAAAATGCCCTATTATTTGATCTTTAAGATTTCTTAACACGTTACATGCATTAGTGAAAAATAAATAAATAAAACGTCAATCTCATATCAAAGCGTTTTCACCTAGAAATCACCCACATGTTATATGGTTACATGAAAAGTAGAAATAAAAAGAAAATAAAACAAAGAATTGGTGCAAACTCATGAGGGGCCACTGCCATTTTGGCAACACAAATGGAAACTTAATGGCTGACCCATATAATCTAAGGACTTTGTCTACCAATTTATAGGTTTAGTTGTGTAGATATGATAAATACTTTCCATTCCTTTTTACCTAAAAGTGCGACACTTTTCCAGCTATACTCTCTGCCTAAAAAGCACATCCGATCCTTAGCTTATCTAACTGTATACTCAAATTTTGGCATGAATCAAGAGGAAAGTTGGCCTACATACTTTCTTATTAGAAGTATCAAGATCAGAGTATGTAGACCTCTTATCAACTTTGTTAAAACGAATGTGGATGGCAATGCACGTACGTTGACAATCGAGTGAGCCTACAATTTAGGGATCAGAGTTCTTAGAGATGAGAGGAATGGCTTAGTTTGGTGGATTTGTTTTTAATGTTGGAAAAAATAGCATAAATGTCATTTTTAGTGATTATTTTGTGGTAGAATTATTAGTAAGGTTCACTTACGATTGGGTCGCATCAATGTAGATTCGAGTTTTTCTGGTGCGACGAAGAGATTGATATATTGTGAGCTCAAAATGGATAATGAGAAATTGATTCTCAGGGTAGACTCATTTGAGTTGGAAAAAATGACAGGAAAGGCTTTAAAGTAACCTTTGTCTCGCATTGATTTGGGAAGTGAATTTGCACCAGTCTTTTTAAAATTTATTGAATTGTATAACATAGATGCTCTCTTTCGTGTCGAAGTATTTTTTCCTTCCTAATTCAAATACAAAAAATGTCATTTTTCCACAGGTTGGAAAGACATGACAAACTCCAAAACACAAAATTATCAACAGAGAAAAAGGAGATTGAATCCTTGCAACAAAAATGTTTTCTAACTACGGAGTTGTACGTATATATACTTCAATTCAAAACGAAACAACTAAATCCCTAATAACCACTGATGTACTGTTATACCAACACCAAAATTTCAACCTAACTTAGTTCAGAAGTAACATACACTAATCAAACTTTTGATTTACTGAGCTGAGAAGTTTGTATTCGCTATTTAAAATTGTTCATTAGGTGAAACTTCTTTTGTGACTTTATCGGATAAAAATCAGAAGAAGATAAAGCAATCCAAGTTGTTCATAGTTTGATTTACGAGAAAATTTGTAGCTACTTTCTGAACATGCCCTATAGGTGAAGTCTGTTTTGTACTCCTACCTTGTAAAGGACCACCATAAGGTAAATTAAACCAAGTATTTATTATATATAATTAATCGGCTTAAACTAAAAATGTCAATAGACCGTACTCTTATGAGTATGTAGTGTGGAACTTGGAACCTTGTGATTAACCAGAATTATCTATAGTTAACGGGTTCAAATTAAGAAGATCAATTGACAATTTTTACAAAACGTCGAAGTAGGAGTCTTGGGAAATAAAACTTACCATAGTATAGTAGTTGATTGGCACTTCAATTATATGTGACTTATTATGAAGAAATGGAAATGGATGGACCCCCACAAACTGCAACTTGCAGCTCATAAAATCCGCCCAAAAACGCAACCAATGCCCTTACCAAACACATCGCTTTCATATTCTATCTACAAACAGATAAGCAGATCCCACTTTTGCAAAAACAGGCATTTCTGCTGACTAGAAATATAATTTGTCATCAATTTTATATGCAAAAAGTAGAACAAGAAGCCGATCGAAGAAGAAGTTTTCACTTTCTTCCCAATCTTTCTATACGTTTTCGTGCTTTTCAATTCTCTCCGGCAAAATATAGGTTCTTGGCGTTTTCAATCTGACAGTATATTGCATAATTACATAAACTTTCCTTGTAAGATTTTCTGTATACCAACACTAATGCACCGGATTTCATCAGAACTCCAAAATTAAGCATATTTGGACGAGAATAGTATTAGGATGGATGACTCCCTGGGAGTCCTCTATTGCATCTCAACCCTTCCCGTAAATATTTAAAAAAAAAAAAAGATATTATGTATAATATATTTTAAATAAGGCATTAATTATATATGTGGTGCAAGTTAATTAGATTTGTTAAATAATTTGATTGAACTATGGGTGTGTTTGGTTCACATAAGAGAATTGAAATTGAAATTCGAATGGTAATGGGTTTTGGTAAAAGTATTTTGCATTTTTTGTAGTAGGGTAAGAATGTGGTAATATTGATATTTGGTTATGTATGACCCTATGATGAGAATAAAAGTTTTTAGAAATACAAAAATAAAAAATTAAGGCAATTAATCTTAATATAATGACATTCAAACTATCAATATGAACAAAAAAAAAAAAAATCAAAACAGAAATTTAAAAACATTAATTCAAACTTAAAAATTAGATTACCAGCCAATAACATGGAATGATATCCATTTTTAATTAGGAAATGAGATTTTTAATTGAAAGGGTAATTAAATCTCCATAGTTGTGTTTTTAAAAGTCATTGTCAACTAAACAGTAACTATGAATTTGATTTCTATTCATAGTGTGTACCAAACACACCCTAATTCTTTTGTAGTAATTAAGTTTTTATTCAATACAGGTTCAGCAAGCTGCCTATTTAAGCCCATTGGTCCCTGCATCTTGTATATGTTCATATCCTGCAAATTAAATTAAAGCTCTGATTTCTTTCTTTCTTTCTATCCGCCTCTACACACAATTTCAGTTCCAATGGCGTCTGATTCTATCATGAGCTTAGAAGCTTCTTCTTCGTCTGTCGAATTCGAGGACATGGATATGGCGGAGCTCGATGCGGATACGCTTATGAAGTTGCTGGAAGAAGAGCCGGCCGCCGGTGAAGAGCAAGAGGGCGGCGGCGGATGCGTAATTCAGCCGCCGGCCGGTTGGACAGAGGAGAGTAATAGCAGCCGCCAGAAGAAGGAGGGTGGGGAGGTTGTCGGAGATGAGCTGGAGTGGCTGCTGGACGTGACTGAGATGTCTCCGGCGCCGCCGTGCACGGTGGAGGTGGGTGGTGGGATGCTTGATATGGGAGAGTATGGCCTTGATTATTATTCCTATTATAATAACAATAATAATTATTGTTATTATTATAATTATAATAATAATAATGGTGCATTTTTGGTAGAAGAAACGGGATTTGAAGAAGGCTTATGGCAGAACAGCTACTGAAATTAACATGCATTTATGCATGCACTTTGATTTGAGCTTTACGATGTATGTGCAAAATGTATTAAAAAAAACAATAAATTCTTTTTCATCATCTTCTTCTTTAATCTCTTACAAAAACATGCATTTTCTTTCAGACAAATTATACCATAAAGTATGGTCCAAGACAGATCAATCATACAGGTTATTTTTAGTTTACTATAGATTTATTTTTATTTTTTAGATAATACACTACAAATAAACATATACTAAATATGATGAACCTACAATATATTAAAAATAACACATATATTAATTGTTTACCTTACAATGTTTATTATGGACCAGGAGTCGGGTATAACCAATTAACCATTGTTCTTTTCATTATTGGGCCGTGAGTCAGATATTAGGCCATAGTTTACCAGCCCAAATAATGTTATATGCCCACGTCAGCTAGGCCCGCAAATTATGTCCCGGAAACATGGTGAACACGGGTCGAAATGGTGTTGTTTTGACGGGAAATTTTTTTTTAGTTAATGTGCTGTTAACGGCGCATGTTTGTTCAGATTATGAATTTTCTGTTATGAGATTATGCATGTACTGTAAATTCATAATCTCATAACAGAAAATTCATAATCGCATAAAAGAAAAATATTTATTAAATTATGAATTTTCTGTTATGAGATTATGAATTTACAGTTATGTAATTATGAATTTTCTGTAAATTCATAATTTTATAACAGAAAATTCATAATTTCATAACTGCACATTCATAAATCCATGTCTGCAAATCCATAATTTATGAATGTTGAAGAAACTTGCGCGAAGAGAAAGTGAAACCGCGAAATGTGAAAATGAAGAAGAAAAATTGCGCGGTTAAAAGAAAAGCGGTGCACCGTTACCGTTGGGACCATGATGAACATGGTTCCATGGCATAACGATTGAGCTAGGCCCTACTATACGTTTGAGGCAAATTATTGTGTAGACTATATAAAAAGTACATTTTTAATATGCTAAATGTACCTTATTTGTGTATTGAATATATATTGTATAATATAATATATACTCAATATACAAATAGTGTACATCCCCTGAATATAATGTACATTTTAATATACTAAAAGTACATTGTTTTACCGTTGTGATTGTGCGTTTGAGATTTGTAAGGTGCAGATTTCAGTCAATATATGAATTGAACCGAGTCTTTGCCTCTTTGGGCAATTGGAATTTGTATTTACTTGTATTTGAGGAATTGAGGTCAATCTCGATGCTAGCTTGCTTCATTTTTATTTTTATTTTTAACAAGAAAATTCGTAATTACTATCAAAGTGTATATTGAATAAATCTTATTCATGGATCAAAGTTCACAAATCACAAAAGAAAAGTAAAATCACACTAAGAAGACCATGTGTGACAGATTTAGTTTGAACTAGTAGTTTCAAGTTCATGGTCGATTTTGAATCAATTTAAGCCAAGACTTCTGTACGGAGGGTCTAGTTCAAACCATTACAGGGCGTTTGGTTAGAAAGAGATAATTAAAAGAGAAAGAAATTGTAATTCCGTAGAAAAAGAATAAAGTGAAAATTCAAATTACATTATTTGGTAGACAATAATAGATGATTGTAAATTAAAAGGAAAGAAGTGAATAAACACTAAATAAGAGCAATAAAGGAAGGATATACTTTAAACCATTAGTTTCAAGGTAACGGTTGGTTTCGAGTCAATTTAAGACGAATCTCTCTTAAAGAAGGATCTAATTTGACTGTTTGACGATTAATTCCTAGGTCAAAGTCAATTATATGTTAACTTAAGGTAGTTTGGGATTGAATCGATACTATGACCACCATTAACATGTATGTTAATCAACAAAATTACACACGAAGAATAATTAAAAAATTACGTAAATAAATATATGCCCAATAGTAGATATGATGATATTATTTTATTTTTTAAAAAAAATTATATTCACTAATCTTCTCACTAAATTATAGACACCTCTAAAAATAAGATAGCTAAGCAGTCGCATATTTTGTTCATAATTTAAACGAGGATTTGACTTGTATTCTTGTCCAAATTTTGTTCACACATTTGACATAAAAGAAGGGAATTTCCTCAATTTGTTGGACTTGAATTCTTTCAAAAAAAAAAAAAAAAAAAAAAAAAAGGACTTTGAATTAAAGTGTTGTTCAAAAGTTGACCGGTTAAAACATGTCCAACGCTGAGATCATCAACCCAAGTACACGGCGAGCTGGCCAAGTCATCACTGCCAACTTGCAACTTCTACCCATCCTTTTTTTTTTTTTTTTTTTTCTTTTGGAGTGAGGATAGAACCCAAAACCACTATTCGATAATTTGTACCACTATTCGATAATTTGTACGTACACATAAATTTTATAAGAATTAAATTTGTGACAGGTAGAAAAATTCCGATGCACCTAGTCGATCGACCTATTCGGGAGCCACTCGCAATTGAGTATAATATATACTCCGTATAACTAATAGACATACAATAGTCTCACTATCAACTTTAAACTTTTTAGTTAAAATAAAGCATGTCCTTCAATTTGACATAGGAAGCAGTTTTCGGGCCCGAGAAGATCTTGAGAAACATCTTTCAAGGTTGTTGGGAGTAAATGCAACAACCTAATTGTTGACTAGGTTATACCAATAATTTTTTCCAAAAAAAAAAAAAGGTTATACCAATAATCACCTGCAAAATCTGTCTAAGATTGTGAATTCCCTGCAGATATACAGATGATTGAATGATAACTGTGAAGTTCATATATTTCTGGGCTACAAGCCTACAAGCTGACTGTAAATAGAAAAATGAGTACTTTTATTGGAGATTTGATATCCTTTACAGAAGAAACAACAAGATTTGCAGTTCTGAAACAAAAACAAAAAAGCATCTGTTCTGATCTTCTGCAAACTGCAGTCAACCTTGTACATAGGATGTTAAACAATGTATAATGATGATGAGAAACTACAAACAAAAAGGGAAGAACAAATGAAGATTCTGAGAGTATTTTGTATCTACAGCAGTTATAGATTTCTGGGAAATTAAAGAATGAAAGCTATCCAGGTGTGCCCACATCCAATTTTTACAGCTTAATTTTTACCACCACCTTCTTCTGTCAAAAAATATATATATGTATGTATGTATGTATTATGCAAAAATATTAGGCATCAGCACATTTGGTTGGTGCAAACCCCAGTCTGGACTGTTTGGTGTCATATAAGATATGGAAGTTCTGCTGCTGATAGTTGCCAATTATGGAGAGGGCGGAGCGAGGAGTCCCGAGGATCGCCAAGCAAACGAGCTCTTTAGGTTCGATCTCGATGAAGTAGTTCTCGATGGGGAAGTTCCAGACGGCACCATCCCCAAACAGGATCCCGAATGAGGGCAATTCCAGTTCCTCGAGCCCGCCTCGAGAGGTGGAAACGTTGTAACACGGGTCGAGGATAGGGAAATCCTGGACAACCGGGTAGCGTTTCACCTGAGTGGCGAATGCTTGTTTTATGATCTTGTAAGCGGGATCTGCAAAGTAACTGAGAGTGGTTCCCGAATCAACAATGGTTCCCCCGGCCCCTTCCGGGGACAAATTCCATGTATCCTCGGGGATATTAAGGGCTTGTCCCCCAACCAGGATAGATTTGATCTGGACATAATAGAATGTTTCAACCTGGTTTTGTTTCCCAGAAATTAGCCCAGTGAAGTTCAATTGGGGATGGGTCAAGAGGGCCTTATCCTCACCAAAGATCAGCTTACTACTAACACTGGAATTGCTATTCCTATCAACCAAACAGTATGAGAATGAATGGCCATATAAAGACTGAAGCTGAGAGGCAAAGGAAAGAGGGCCTCTCCCTAATCCTAACAACCCTGCAGCCCCATGGAATAGGCCTCTATTCCAATGCCCACATCCAAACATCACATTCTCCACCCGCCTAAACTCCGGCTTCCCGGCAGGGGTTGTGAGGTTAACGGTGAAGGTTTCGAGGGCGAAATCGCCGGTGGTGTTAGAGCTGTCTCCATACCAGTAGTAATAAGGGCAAGTCTGGGATTCAGACTTGCAGGGCTGTGGGGGGTCTGGGGACGATACGAGGTTACACCTAGGATCATGGCAGGTTATGTTTCGGAAAGAACTAGAATCTTTGGGGTCATAATGGGGGCCATTTTGTTCAAAGCAATCATAACAAGGGAGACATTGAATCCAGTTAAGATCACTACCAGTATCAAGAATCAGAGAGTAGTGTTTAGGAGGTGTACCCACAAAGACATCCATGAAATACTCCCCTGAGCCCAGGCTCACCCCTGACCCAATCGTCGCCATCAGCTGCCCGGAGATGGAAGTTTCCGGCGGTGGCGCCGGCGGCGCCACCGCCGGAAATTTCTTGTCTTTCTTGAGGCGGGAAATGGTGTTCTGATTCTTCTTCTGGGTGATCCTGGTATGCAAGGTTTGAATCCTGGATAAATCCCTGGTGGTTGACTCAAAGACTGCGTCTTTCTTCCCCATTTTCTCACGCCCGTCTGATCTGTGCTTCAGATGAAACTTCACCGGCTCTCTTTCTCCATCGCCATTAGAATCAACCTCCTGAGATACCAGAGAAACAGTAGCGGTTGACTTTTTCGCCGCCCCAAAGCTGCAGCCAGAGCTTGACGACGAAGAAACGGCGTTGAAACTGGGATGTTCCGGCAGTTCAATCCCGGAAGAAGTGGCATTCATGAGATTGTGAATCCCACCCGACACCACAAACCCAGAACAACACAAGAACAGACAACCCATAAACCAAATAATCCACCTAGTCACCATGATTAAACCCAAAAAAAACTCAGTTTTTTTTTTCTTTTTTTCTGAATCAGAAACTGAAAACAACCCAGAACGGAGAACTCAACCAGAACCCAGAAACTTGCAGAAATGGGATTTTCAGGAATTGTGAGAACCAAAAACGTGGAGAGACATTAAGTAAAGAAAGCTTAGAGAGAGAGAGAGGATTTGAAGACTGAGGTTTTTGGGGTCGAGGTTGGAATTTTAAGCGTTTGAACAATGACTTTGAACCTTCTCCCAGGTTACGCGCTTTCTATTCATCATAATTTTAGAAATTAGCAGTAAATAATAATCAGAAATAATCAAAACAAAAATAGAAAGGAAACTGTTAGGATAAAAAGCCCTTATCACTCAGGTCAAAAGCTATAGCTGATAACAAAGACGCAACTTATTTCTTTATTTATAAACCGTTTCGCTGTGTGCTGGACTTAACTCTTAAGGACTTTACCGACTTCCATCTAATTATCCCCAGTCACCAGATACTAAACATGGCCTTTACTGCCCTGCCAAAGATAAACCAACATTTTTATTGAGAAAAAAAAATGATCAGTTTGAATGGAACAGAGAAATTCAATTCAAACGTAAGATGTAATCGGAGAAAACCACAATTTTTAACGTTGGAATGTGAATAAAAATTCCACACAGTCAAACTGGTAAGCTGTAATGTTCAATTTCAATTTGTGTTGGTGTGTTGAGGTGTTCAGACCGGTAAACTCTTATTAACTACTACTGGGACGCCTGCAACTACTCACGTACGATGTCCCATGCTTCATGTTTTACACTATTTATTGCGTCAATACTAAAATTTATGTACGAAAATAATCTCTTTATATCTTTTGTTTTTCTATAACTTAGGTTTTCCGGTTTTTCCGATTGTATCTTAGACGAAATAAATGCTATTAATTCACCCCAAGACTCATAAAAATCACTAATTTAATCCTTATCAATATATTATTGATTACACTTGTAATTTAATTCATATCAACATATTATTGATTACACTTGTCACACAATGTTAAAAATGAAAATTTTAATCCGTCCTACATATACATATTTGACCGATCATATGTAGTATGTATATATATATATATATATATATATATATATATATATATTAATAAGTATTAATATGTAGTTAATTTTAAAAATTTATATAAATTTTGTTGTTTTTTACTATTTTTAGTCCTAAACTAATAAGATTATTTATTTTTTAAAAATTCGTAACAATTTAGTTATTATATTTGAATATTTCTATTATATTATGCTTTAATATATTAGTGAATTTTATTATAGGTGAGTAATTTAAATATTATTTAAGAAATTTTTAATAAGATAATAAGTTATGAGTACCCATAACGAATACCCGCAATAAGTAAGGGCATGTGTAGATTTTATAAAAGTCCACCCGATGTGGGACGGTTTGGGTGGGTCAAGGAATGACCACGATTCAAGACGAATTGTGCACTATTGGAACCATAACCGTATTTACAATTTCGGTTCCAGTTAAGAACGGAAAAATATAAAGTTTCGGTTTCAAACTAAAAAAATTTAAAAAAATAAATAAATAAATTTTAATTATTTTTTTATTATTAGATTAAAGTTTAACTATAATTTGATTGAAGTTTAAATTTTAAATAACATTTTAAAGTTTATAACTATAACAATTTTTTTTAATAGTGTAACTTTCAAATTTAAATATATCTTATAACCATTTTAAAAACATTTTATAATGGAAAATTTCCAAAAAAAAAATAATAATAATAATTAATTGTTGAATTTGGACAATTTTAAAAGTACAAAATAAAATTAAAAAATAAAAAACTAAAAGGTCCGGACCGAAATCGGATGTAGAACTAAGGTTTCAGTTCCATGCCACTCCCAACCCATTTTCATCCCTACACAAGGTGTTTCTCATATTGCACACGATCAGACTCAACTTGTCGCACATAATTTTTTTTGCATAGGTTATCTCTCATTCACTCCTATGTGATTTGTCGACTATTATATATGAGTGGAGTTTACTCGGTGCATATTCTTGGGTAATGTAGTTGTGAGTTTGCTTATCACTCGAAACGCACACACATACAATACTAGAATACGGTAATACTAAATTACACCAACAATGTTTAATTCTTACTAAAAAAAAAAAAAAAGACCTAATGTAAAGTTGTTTAACATGCAAGAGTCGAATTTTGAACTTTATACTTGTAGTAATAATTTATTTACTAGTTATCCTAACTTGTTAGCAGGGACGGAGCCAGAAATTTGGTTGAGGGGGAGGGGGGGGGGGGCGAAATAGTACAGACGGATTTAGAAAAAACTTTCAGTAATGACGAAACATTAAAAAAAAAAAAAAAAGAGAGAGAGATAATTTAAAAATAAATAAATAAATGACTTAAGAAATATAGTTGTAAATATTGTTGGATATGGACGAAAAATAACACATCGAAACTTTATAAAAATATTCATAACAAAATATGAAATATAATTAATGAATTGTAAAACTAGGTTGATGCTAAGATTTGAACCATTAATCTCACTATTGCCAAACGCACTCTTGTTAACATTTTATAGTTTTTTTTTATACTAATACTAAAACTTGTACTATATATACATATATACATACAAAGACTATATATAAGGTGGGGGTGGGGTGAGGGGGGCATGGGACATGCCCCCTGTCCCCCTTTGGCTCCGTCCCTACTTGTTAGGTAAAAAAAAAACCGTTTGAGGATCCAACAAAAATGACATTAATATGTTATATACATTGAAAAAAGTATAGTACACCTTAATAGATTAGTCAATCAAAGAAATATTTTATTCATATACAAATTATTATAATTAAAGAATCTAATTTTAAGATATGATTTTATTTACTATTCTAATTTTACAATTATTCGACAATTAATAAAACAATTAGAACCATAATTGACGCCAAAGAATAAATTAGTTTGGTGGTTATATTAAAGATTAAAGAAATGAGGGTCATTTGAAAAGTGACAGAGACTTTATTTATTTATACATTAAATAATTATTATTATTATTTAATGCAGGTTTTATAGTTGCCTTGCGAGCATGCTCAGCCATAAATTAAGGCGGGCCGGGTCAACCGTCAAATAGCACAACCCCGTTACGACCTTTATGTGTTTCGCATCATTCGTTTGGTCAACGTTACGGTCTCGGAAGCTCGGAAGAATCTTCCTGTATAAAGAATGGCTACGGATTAATTAAAGGAAAATATGACCAATACATTCAAGATCATATATGTCAATTACATGCCTTTTATTTTTATTTTTTTCTGAATGCAATTGACTCTATTACATTGTAGTATCTGTATTTTTGCCGGAAATCCCATAATTTTCAGCAGTAAACACCTCCATTGAGACTCGATCTCATGACCTTCCACATGGAAGAGGTCATTACATGTCATCTGAGCACAAGGTGTTTGGCATTACGTACCTTTTATTAATTGATTTAAAAGAAAAGAAAGAAAAAAAAATCACCATTGTCTTACAAAATACATACAATCAAATATTGGAATTTGAAAGTAAGAACATGGGAGCTGAGGATGTTTGCCTGCCATTAAGTGTTGCAGAATGTTCACTAATACGAAACAAAATAGAATTAATTAATAGAATCAATAAACACACAGGAAAAGTTGCAGTGAATATCTTTGGTTTTTAGTGGCCGGTACGTGATGGAGTTGGACCACTCTCCATAATTAATTAATTATTAATAATCCTAGATATTGTAATGACCTAGATAGCTAGGTTTTAATGTTTGAGAATTCCATAAATACAAGATAATCTATGTTGAGACAGTACTATATTGAACTCCGGGCATGCAAGAAACATGTTCATATAGGATGGAAGATTTCAATAAACTTTTAACAAACTAACATGTTACATATTTCAGATTTGTACTTAATGTTAATTGATTCTTAGGTGTCAATTTTTTTTATAATAAAAACCATTACCCATGCGTTAAAACATCGCTGAAAATAATTTTAGTAGAGTTTATATGTTGGTCTTTCTTTATAAAGGTCGTTGGTTTTTCTATGTAAGATATTATTGTGGTTATTCTAATTCATTCAGTATTTTTTCAAACTATAATATTTTCACATAATTTTTTTGAATGAGAAAAAACTCACAACTACTATTCGAGCATATAAATGCATTGAATAAACCCGACTCTAGTATAATTTTTTCACATAATTACTCCAAAAAGGCTGAATCTCCAACCCGACAGAGCATGTGGGAGGATGTAAATCACGGTGACTCAATGGGTTAGTAAGCAGGGCCAAATGCCGATGCGCACGAGGAATCTGCCCACTTTGGACATAATTCCCACACTGCTGCCGTCGAGGTTTGAACCTTGGTCTCTTACCCCAAATACTGCCTACTAAACCATTTTTTTTTTCAAATAATTGCGTATGTAATTGGTAGATACATACCTAACCATTTGTTGTCTACTTGTCTACAATGTACGTATATGTTTGTATTTTTGCTAATTTTCTCCCTATGTACTAATCCAAGCAACCATATCATTAATTTAATATTGACAAGTTTCATTAACTAGGTAGAAGTAGGTATGTTTAACGTGTCTTGTTAATTAGTAAAAGTTTAAACTTATTGATTATTAAATATACATTACAAAATAATCCAAACCTACCATCTATCATTCTTCTCTTTTCTTGGAAAAAAGAGAAGACCAGAGAATATGTATGCATGCATTCAACTATGGACCGGAGTATATTTCGTGTAAGATTCAGTCCAATGGAATAACGAGATTCAAATTCAGATTAAAACATATAAATTAGGATAACAAGAAAAAAAAAAAAAAAAAGTGGTTAGATTGATCAATATGTCTTTTTAATTAAGAAAAACGTTATGAAAAATTATACCGTGTTTCATGGAAGCAAGTCTTGTCTTTTTAGAGTTGCGTCTAATCAATTTGATTGTTATATCTAATAAAATAAGATACAGAGTACTATAATTCTGTTTGGTAAAATAGTTAGTTTATTTGTCAATTTTAACTTCCTTAACCATCATTAGTTATTTGATTTGATTAAAAAATCAATATAAGTGTTTCGTTAATTAGCTTTTTGTAACTTAAAAATGCTAAAATTCAAAAAGTCGCTCAATGGAACTTTTTCAGTTAGCTTTTTGAGAAAATAAATTATATCAAACTGCTATCAACTAATAGTACAACTAATTTACCAAACACATTTCTACAATCAGTTAATGTTATCAATTAGTCATACCATCTAACTCAATCCGCTAACAACCATTTACCAAACAGAACCTATATGTAGGTATATACTTTTGGAACAACACAAGAAATGACATTGTAAAACACATACACAATATAAAATTTTTGGATGCCACTACCTGAGGGCGTGCGCGTGGTAATTCATGCATACTTTTGTATTAGTCTGCAAATTACACAGGAGATGTGAACATGTACAACAAGCTCGACTGATGTGGTATGAATAATAATTAATCGAACTCGTAATTTTTTGATATGAAAATCATGCTCTATCTTCTCACTCATAAAAAAAAAAAAAGTAATGGTAGTTAATTTTGTACGAGGAAGTTGGATGAAGGTTTTTCCATTGGCAACCAAAAATGGGAAAGAGCAAATTGGATATGTACATAGAGAATGGTGGACTACCAAACGCACTTGGACATTCCGATATGTTGTCGGTAGAGGTCATCGGATTTGAACAGAAAATTTAGGTGCAAACAGTGTTTGTTTGACTATGTTCAATATCAGTGGTTAGAGTTGTCATTATTTGATCCATTACTCCGTACTTCATTATAATAATAATAATAATAATAATAATAATAATAATAATAATAATAATAATAATAATCTCAAATAAATATTTTGACTTGGTGGACAACATTATATTATTATTTGAAGCTAAGCTTCAACATATGTAAACACAAGAAGGGAAATATCAAAGAAATAAAATTGACAAACATGGTTTGAAGACGTCACGCCTTATGCTTTTATTATATATTTTACCTATATAATTTTGTCAAACACTCAAATCATACATGATTATATATATATATATATATATATATATATATATATATATATATATATATATATATATCGACAATACTGAAAAGATATTGACCATGTAATTTATACAATCACAAATAAAAACATATAATGACATTTTATAAATAATTATCAATTTATTTACCAAAAAAAAAGTCATAATTCATTTATATTTAAAGAAATAAGCATTGTCTTTTTCAATATTATAAAATCTTCACATGCACATATAATCTATTCACAACATCTATTTGGAGTGAAAATGCAAAAAAAAATAAAATAAAGTTATAGTAGAGTGTCCCAATTGATGAGATTTTTCATGAGTTTTTACAGGTTTGTCGATAAACGAGTTTTTTAGCTCAGCTTTTGCAAAGTAAAGAAAAATCACCTATACAATCACATGGTTGCTACCACCTACCTCTTTAATTTTATTTATTTATTCTTTTGTTTGTTTCATGTTTTTCACTTAGGGTGTATGTGCAAAAGCTATCAAAAACTCATGCCAAAAACTAAACCACTGTGTACACTCTTAGTTTGTTTTGTGTGGTTGATAAAATTAGATCAGTAAGAGATACTATATTAAAAATATACTTTATTTTTTACTTATTGGTTGACGAGTTATTATTATTATTATTATTATTATTATTATTATTATTATTATTATAAAAGGTGAATATAAACGTCAATACATAAAAATTTATAAGGAATACAGTTAATCTATAAGTAGCTTATAAATGATGAAAGATAGAAAATTATGGTGGATTGACCTATGAATATAAAATGTATAATGTGGTGGCATATATCAAAATGGAGAAATACCTAATTTAATTAATATTGTTTTAAAAATAAAAAATATATATATAATAGGGGAAGAGATTGCGTTGGAAGTATTAGAGCAGGTAGCATTTCCAACACGCGATCAAGTTAGGCTCAAAGCTCCATCAAAATGCTGAAATGAGAAGTGGTTGTTTCTTGGAGGAAGCTAAAGATTTTGAAAACTTTTGAAAAAAATTTCAGATTATTGTGCATTTCTATTATGCATCTGCCTCTTCTGTCGTTTTGTGTTTGGATTTGCATACATTCAAAGTCTAACCATCTCACAATTTCTTACTCATAAAAGACAGAATTTTCATACCTTAGGTCCCTACAAGATAGTGAATGATAAATCACGATGACTCAGCCCAGGGGCGGAGGCAAGTTAATGCCTTGGGGAGCCTTGGCCCCCTTCCCCACCCCAATTTTTTTAAAATATTATATATGTATTAATTTTTTTTTTAAATATTATATAGAATTTTAAAATTTTGTTGTTACTTCAAAATATTTGGCCCCCCTCCACTTAAATTAATTTTACTGGTTAAGTTATAAAATTCTTCATCTTCTCAACTTTTTTAGTTCTCTCCCATTTCAAATTATGTCTTTTTTATATTGTTGACTCACATTCAAATTAAACTTTATTTAACCTACTTACTAGTTTCTCTCTCTAGAACCATACATATAGCGGCATATACGCTATAACAAGATAATTTGTTATTAATAAAATTTATGCATATTTTTCAAGTTAATTTTTGTTTTTTATTTATATTTATATTTTTGTTTCTAACTATTTGTTTAGTTAATTTTTGTTTTATATTCTATTGTTTATCTTAAATAGTTGTTTTTTTTTTAATTCTAAATAATGAATATCAAGGTGCATTTGTTTGGTTAATTATGTAAATTTGTGGTTATGTGATAAATTTTGTATTTAATTTAAAATGCATAATAATGTAACAATTGTGTAGTATATGTATTTGAGAAAACAATTGATATTATGTTATGTTGTGAAGAGTTAGGGTTTTTCAAGAAATAATCAATAATCTTTTAAAACATAGTGAATGTTTTCATTCTTTCATCCGTACAAAGCAATGTGCATTGAAAAGTATATTGCAAAATAATTTAATATAGATTCAATTATAAATGATTTATTCTAAACTTTATTAAATTTGTAATGTAATAATTATTTAGAAATATGTTAATTGGATATCAATGTATTTGATTTAGTATAGTTGGCCCCCCGCACTATTCAATCCTGGCTCCGCCCCTGACTCAGCCACTCGATCATTAGGTAGGAGGACCATGGCTGGTCCTTGCTCATAATTTACTGCCTAGGAATCAACTGATCGTCTGAGCTGCATTTGCTGACAATTTAAACAATTTCTATTCTTTTACTATGTGCTTTTCTTTTCTTTTTAAAATGATAGTTCTCCGATTTTTCAAATTTTATTCACCTCCTCTTATTCTTTTTCCATTGATTAGTTTCATAAATTCTAACCCTTTTTGATGTGATCTCTTCTTATTTTGTCCTATAGTTTTCCTTCTTAATCTTAACTATAAAAAAGAAAGTTGTTAACCAAAAATAACAAAAATAAAAAGAGTGGGATTTTAACCTTTTCTTTTCAAATTTTATTTTTTTAGGTGTTCCCTATAGAGTCAGTTGCGTTATAATAAAAGTGTACAACAATTTCGGGATTCAAGATGTAATAAAATTATAAATTATATATTTGTTAGACACTAAACTTTTGTTCAAATCCGTCACCTCATTTCCCAATTAAGTGTGCCACTATAAATCCTTTTCCTTTAGAATATTCAACCATTACTAATTAATTATAGACAATTCAGTTTCAATTAATTATTTGAAATTGTTATTGGCATATGAAAGTCTATATTTATATTGTTGTACTTAATAAATTGAAAATTTTTAAATCATATTGTTGTAAACTAAAGAGAGTTTCAAGCAATTGTTTACTGAATAATGCTTAACAACAGATTTTCTCAATCAAGTATACTTAAGACCTCACACACCGAGATTAATTATATTCGTGTCAGATAAAACTTCAAAGGATGCCAAAACATTCTTTTATACGTTTCAAAGAAGCTGCATTTAGTCCAACAGAAATGGAAGACATTAAAACAAAAACAAAAAAATCCGAAAGTTGAAAAGAAAGATATAATTATTTATGATATCCTATATTGCGTGGTCAACCTCACACTGCTAATTAATGTTCTAATATTTATATTATATGCATGTATGTTTCCCACAAAACAGTAAGCTTTCATTTTCTGGCAGTCATTGTCTTGCTATCAAGGATCAAGAATTTTCACTACACGTAAAAATGAGCTGGATATATGTATACCATTGAAAGCCATCAACTACTTTGAATTGTTCTTAAAGCACGTATGAACTCAGAATTCAAAGTTAACAAATAGCTTTTGTGTGGACTTTGACCTGTGGGTTGGTACAGGTAGGCACAAGTAGACCAGCCTGCTTGTATCAAACCAGGTTCAGCATGAAGCTCGATAGCTCGGAAAATGCAGTTTACAGAAATATATAATCTCTTGAAAAAGCAAATTTTAGATGTGATGGACCACCGAGGCAATATTGTGTGAATCAGCTCAGGGATGGTTTCGGTTATGGGAGCGTGAAGAGAGCATACATGATACATCTGTCACCTTCCGAAACATCTTAGTATTGAAGATGCGAGGGTGGAAGAGAGGAATTTCATTCCAGTCGATCCTCCCGGGAAGTAGGAGATAGCATAATATGCTAGAGCAAGAACCTAGCAATGTATGGAACAGAACAAATCAGTCTGTGAGCAAATATTTCTATAGTTGGGATTACTAATGAAGCAATTAAGCAAACTTCATACGTGTAAAGCAGAAAACATTATTTGAAATTTTGAATATATGAAATAATTAAAAGCTCAGCACAAGAGTGGAATCCCATTAGCCAATTATCAACACCCCTCCCCCCCCCCCCCCCCCCCCCAACCCTATGAAGCAAGGATAGTGTCATGTTGGGCATGGAGACAGACACGAGGATACAAGATTTCCAAATATAGGGGGCATGATCCGCTTTTAAGTATGAGTAACATAAAATTAGACTTCATAATTATTGATATTAAACTTAATTTACTAGGGAGTTCTTTACTATAAGTAAGATATTATTTTACTATTATGCATATCAAGCAACAAATGATACCCAACAAACAAGACAATCAAAAAACCATAAAGAAGAGAACATTATAGTATGAAATAGCCTACAAAGATTCAAAGTGGTAGCTAAGCTACATTGTCACCAAAACTTGGAAGAATTAAATTTCAGTTCAAACTGCTTCAATATGTGTCCCACTGACGGGCCATGAATGTCCCCTGACCAGGAAACATAAATAAATACACAGATCTGTTTCTTAAATTTTGTAAGTCTGTTGAACACGGCATGTTGGTGTCTGACATGTCACGTGTGCATTAGAAAGATCATATCAACTGTATTCACGTTATACTTAAATTGTTCTCTGCAGACTTTGAATGACAAGAAAAATAAGAACTTTGTGACTAGAAACACTTCTCCAGAAAGAGATTTTCATTGAGAAGATATAAGGAATTAAAACAAGGTGCACGGCAAACTTCCCTACACGAAGGATCTGAAACATATGCAACCCTAACAAGCTATTTACCAAATATTACGATCTTATAATATCTTCCAATTAACATGTTAAGAACAAATTCTGATACTGAATACAATCAAACCACAATGAAAAAGAAAATCATTAAAGTTAAAGGACCAATATAAAAGAAATCAGAAGGAAATCTATGAAATATGAAAAGAACATCCAATACCTGCACCACGGAGAAGAGCACACAAAGAATATAACTGTGCATCACCATTGAAACATAAACTGTCCCCACCATGCTGCCAATGAAAACTGCTGTAAATGGAAGCCTCTGAAAAGGAAAAGGAAAAGCATAAAAAAAACTAAGACATGAAAGGTGGATAACAGAGGAAATAGGGAAATTATACAAGTAAACACATCCATAAGCTACAGATTTAATTTACCTCCTTTGATAACATGTGCGAAAGTTGATTTTTTGGACCTTTGAGGGCAAAGAATGAGCCAATAATGAATGCACATCCAATAGTAAAGCAAATAGCAAACTTTTGAGGCATTATCACCATGACAGGAAGGAACATGGTGAATGCTATGAAGATAAAAAATACTCCAGCACTAAGAAATAGCCCAAAGTACATAAGAGCCTTTCCAGAAGGAACAGTACTTGTGGCAGATTGAAAGTTCCCGGGCAAATCTCTCACTCCTTTAGAGACCCTATATGCAAATAACAGACAAGAAAATGAATGAACGGATAGCTATTAATATTAAATAGTGATAATGATGGTATGATAAGGCATTCTATGTAAATCTCAAAAATATAATTACTGGTTCTGAATTATGTTTTACATTCACCAAGGATGTTCACATTTGTTTCATACTTTCATTAGTCGGAATACACTTATCATCTTTAATCTAATTCAATAGCTAGGCTTGACTCTATCCAAGTGATCAATTCTAGTTTGGCAAATGTGGAGAATTATGAGTAACAGAATATAATGAACAATGAAGGAGCAAAATGCCCATAAAATAGCAATAGTTGAAATGAGAATGTTAAGATGGAAGACTCGGAATACATACTAGAATGACAGTAGTCAGAGTGAGGCACAAGTGATCCCAACTGAGTAGACATTGAGAGAAAATAGACTAAACATGGTTTGCACTAATTCAATGTGGATCTATCAGTACCCGACATAGAGTGAAATAAGGCAGCGATACAAGATGAGAAAGGAAAGCCGTAGATCAAAACTTGATTGGATAAAAGTTTTTAAGAAAGACATGCTGGTTCATGGGGATATTTACAAATTTAGCATTAAACAGATCGAAATGGAAACATAGCAACTGTATAGCTGTAGAATTATGGCTTAGTTGAACTGAGTAGGTCAGTTCAAGTCCTATTTTGTTATCTAGTTGTTCCAAAGTAAATCTATATTGCCCAATTGTCTCATGTACAGTACCAGTGGTATAAATTTGGCCGAATTGCACCCAATTGAATTTACCATATGTGCTGGACTATACATCAAAGAGATTACATAGTGAATGAAGACGTAAAATAAGTATATACTGTCTTCAGCTAAGCTAAAGTTTTAAACCCACATAAAATGAGTGCATCTAAACTAACTTGTAATGAACATTTAATTGCAAAAGAGGACCTTTGTCCTTACACTGATCGTTCTCCTTTTCATCCAAATCTAATCAAATATGCAATGATAAATCTTTGATGTTCTCCAGCCATAGCCAACCTTCTTAGTGGTCACAACCTAGAGACTAGCTCAAATTCATAAACAACAGCATGAGGTAGATTGATCTTAACATGGTAATATCACAATTCCATCACAACTTCACCAACACAAGCACGCTTTCAGTTCTGGTCACAACTTCCATACACTTCTATTCTATTTTCTATATCATATGAATCAAAATTTAGCAGGCTTCAATTGCACTTGTCCTTGAGTCCTTCACTTTAATTTCAACATTTAAGTCCGACTTTGTTCCAAATACCAATCTATAGCTTGTCAGTTCAATCACAGCGCTAGCTTTACATGATAACGCACAATTTCTATGCCAATCTAAACACTATAACCATATACATCATTCACCTGATTAATCAGACACAATTCACTAAAAGATCGGTAAAGACATACTGCATGTTCAATTAAATTTCGAAAGAAATACTTGAATGAAATTCGGGTTAGGAAATTAACATTTTCTGAGCTGTTTTCCCTAGTCTGCATACTTGTACGGAGAAATAGTGAGTAGATGCTTACACGCCAAAAGTCCCGGTGACCGTGTCGTTGGCTGTACGGACGGCAGCTTCGAGATCAAATCCGAGACTCGACGACGCTTCATCGTCCTTTGCGGCGGCGTATGCGTTCCAATCCGCAAGTAGAGACGGCGATTTTTTCTCCAGATCGTTGCTCGGGCCTCCCGTAAACCACGCTTGTGCTGTTTTATGCATTTTTTTTTTCTTTTATCAATTATACTTTCGTTTTCTCTGGACGGAGGCACGGAGCTTCAGATTGGTTACAGTATAGCCCCGTGGGACGATGGAAATCGAAACTCCATTATAATCAAGCTTTATTGTAATTTGTTATTCAATAAACTATTACTCCGTACAATTTTGTTTTCAAAAAAAAACTATTACATTTTTTTAAAAAATAATGGTTAAATAGATCATTGAACTGCATACAAGCGATTAAACCACTTAACAATCAACATAGTTGGCATGGTGGTTCAGCACCTCGTCCCTTGAGCATGAAGTTAGGATAGACTATCTGTCCGACCATGCTTGTGAGACACTACTTTTTAAAAATTGTACTTTTTTTTTAGATTCAATTGCCTAATTGCATGTGTAGTTCGATGGTCTATTTGACTTTTTTTTAATCAACAACTTTAATCAAATTTTACATTTTTACTACTTTCTAAATTAAATTAAAAAATGGCACTTTTAAACTTTAGTTATGTACTATCTTAGATTGTAAAAAAACAATTATATATACATTATTATTTTTAGTAACGAGGAAAATTTGAAACCAGTACCAAATATATGCATTGAGTAAACATTGTTAATTTAAAGTTTCAAATTAAGAAGACCAATAAATTATTCCACTAAAAATTAAACTTGAAATATTTTTATTACTGAACTAACAACCCAACCAAATTAGTTATGGTTGCCTCAATTATTTAAAGGCTTATTTGACCTTAAATTTAACAAACACTATATGCGAGTACAATAAGCAACAAGCAGCTAAGCAAAACAATGAATAATGGGATTTGAGCAATAATTTAAAAAGAGAAGCAAACAAATAGCAAGATAACAACGGAAAATGAATGCAACAAGGACTTGGGTAATGGAGCATAACCTCGGGCAAATTGTGTTGTGCATCCGTATGCACCATACATTGTGCATACAGATGCAAAAACAACGTCATTTTGTATCAAAACGCGCGTCTTATTTTTTTAAAAAAAATCAGTTTTGATTCCCAGCAACAACATTATGTTATTCATTTTTTAGTTCATTCATTCTGGATTTTTAATTAGTTATGCAATTCTGGATGTATAGTTATGCAATTCTGAATGTATAGTTATGCAATTCTGGATGTGTAGTTATGAAGTTATGAATGTGTAGTTATACAATTCTGAATTTATAGTTATGAAGTTATGGATTTGTAGTTATGCAATTCAGGATGTATAGTTATAAAATTATGGATGTGTAGTTATGCAATTCTGGATTTATAGTTATGAAATTATAGATATGTAGTTATGTAATTCTGGGTGTATAGTTTTGAAATTATGGATGTGATGAAACTATGAATGTGTAGTTATACAATTCTGATTTTTTTTTTTAAGTTAGACGTTAAAACAACATCGTTTTTGCATCCGGATGCACCATGCTTGGTGCATACGGATGCACAGCATAACTATCCATAACCTCCTATATGCAAAGAACCTAAATGATTGAGGGAATGAAACGCAAAACTAGGGGAAAGATGGAAATGCACACAAAAATTATAGTTTAAAAGGCACTATCATAACCAAATAAACAATGGTTATGAGTAAGAATCGTCCACTCTTGTGATACCTCGATTTTGAGTACTTCAAGCACAACAAGCATATAAATCCCTCTATTTCCCATATTTTCATAATAGAAACAAAGGTTGTGAAATTAGTGGCTTAAAAATTCAATATAAGTCTCATTGGGGTTGAATTCCCTCCAAAAGCAATTTATAATGGGGTGCTTGGTTGGGATGAAGAAATTATAAAGAAAATGAACTGCAATTTGATGGGAAAATAATAAAGTAGGAATATTTAAATAATTTAAATCACATTGTTTGATATAAAGGAATAGAATTATTGAGAATAATAAGGGAAAAAATTATATAAAGACTACAATGTCCTTGTGTAATAATAATAATAACAGTTACTAATGATACTTTTGTCATTTCTTATATTTTTTTCTTTCCTAAAAGCATTGAATTTTGTTGAATTGCAATTCTCTTAAACTAAACTATGTACTGAGGCATTTATTGAATTACAATTCAATTACATTCAACTAAACGCCTGTAAGTGTCGTGCATCAGTACACCACACCATAACAATATATGACAAACATTCATCCACGAACATCAATAACCATAATTTGAATTTCTATCGCTTTATGCAATAATTATAGATGAAGCATCTAAGAAGATTAAGCTAACCTAACCCAATTCTCAAAGGGGTATACTCGCACATATTTAACATACTAGCATTTTTGTACGCGCGAAAACCTATGGACAATATTAAAAAATTATGACATTCCTTAAAGTCGCAACAAAATTGGAATAAATTTTAAAAAATTAGTTAAAATTATGTATTTCAAGTGATGATACTTTTGAATTATATAGTGATCAAAAATATATATATATTTTTTATATAATAATAATTTACAAATAATACTAAGCTAACACTCACATATATACACATATATAATTTAACATTCATATAAATATTTAATTAAAATATAATTTATAATTAATTTAATTGTTATATGATAATTTTAATAAAATGATAATTAAAAATAGAAAAAATATATGATAGATGTAGGTGTATGGTAAGATTGGTGGACATATTAAATATTAACGGTGTTATAACGGTGTAAGGGTGATTTTATTCAATACAAATGAAAAATACAACAATTAAAGCAAAATGTATATATTTATTAGCGTATAAAAAGGGACAAAAATCAAGAATATAACTTGTATTGGCACATATTATATTTTTAGATATGAAGCAAAAAACACAATTACACAAAAAAAAAACATAAACATAAAGCTAAAATAAATTGGATTAAAGATAACTAATATATTTACAATGGACAAAGGGGTCCAAAATTGGTACTCCAAACCTTGATTACAATCTGTAAAAGTGCTAAAGTATATATAATCTAGTGTAAATTTAGGAAAGAGAAATGAAAGAAAAATAAAGGAAAATCGCCCTCAATTATATAGGTTTCGAACTCTAAATTTGTTTACTATTAAAAGACCGAACAAACCGTCCCCATTTATCTTGAATGTGTGTGTTTGTGTGTGGAGTGGGGGGGAGAGGGAAGGACCCACAGAGCCCTAAAAGTTAACGAAGTCTACTGAAAGCAATGTTGTGAGCATCTCGATCAAGCAAGGCTTTGAAGCCGTCGAGGAGCTGGTTTAGGAACGATGTGCCCCAAAGTCTGGTTTGTCCCAAGTTGGCTAGGTAATATGCAAATTGGTTGTTTTTCCAGAACACGTGAATGATCTCGAACTCTTAAAAATGTTCTATGACAAGGAGCAATCCTTCACGAAAGCTCCAAAGCTCGGCCATATAATTCATTGTGCGACCGATGTTGGAGGTGAAGCCCGCGATCCAATTACCATGATGGTCACGAATTACAGCACGTTTGGTTCACGGAATGAATTTTGAGGTAATAGGAATGCTATTCCATAAGGAATAGAATAGGATTTGTATTCTATTGTTTGGTTCGCGGAAGGAATAGACTTTAGGAATTATATTACAGTATTTGGTTGATTTAAGGAATAGAAATGAAATATGTTTTAAAAGACATAAATACCCTTATAAAAATATGTGATGGTGGCGATGGTGACAGTGGTGGTGGTGGTGCTAGGGTGGTAGTGGTGGTGGTGGCGGTGGCAGTGGTGGGGGCGACGGTGGTGGTGTTGACGGTGACGGTTATGGCAGTGGTGGTGGGGGCAGCGACGGTTGTGGCGGTGGTGGTGGTGGCGGTGGTGCTGCTGTGTGGTGGTTCTGGTGGCGGTGGCGGCGACGATGGTGGTGGCGGTGGCGGTGGTGGTGATGGTGGTGGCGGTAATGGTGGTGGCGGCAGTGGTAGTGGTGGGGGCGGCGGCAGTGGTGGGGGTGGTGACGGTTGTGGCGATGGTGGTGGTGGTGGCGGCGCGGCGATGGTGGTGGTGGTGGTGGTGGCAGCGGCGGTGATGGTGGTGGTGGTGGCGGCGGCGGTGATGGTGGTGGTGGCAGTGGTGGGGGCGACGGTGGTGGTGTTGACGGTGACGGTTGTGGCAGTGATGGTGGTGGTGGCAGTGGTGGGGGCGACGGTGGTGGTGTTGACGGTGACGGTTGTGGCAGTGGTGGTGGGGGCAGCGACGGTTGTGGCGGTGGTGGTGCTGTGTGGTGGTTCTGGTGGCGGTGGCGGGGATGATGGTGGTGGCGATGGCGGTGGTGGTGATGGTGGCGGTGGCGGTGGTGGCGACGGTGGCAGTGGTGGGGGCGGCGGCGGCGGTGGGGCCGGTGACGGTTGTGGCGATGGTGGTGGTGGTGGCGGCGGCGGCGATGGTGGTGGTGGTGGTGGCGGCGGCGGCGGTGATGGTGGTGGTGGCGGCGGCGGCGGTGATGGTGGTGGTGGCGGCGGCGACGATGGTGGTGGTGGCGGCAGCGATGGTGGTGACGGCGGCAACGATGGTGGTGGCGGCGACGACGGTGGTGAAATAGGATAAATTTATATATATGATAAAAAAAATTAGGTTAAAGAAAGGGGTAAAAAAGGAAATAGATTCTAAAATCTATTCCTGAGCGTTCAGTAATAGGCTAATACCAGGGGGGGCCCTAGTAATAGCTATTACCTTATTTGAGGTAATAGGCTATTACCAGGAATATTATTCCTGGTAATAGAAATGGTTACCAAACAACGGAATAGGCCTATTACTGGGAATGCTATGCCATTCCCGGCCTATTCCGTGAACCAAACGGGCCATTAATGTATTGTATTGTATTTAGACTTGAATTAATGTTATGACTTTCTTCATTATGATTTTTTTAAAAAGAACAAAAAAAAAAAACTATAAAACAAAAAGTTGAAGCGGGTTGCCGTCGGGGCAGTATAACCCTATCCCTAGCATTCTAGGATTTCTAACAAGAAAGCAGCGAAGCTGAAAGCCTGAAAATGAAGGTAGCTCCGAGGGTAATAGTGCTATTCAAAGATTTGCATGGCTTTGGCGCCGCCATCTTCCATGCTCTCAGACCAAACCCTAACTCCGATCTTCAATCTCGGTAAGCATCATCTCTTCAGCCCCTCCCTCCTCTCCCGCAAGCCACCTAGTTTACACGGTTATATTTTCTATTTCCAGCGAAGAATCATTCAACTTGTCATTGGAAAAGTACGGAATCAAAGATTTAAAAGCTTCTGGCGAGGTCGTTCATTTCCAAGCTCACACTGGTCTTTATGAGGTATTAATCTATTCCAAATAGCAAATCCAGGTCGAACATTGAACATATGCTGTCGTGCTTGGTACTTTGTGATTTCTGCTAGTTCTGCTTATAGGCTTCTTTATTGTTTGTAATTTAACAAGCAATGTTTAACTTTCGTGGTTTGTGCTCACTTTTATTGGAATTGCAAATGAGGTTTGGTTCTTTGGTGTTTCTCAGGTGTCTGTGTTGCTTTTGGAAAATTATGAGCCTCCAATCTTGGCTTGTGCTTTAAGTGAAGTTCTGTCTGTATTAGCAGCAGGTGAATCATCAACTATTCCTACAGTTGTAGTCCCCTTCATTGTGCCAGCAACTAAGCTTAAGGTGGACAGTAAAAGTTCAGCCATAATGGACCATGCTCTAACTTATGGTCTGCAGTTTGGCCCCTCCACTGATGTAACTCAAGCTTTGGTGTCAAAATTGCGTACTCCACCACCATCTTTGCAGATTTTTCATGAACAATTGGCCTGCTTGCTCCAGTTGGTCCGGGTATTGATGTTGCCTACAGTTGTTTTGATCAGAAAGACTGAAAGTATACACAGCCAGACATCAGACAAACAGCTTGAGGTACATACAATATTTGTACTGTATCTTGTTTCTTCACTTTATGGTTTGTTATATTCCAAAAAAAAAGAAGAGAAAAAACACAGAATAGTACTCTGTAACTTTATGCTACTTGAATCCTAGAAATTGAAAATATCAGCCAGCAACTTAAAGGGCCATGGGTATGCTCTTTTGAAATTCACACATTATGTAAAAATCCGATCCTTATGGCAATACGTTTTGTTTTTTATGTCTGGGATCACTCTTTTAATGAAGTCTCTAGACAAATTGTTGTCAAGTACTAGAAGGCAAAAATGTAGATTTGTCTTGACTAATGATGGTTTGCCTTTGTAGTATTTTGTACAAAATATTGCTATTGCAACTGGCCGAGCTGACTGTCTTATGTACTGCCAGTCAGTAAGTTGATACAGTTGCTAAAATGAAATGCAGTGGCAATAAAACCAGCTCTTGACTGCTTGAGTTTAAGCAGGACAGGATAGATAATGCCTTACATTCTTTAGGATCTTCATTGTCAAATATAAAAATCAGATCCTTATGGCAAGATATTTTTTTTATTTTTTATTTTTTATTTTTATAGTATGGGATCACTCTTATATTTAAGTCTCTTGACAAATTTTTGTCAAGTACTAGAAGGCAAAAATTTAGATTTATCAAGACTCATGATGGTTTGCCTGTGTAGTATTTTTGTACCAAATATTGCTATTGCAACTGGCCGAGCTGACTGACTTATGTACTGCCAGCCAGTAAGTTGATACAGTTGCTAAAATAAAATTCAGTGGCAATAAAACCAGCTCTTGACTGCTTGAGTTTAAGCAGGACAGCATAGATAATGCCTTACATTCTGTAGGATCTTCATTGTCAAATATAAATGAGGAGCTTAAAGCACTTGAAAGTAATGACAGCTAAATTTTGAAGAAAAGGTTAGAGACTTAGAGAAGTGTTCTATTGGCAAGTGATAGGTGTCATTTTGCTGCTTCAATTGTAAGAACTTGTTTTCTTTTAATGAAATAGATTTGCCGTCACTTATAACCCACTTTTCATTCCAAGGTAACAAGCTACGTTAGATGATTTGTAAAATATTGGTTGTCATGACTCTAATATGATTTGTCCTTATAGTAGCATTACACTAACTCATGCTTTGCAGCTGGCCGAGCTGATTGGCTTGTGTATTGCCAGGCAGTAAGTTATTACAGCTGCTAAATAAATCTCCGGCAAGAAAACCAGCTCTTGACTGCTTTAGTTCAAGCATGACAAGATAGATACTGCCAGACATTTTTGGTAGCAATTACTACGACATTAAGCCTTTCTTCATACTTCCATGTTCGCGCTTATATCATCCTTAGTAATGATACCCGCACTTGCTCTAAATAAAACAGTAGCAAAAAAATGCCCCGTGGGGCTTAGCTTGCTCGAGTGGCAGGAAAAATTGATTAGAGGCGGTGAAAACTCCTTGTGTGCAGAGTGGGGGTGGAAGCTGAGGATTGATTGGGTGATTTGCGATTTACCTCCTCCACAGCCCCTTTGGGCAGAGAGCTTAAGATTAGGTCTAGCGAAAGCTGAGAATCCTAATGTATCAAAAAAGAAAAAAACTTATTAATTCAACATGAACATTTCTACACTTTTCATACAGCACTCTTAAACTTTTGGCATCTTCAGTTACTGAGCCATTCTCTTACAAGCACCAAGCAGAAACTCAGAAAGTACTCCATATTTACAGTCTCATTGAGTTCTCTTCCTTTTTTCTTTGATATGCTTGGCAGGCTATATATGAGATCGGGGAGTATTTGGCCAGCTTCTCGTCTCTTTGTTTATCACGGGAAAGGATAACATTGGATCCAACGAAGATGTGTAGGGAGACCGAGGAGCCTTGGCGCGCCTTGTATGGTTAAATTTTGCATCTTGCAGTAGCTGTTTGATTGTATTTTCTCCCATATCATATGAAATGACTGTAATGGCTACTTGCAAACAATCATTTATATATAAATCCATACTAGCAATTTGGGTAAAATTCTATGTCCTTGTTGCAGTGTAGAGTTTAGAAATTTGTTTCATTCTCTTTCACTCAATAAAAGCTTCCTCATAAACTTCGTGGTTCTTGCCTCTATTCAATTTGGTTTATTAACCATAGTGAATTTACCATTTTAGTTATTGGCATTTAATTTTGTTCAATAATGTTGTTTACTATCTCAATGAATCTATTTTAGTCATTTGGATGTATTGCTTTATCTAAAATTATATCAATTTTAATTTTCTTCTGAAAACTAAAAAATATATAAATTTTGATAGTTAAATACATTATTGAAAGCGAAAAAAATCAAAATAATGAAATTGATGGGCATTTGGGTAATTTCTCGTGAAAGAAATTGGACAGGGGACAGGCCGACAGGGGGCTGGGGACCTCGTAGGTAGAAATGTAGAATACTATAGGAGCGTTGTGTAAATATTCAAGAGTTTATGGGGCGGATTGTAATTTTGAGAATATTTTCCGGAAGAAATTTAAATTTCATTTCTTTGGCGCACAAAATCATTTCTTCTCTCACTCCCACTCTTCTCTGTAAACAAGCCCTAATAAGTTTCGATTTTTTAAATTCTATCCATCTCTCACCATGTCTTCCAAGGCGGGACCTACCGCCGGTGGCGATGACCGGCAGCTGAACAACACGGCGACGTCGGAGGATGGCTGCGGTACCGCGTTGGAGATGCGGAAGAAGAAGGCACGGAGAGTGAGCTTCGCGGAGATGACTTCCGTGCACTTCTTCGACCGCGACGAGGAGGAGACTCCTCCAGAATCCCTCGCTAAGGCGGGTGAGGGAAATGGGCTTGAAGAGAACGAGCTAAGTTTCCCTCAATTCGTCAATTTGAAAGCGAACGATGATGGGGAGGATGTAGAAGACGGGAATGTGAGTGATGACGATGAGGATGGAGAGCTTGCAATGCGGAGGTCTTTCCTAAGGCCTATGGAATCTCCTTCTCCGGGCAGTACAATTGGCTCTGCCACCTCAAATGACGGTCAGTACTCCTACTCATTGCTTGTGTTTGTATGTTTTGTGCATTCGGTTTCTATTGTTGTATATCATAAAATCAACTGTATATTTGATTTATGTTTATTTATTTAGGTTAATTGTTTATGTGCATTATTTTTGGCTGACATTTCTTTTGTACAGATCATTTTTTTGGCCCTGTATCACCCAATTTTATAAGACCTGGACGGCTATCAGATTCTGCCGCTTCAGATGACAATCATGACATTACCATGGATTCAACAGCATTCTCCATGCATTTCCGTAGCCTTGCTAGGTCAGAGTCAGGGGTAGACTTGAAGACCGCAACTGGCATCCATCTCTCCTTTGAAGAGAAAACACCAACATGCACCCAAGGAAACTCCATGGTGCTCACTGAAACAAAGAAGCCAATTTCTAGTTCTCCTTTCCCTGCGGTTATTGCAAGTGGAACTAGTGATTCAAGTGATATGAGTCTGGTTGGTGAACATTTGCACAAGTATGAGTATGGTAGATTGCCACCTGACTTAGATGCACTTCTAGCGGAAGGAGAAATGGAACTGGATATTGCACCAAGGTCAGATAATATCAGTGCTTCAACGTTACCTACAAACGAGAAACCCAACCACTTAACATCAAAAGAGGATGGAAGTGGTCTTATGGATCTTGATGAGAGTGGTAAGCAGGAAGCAGGTGCCATGGCTTTTAATAACATGCCATCTGAGACTCTGCACAGGATGCTGGATAAGGCAAATGGTGCTATTGGAGTAGCCCCTCTTTCCCATGATACCGATGGTTCCTCATTTCTTGTATCCAATCCTCCAGATTCTGGCATTTCAGTTGATAATGGAACTTTGTTGTCTAATCAATTAAGTAAAGTAAGACTCTCATTCCTAATCACTTGGTTGTGTTTCCATGTAAAATCACTAGACATTCTGTCTTCTGAAACCAACAATTTTTATAAGTTTGACATGCTGATAGGTCCGGGGGTTGATATTCATTTTATATCTCATTAACTAAAGAGAGACAGAACTTCACAATATACTCTGGTTATCAAAGCAACAATCAAGAATCACTAAGGAATTCAAATAACTGTCATTATACATTTCTTCCAACTTCCAATATCAACTATATGCCTTCTGGATCCAAGACTAATTCCTGTCGAAATGAGCTGTTTCAGTACTTTATCAGTGCTAAAGGCAAGTTACTATATATGCATATCTGCCTACACACACACATTTAAAAGACTGAAATTTTGATCACTCAGTTTCAACCCTTTATGGCACACATTATCTCATGCATGGTTTTAAGTCCTTATGTGTGTTTGCAATCTTTAACTTGAAAGACTATCAGAATCAACTAAATTTTATTTTTAATTCACCAACCTCTAATATAAATGTGGCTCATGATGTTCCTGCACAGTTCAGCTATTCCTCAATCCTGCTTTAGTTCCTACATATGTTGCCTTGATTATGCGGTGCATCTTTTGCACACTATGTATATGTCATTAGTCTGGGTATTGAAATGCTAGAGTGATTGTTCTCTTCAAAAGGTTTCACTGATTTCTTAGTTCTATCCTCGGGTAATTTGGTTGTTACAGTAGGATGGGAAGAAGACTAGATCATTATGCTCCTTTCAATGTTTTCTTTTGATTTTTCAGCAGGAATTATTAATTGTTTCATTTGCAGGACAAGCTAATCCATAACAATATGGAGGCTTCTTTTGATGCTTCTGAGGATTGGAGATCTGAGAAGCTTTCTTCAGTTAATTGTGACACACTGTTGAGTCCAGATAGTAGGCTTCATGTTCATGGACACACTCCTCGTAAATTGAAATCTCCACTGACAGGGTTTGTATCACCTTCACCTGCTAAGAGAAGACTAATACTCACAGGAAGCTCTGCACAAAAATATCGTTCTAGGGTAATTTCTGCTCAAGATGATTCCTTTATTGGAAAAGAGAATATGATATCCCTGGTGAGCTCCGCATCCATTCAAAGAAGCATTTCCAAACTTGAAAGGCTCAAGGCTTCTGCATTTTCTTCTGCTATGGGTGATAGAATTGATGATGTGCCTGTTAGATCATTGGAGTTTATAAAAACACCTCCTATTAGTTCTAACTTGGAGAAAGTTAATAAAGATCTCAAAGAGAAACTTGCGGATATTCCTATCATTTGTGCAGACGAGCAATTCTCAAATGTTGCTCGGATAGAAGGACTGGAAAGACAATCATTCGGCATGGACAGTAAAAGTTTCAAGGCTTTGGCACATGATGAAGGTAAAACTATTAGTGAAAAACCTTCAGGCAATGTTAAGTGTTGGAAAACTTTAGATTGTATCTTTGCTGGCATTCTTTGTACTGGTTAACAGAAATCTTACTGACCACCCTCTTTTTTCCCCTTTATTCAATTGCTCAGGGAAGAATTATAGTCCATTGATATCAGAAGACCCTAAGGGGAAGATGTTATTTACTTCTAGAATAGATTCCCTCCAAGCTGAATTTATAGGAGAAAAACAAGCAACTGGTACCCCTCAACAAATTCATTTTTCTCCAGGAAAATCCTCGGAAAAACTGCCGTCAACATTGCAAAAATTCCTGTGTAGCCCAAATGGAAAATCAAGGTTGCTTGATCAGCAGAAGGTAAGCAGTGTTCTGAATGAGACTTGTGAAACTGCTACGCACTCAAAAAATGACCTTTCTATGGGTGTAGTTGACTGTGTTCTTTATGACCCTGCTTCTTGTTTGATTGAGAGGAACTCAAATGGGCCATCACCGGAGGTTAGTGATTTATCTCCCTTTTCTAAGCTCTGTTGATTTACATGTATGGTTATGTTTTACAGTGCACAGATGCTCCTTTGTGTTGTAATTGCAGCTTCTGCAATTGTTTTTTAGCACTTAACAAATCTTAATTGCAGACTCCTGAAAGTCTTTCGCATGGTTCAGGAAGGATAGATCTTCAACCACTGGAACTTAATAATAGTAAACCTTTCTCTGTGACTCAAGATCTACAGCTTGCCACACATAACATGCTTGATGGATCTAGTCATAATTCTGCTCAAGAAAGGGGAAACAACCAATTATTGGTTGAACACAGAGAAAGTCAGGATGAAATTATCACGTTGCATAGGAGTCCAAAATTACAAAAATATCAGAGTGTAGATATCTCATCTCGTCCTGATGAAGTGTGCAGTGGGAACCTTATAGTTGGCACTGAACTTAAATATTTGAGTGATGTATGTATGATTTTTAGTTTGGGCATAATGAAATAGCAAGTACCACCTTTTCTTTAGAAATGAAGAAAATGTAAAATATATGATTAGTATTTTCTCTGTTACTAAAAATCTATTGTACTTGCAGATAAAGTCAAAATTCATGGAGAATGCAGATCAATGGGCATCTTTGTCAATAGGGAAACTTAATGTAGATGAGGTATACTCTCTTCTTGCTTTATAGTATATGATAACAAATTCCTTCCGTTGCATTGATTGCTTCAAATTTAATACAAGTTAACTTTTCTGCAATTGAAGTGCTTGCTTGAGTTGCTTCATATTTAATATAGTTAAATTTTCTTCAATTCAGCTCATGCTTCTAAGTTAGGGTGCTCTTCAAGATACTCTCTTTAGGGGAATCCTTTTAAGTTGTCTTATTATCTGGTGAAAATTTTTCCCATTTTATTTTGTTTTTTAAGTTGCAGATTGACATGCTTCAGGAATTCATACCTTACATGCAAAAGTCAAAAACATATGAGACATTGCACCATGAACTTCTCTCTCAGGTCTGCATACATGGTGTCATCTTTCTAGAAATAAGGAAAAGAAGAAACAAATGCATGCTATTAGTACATTTCAAAAATCAAAGTCATGTTAGTTATTGATGCAAACTTTTCCGGTATTCTCCAGAAAACATCTGCTCCTCAAAATCTAAAGGAGAAAAGGTATTTCGCATTCTGGCTTTATGTTATGTGTGACATATTTTCTGTTCTCATCAACTGTCTTGTTTAGCTCAAAATAGTCCCGCATTCAAAGATTGAATAAATGATTGAGCAGGATAGCTGAAGCAAGATTGCTTATGTGTCGGGTCATGTATGAGAAGGCAAAGTTGCACTTGAAGTGTGTGAAGCAGGAGAAGCTACAGGTACAGCTTGTGCTTTATTGATTTTGTTTTTGTATCATTACGTTTCACTAAGAAATTCCTTTTCGCATGCAGGAAAAATTTCAAACCATAAGCTCTGGGGTTCAAGAATGTAAATCTTTGAAGTTGAATTCTTTGCCTCAACTATCTACAAAATTTGCTAAAGACCTCCATATTGATGTACTTTGTCTGCAGAGGTCTTCTGTTAATCTAAATGGAATGCAAGAGGTATAGTATCAAGCTTAAAATTTTATTGCATTCATATGCAAGGTGATATGTTGTGCCATTATGCTTTCAACTGTAGAAGAGAAACATTGTAAAGTTCAGGATCCTTATTCCTTCATTAAATGAGAGAATGAGAGATAGCATTCAATGGCATTAATGCCATTATTTGGGGTTGGTAACTTTGGCAGGTTTCTTTATTGGATCTAAAAATGCAGTTCCTAGATATCTATTTATATATGCACACATTCATACATATTACCTGAGAAATATGTGCATAATCATTCTCATAGGGAAAATCTGAAAAGGGTCAGATATCTCTTCATACTCCTAGTGAAAGTGCAATTGAGTACCTCAACTAAAAAAAGTGTAATTAAGGTTTTTTTTTTTTTTTTTTTTTTTTTTTTTGAAAACAAAAAGTGTAATTAAGGTTTTGAATTCCAAATTTTGTGCAATTAGGAATTTAGGATCCAATCTTTGACAAATTTCTTGCAGTTAGGTACCTATCTTGACAAAATGATAACAGTCTGTTTAAATATACTATCTTGTCAGGAATGTCAGCTTAAGGTTAATTTAGATGATGGTGATGATGAAGTTGAATAACTTTGAATGATAAATCTAACTTTTGGTGGCTTATATAACTTATACTTTTGACCAATGTTGCAAAAGCGCTAGGCGATAGTCAGACGCCCGGGGGACGCCTAGCGCCTAGAGCACCTAGGAGGTGCTTAAGCCACCTAGGTGGTCGAGTAATTTGAGTATATCGTCTCCATTTTTTCCACTCGGGGCTAGGAGTTGTTAGACTATTATAATCCCTCAAACTAGTCAACTGCATATGTTATATGGTTAGTTGAGTACATGGCTGAAGAAATATAGAAGAGAGTAGCTGAGAAGGAAAAAAAACCACTCGGTCGAGTTGGGCACCGACCCGGTCGAGTTAGGCACTCAACTCTGCCTAGTTAGCCGCCCAACTCGGTGCCGAGGGTGCCTAGTTGGCAGGTTAGTCGGTCGGTCAACTAAAAGCCACCTAGAGTTGAAATCGCCTCGGCCTGGGGCACCTAGCGGCTAGGCGGCCGCCTAGGCCGATTTTTACAACATTGCTTTTGACAACTTAAGGTTAACTTTGTCACTTTGTATCTCTATAGGCTATTTCATGCTATATAACTCTCTTTTGTCTTTTTTTTTTTTTTTTTTTTGGATTATTGTCCTTTTTGAGTAATAATCAATATGGAGGAAATGAGGAATAAGATAGTGTCCCAAAATGTCTCTTGAAAATCTAGTGTTTTCATGTCTGCGTGTCCATGTGTAACATGCAATTTTTGTATCTATGCTTTATAGTGAGTGATTATACTGAATTGCATTTATCTTCACCAACAGGTGGCTTGTAACAAAGTGAGCACTATGATGCAGGCCCTGGAAGTTTCAGACAGGAAAATTACAAATTTGAATAGATATTTTCACACTTATTTTAAAATGAAAGGAGAACTAAATTGTAATGATACCATTGACTTGGTTAAGGACTATTTGGTGAAGAGAAAATGTTGCAGATTCTTCCGTCAGGACATGCAGGTGTGTAGTTCTGCTGTTTTATTGTATGAATGAACATTATCTTGTGTCTCACGAAGTTGTTCTGTCTTCTCATAAGATGGGTGTTATTCACAACATGTGGAGTAGTGCTGGTCATCACACTGTTGTCCTCAACTACCTTGGTATCCTGATTCAAAGGTTTTCTCATTTATTTTTCCACTCTTTTTTTTTTTTTTCAATATATAAATAATTTTTGGCTTCTAACTACATGCTCTTACATACCAATTTCACTTGTGTTACAGTTTGAAAATAGTTGCTGGTTCAACTTCAAGCATTATCATTTCTAATGAACTCAATGATATGGCTATCACAAAGGTAAGGGTTGTAAGACTGTAGCAAATCTATTGGTATCTATTTGGATTTGGCTTCTCGTGATTTACTTAAATCTATTTGTATTTGTTGCTGAGTTGCTCTGTAGAGTTTCCCAAATATGGATGCTTGCTCTGTATTTGCATTTGTGCTGCCAGGCGAGATATCCAGGAAGTACGTTGGTGCTAGAAGTCTAGCTCAAGAAATACAGGCGAGTTTGCTATCCTATTTGTGCTTGCTCTTTTTCCCATCAGCCAAGGCATATTTTCAAAGGAATTAAAAATAAGATTAACCTCCACTATGACTTGTAAAGCTGAGTTCACCTTGCCACTGCATTTTTTTTTCCTCCCCATTTTGATAAGTAATTTATAGCTGGTAGCCTGGTACCCATTGCTTCATACTTGTAATGAGAAGAAAATATTCTTAGGCATTGGAAATCTGGAATGAAGAGGGAGATAACTTTGCTTAATACCTTTTCAATCCACCTGATAATTTTAGTCATTTCGCATTCAGCAACATATTATATGGTCACGAGAATGTTGTTTATGTGTGCAGGTGACTCAGTCCCTTTTAGGCAATTTGGTTGATGTGGTTGAGGAGGTACAGTTGGCGCGAATAGAGCTTTGCAACCTGATTGATACTCGCTTTTGTTCTCTTACTGGTAAATCCATTCCTTTCTTCCTCCTGGCTCCTGCACAATTAGGCAATAGGGTTTGCAAACACATTGGACTTCAGATGAAGTCGTCCCATACCTGGTTTTGTTATCACATTAGAACTGATATTTATTTTTATAATTATATTTAGTTTTGATGAAAAATATTAGTGGACTACTCTATTCTTAAAATAATTTTACCATGTAGTGCTCTAGTAAATGTAGTTAATAACTTTTTTTTTTTGGTTTTGTTTTAAATTTAGTTGGAATTAATAATTATTTAAAGATTCAAAGGTCAATATTGTGATGGAATATTCGTTTTAGTTTGAAAAAACATATCAAGCATAAAGTGTCCTTAATCTTTATAAAATAATAATAATAAAAATAAAAATATCTAATATGATATCAATTATATTTGAGAAATAACTAAATTCAATTTTAATTTTCAAAAATGTTATTACAGCATTCCCCTAATTTTGGTATACTTTGTATTGTCAATTGTGTATGTAATATTGACCAAAAAAAGTTGACAATTGACAGCTGGAGACCTTGATCTGCAACTTCATTTCATCAGTTTTAAGAGTGGCATTAAAGTGAAAGTAACACTTGGCTTATCGTTCTTGAATAGGTATGTCTTTTCTGTGGGTTTCTTTAACAGCAGCCTGTCATTTTCTCTGCCTTATCTATGTGAAACGTGTCAGTCATGTTAATGATCTGAAACAGTATAAGAAATTTACACTATTGTTTGGCAAGATTGCTCACGGCAAATATCTGATCAATGTTATATACATACATATATATATGATGAAATATTGACTACTTGTTTCATACAGAGGGATCTATCCTTGGGAGATCATCCCATCTGTGTGTGCAGCTGGAGCTGATGGGACAAAGTGTAGAGATGAAGCAATTATAGGCGATGTTGAAACTGCAGTGAAGAGTGTTAAACCAGGTTATATGAGAGTTATACGGTTATGTAGGTGTATTTCCAGCGCAATTCAATCTGCGTGCTGGTGAACTCTTACTACTGCTCACAAGATCTCGGGATAGATGAGATGGTGCGAGTTGGGTATACGTTAGGATCTTCTTCTATGATAGAAGGGAGAAGGGGTTCCCCAAGTAATTTGGCGTGTATGAGTTGGTGAAGAATATATTGATGATGTTTAGTGCAGTTTTGTAAGAGTAAGAGTAGCTTGTTGTTGAATGGTTTATGATTTGTGTAAAGAATAATAGTGATGAAGGTCAATTGTTTGACCGAAAAGTAACAATTGTATTATATCTCCACTTTTTGCTGTCCCTACTTGTATCCTCATCCTCAGTCAACTGTCCCACCCTTTTCCCACTCTATCGGATTGGCCTATTTTCTTCTTCACTCTGATTTGGATTTAGGGCCCATTTGAATTTTCATATATTATACGGAGTTTAAATAATTCATATGTCGGTAGTAGTCGGTAATATATAATCTCATGCACTCTATTTTTTTTTAGTACTACTGACTTTATTACAATGTAAATTGTTCATACATGCTTTCTCAACCTATTGAAACATAAAGAGTTAATGCCTTTATTAGAATTTGAACCTGTAATCTCCCATTAGAGAGCCACAATCATGCTGCTGTGGTATGGTCTTTGGTAGGTATTGGAACTTAGTTATTTTGAATTTGTATTGTAATTTGATAGAAAGTATGATATTAGGTGATAAATACTGCTTTAAGGAATGAAGAAGATGGGAAAGTTGACAGGAAACACAATCTGAGAGTGATAATGAGCTGTCTTGCGTTGTAAGGTCTATTCTGCCTTGACAATTTCACACAAAATATTAAACATGACAACTATATTAATATACGTTTACACCTATTTATCATTAAAATTCAACATTTGATTACAGAAAATTAAAAAAAAGGGGTGCAAAAAAGTTTGAAAATCTTTAGGTACAGCCTGATCTCTCCGAACCTACACTTTTGTTTGCATCCCGCCGTCCCACATGTTTTCCACGCAATTTTCTTTTCCTTCGTGTGATTGAAAAGATTACTAGTCAAATCTACACTTTTGAAAAGCACTCAGATCACTACGCCACTAAGATAGGTAAGTTACGGCAATCGGTGAACTAGAATATATATGTAGTAGAGCTCAAGTGCAGTCTTAGTCTCCCGTGCAGTCATGCGGATATATTAGAACTAAAGGATGAGCTGAGATCAAACAGTTAGAAATTAATGAAGAAGAGAAATTATACGGTGGCAATTTTGTAATTTCTTGCACCATGTATATTTCAACGGTACATTACGAGTTAGTGTGTGATGCATTTTTAAGTACTATGTGGTGCATTGATTTGTATTACATCACTCAACGGGGTGTCAAACCTGTCGACGGGTTTAATAGACTCGTCAACTAGGCATGTTATGTGCTAGGGTGTGGTGTATTTTCAAGTGATACATGGTTGAGATTGTCTCGCGCATTTGAACGATGCAAATGATGGGACGATGCAGATTAGGCCACTAGAATGTATGGCAGATGATGACCTCATAAGGAGAAGTTTATTTTTTGTAAATATAACAAAAAGAAGAGGAAAGAATGGCAGAGAAAAAGGAGAAGAGTGAAGAGGAGGACAGAAGGGTAAAGGAGTAAATAGAGCAGAGTAGGTTTTTGAGGGTACAAATGTACAATGCTCACTCACATTTCTCATCATTCAAGTGGTGGCTGTGCTGATTGTTACCTCTTCCACTGGCTTATCCTAAACAAACAAAATCCATTTTTATTAATTAATTTATCACAGCTCATTTTATTCTTTAGTTATTATTATTATTATTATTATTGTTATTATACTTTGCGTACGAATTTGTGTATATACTCGCTACTCTTGCACGCCACGTGACCTTATCGGCCTGCCATCAGTATTACCATCCATGACATCACTATGACCGTATACCCGTGAAAGCTCAAATACTGAAATACACAACTGTCAATCTGTCATTATTATTATTATTATTATTATTATTATTATTATTATTATTATTATTATAAGTTAGGTTTCTCAATTTATGTCAAACTAATCCTTTAGAGCTGTTGGACGAGAAAAATTGTGAATTACCCTGTCAATCTCTATTCCTTGCCTGTACATTCTGCGCACAAGGAATCTTCATCACCTCTGATCGATCAAGGTTATACAAAGTTTTAGAATAATCGTTCGAACTAGTTGAAGTAGTCCCGCGGGACTATTATTATTATTATTATTATTATTATTATTATTATTATTTCACATCAGGATTAAAATAAAAAGAAATAAGACCCCAACATGTCTTTTCATTTTTTGATAAGGCTAAATTTGATATATATTATATTACCGGGTTGTATTTAATATTGATGATTTTTTACATGTCACTATAAACTAGGTAATTTGGAGAAATTGTGATCGAATATTAACAAGGTCATCGGCACTTAGTATATGCTGCAATTGGACTACGAATGGTGAATAGATAAGCGGGGAAGTTGACCCAAATTATATGCCAAATTCTCCAAAACACACTCCATCTTTCCGGACAAGTAGAAGACAATGAACATGGTGACTATGTTGTGAATTGTTGATGATAGATGTCTAAAGGGGATCGGAATTAAGACTCCTTATTTATAATATTTTTAAGATAAAAAATTATAGTGAATAACAAGTAAACAACAAATTTCAGGCTAAACATGTGATGTGTCCCATCATTGCATGCCACCCTTCCCCTTTGCACACCTCAGTCCTAAAAGCCGGCCGATCGCCCATGCCATCTCCATACGAACTTGTGTTGGGCTTCGGATTTACTCCTCATCTTTTTAAATATTATTTTAAACTTTTCACTTGATAATAAGTCACATTTGATTTTAAAAACAAAGCCTAGCACATCACTCTGGCAACAAATGATAAAATTGATCCCATTTGTTTAGATTAAAATGGTATCAAACACAATTAATACATTCACTTTGAAACTTCATGGCCTGTTGTTTGGGCGTAATTTGACTGTAGTTGAATTGCAATTCAGTGGAAGCCACAATTACGTCGTTTGGTTGGAGGGAATTGCAATTCTCTCCTTTTGCTGAATTGCAATTCATCCCATGAATTGCAATTCGGTGGTTGTGGGAAAAGGAAAAATGGATGAAATGACAAAAGTACCCTTAATTATTACTACTATTATTATTACACAATGACATTTTAGTCTTTATATCACTTCTTTCATTTCTTACCCAATAATTCTATTCATCCCTACCAAACAATGTAATTTGAATTCATACTTTATTCCCACCGAATTGCAATTCCTTACTCCCAACCAAACGCCCTGTCAGGGAGTATTAAAATTTTTTACTTTTCTTGTTTCCTTCTTTCTCTTTTTTTTTTTTTAAAATAAAAATCTTTTCCTTACCCGGCTGGTCGGCAATTTCCTAATCTACCACTTACAGTGCGTTTGGTTGGGAGGAAGGAATTATGAGGGAAAAAAAATTATAATTTGGTGGAAAAATAATAAGGTAGAAATTCAAATTACATTGTTTGGTAGGGAAGAATAAAATTATTGAGAATGTGAAGGGAAAAAGTGATATAAAAACTAAAATGTCCCTATGTAATAATAAAAATAATAACTACTAAGGGTAAAAAAGTATTTTCCTTATCTTTTTCCTTTCCATGCTTCATTGAATTGGAATTCATAGGGGGAGGTATGACTTTCAATTCAACAAAAGTAGGGAATTGTAATTTTCTCCAACCAAACAATGTAATTTGTCAAGCTAAAGAATTGCATTGTAAAAGAATTGCAATTACAGTGTGCCAAACACCCCTCACACCTACCATTCATTAATCACAACTACCATTCTTTTCTTTTATTATTAATCATGTTATGTTATTAAATACAAAAAAAAATAAAAACATTTTATTCATTTATTTTTTTTGATATGACTGGCATTCAATTCAACAAATAGTCATTACTCTAAGTACAATATTTCAAAAAAAAAAAAAGAAGCTAAATAGAGAAAGTCAAACCGACCATTTTAAGATTACCTCTAGTAAATTTTGAATCATGGCCTTGATATTCATTCCTATAGTAAAAAATATTGTACTTTGCATAGCAGAAAAGAATGAAAAAAAAAAAAAAACAACAGAAATCTAACAAAAAAAAAAAAAAAAAACAAAACAATGAATAGTAACACGCCCAGCTGGGCGCGGATGTAACCCAAACGAGCAGCCCATGCAACATGCCTTTTCCATTTTTCTCAGCAGTGAAATCTATAAAAAAAAAAAAAGTCAATTTGTAGGAGAAAAAAAACCATTTTCTACATTAGTTAAAAATTAAACACATTTGGTGATTTTTGTTCTGAAAAAATCATGAAAAAAATACATATTGAGTTGCTGTCATAAGTGCAATTTGCATTTTATTTGTAAGGATTAAAGTATTTTAGATAGTGTGGAGAAGTGAGTTAAAAAATATGCAAAAACTTTTATTTTATCACACTTACACATACATAGAAAGTGTAAAATAAAAGAACATAATGTCAAATTATGTGAATTTCACTTTGTATATTAATACAAATTTTGACATCTACTCCATCCATATACAATACAATATTAACTTTAAAGACCTGACAATGTTGACATACTTTATCAAACAAAAATTCAGCTTTTTATTTAAGTTTATTTATTATTCATCCTACTTTTGTGTTAGGTATCTATACCTAATAAAAAGAAGTCCAATAATATATATTTTTATTTTTTTTAATCATATATATAAGTTATGATGGAGAGAAACCTACAATATTATCTGATACTAGCAGACTGATAGTTTGTAAATAGACTCCACCAAAAGAATGTTGGCATTTGATAAGAATTAAACTCATGACATTTAGGTATGAGAATCATACTCCACTCACTTGTTCATTTATTTTGAGACTTTTTATCCTATATTTTATTTATTATTGACATGGCATTTTTAATTGATCTAGAATGAAAGGTAGGGCATTGTTCGACTCCTAGTGGAACAGAGTATTATTGACTTTCTTGAATTAAGTCAGTTAGTCATAGACAACCTAGAATAATTTACTTCATTGTGATCTTTTGTCGGCTAAGGTCACAAAACATGGTTTACTTAGTGCATACATTGAAGTAGTGATTACAAGTTTTCCTTGCCATCTAAAAAAAGTAGAGCATCGTTTTTATTCATTCTTTTCTTTTAGTAAAATTAAGATATGTGACGAAACTGTTATTTATTGTGTATAAATTTATCATCATTTTACTAATAAGAATTTGACATTTTAAGGGGGAGTTTGGTTGGATGGAAAAAATTTTCTAAAGAATTTTTTCTCTCTTAAATTTGAGAGAAATTAGATTTTCTCCCAATTGGTTCATGAAAAGCTTTTTCCACTTGAAAATGTTCTCTCAAGAATGAGGAAAATGTTTTCCGATCCTTAGCTCACCATTGGTATTTTGTTTTTCACGAAAAAGATTTTTCAATGGAAAATTAGTAGGACAATTTGGCTAGTCCTCATAGAACTTTCTTAATTATTGTTATTGTTGTTATTATTATTATTAGGCAAAAACTTGTGCGAGACCGTCTCACGATTCCTTGTCTATGAGACGGGTCAGGTCAAGATTAAAATATAATACTTATACTAAAAAATACTAATCAAGAATAAAGTGTTTATTACTTATATGAAAAAATATAATATTTTGAAGAAAAATATAATACTTTTACATTTTAATTTAAAAATATTTTATTTTTCCTCATAGCTCATAAGTATTACATTTTTTTTTCTTTATAAGTAACAAACACTTGTCCTTTCAAAAAAAAAAAAAAAAAAAAAAAAAAAAACTTGCCAACATTACTTATAAAGGAAACTGTAATACGAAAAATGTATAAAAGTATTACATTTTTCCTTACAAGTAACATAAACTTTATTCCTGATTAGTATTATATTTTTCAATATAAACATTATATTTCCATATTGAACTGACTCGTCTAACATATAAGGATCCGTGAGACGGTCTCACAAATAAGGATATGTGAGAAGGTCTCACGCAAGTGTGTGCCTTATTATTATTATTATTGTTGTTGTTGTTATTGTTGTTGTGTACCGGTATATTGATCTTTATACTCATTATATCATTATATTTCTTATAATTTCAAATGTAACCAAATAATGAAATCAATATTCTTAATAATTTTTTTTTCAACAATCAAACAATGTAATTAATCTTTCAAATAACTTCTTTTATATAAATTTTCAATTTTATTCTTCTTCAAATATTTTTCGCGAACCAATCACGCCGTAAAAATTTTATTTACCTCAATGGCTTAATAGGTCAAGATTTTTTTATTTATTTTTGGAATAAGGTTCAAATTGGCCACTGAACGTAACCTGAAAATGCAATTAGGCCACTGAACGAAAAAAGTGCAATTAGGCCACTAAACACTCCAAAAATGTGCAATTTCACCTGATAGCAGGTTACTCTCAATTTTAACAGGTTATCTGCTTACGTGGCAGCTGAGTTGGCATTTTTAATAAATTTTAATAAATTTTTAATAAATTTTAATAATAACTTTTTATTAATTTTTTTTTAAAAAATAAAAATGACTTTATTTTATTTTTTTATTTAATTTTTTCCAATTTTTTTATAAAATTTATTATTAAAATTAATTATTAAAAATTATTTAAAAATTATTAAAAATACCAACTAAGTTGCCACGTAAACAGGTAACCTGCTAAAATTGATGGTAACTTGCTATCCGGTAAAATTGCATACGTTTGGAGAGTTCAGTGGCTTAATTGCACATTTTTTGAATATTCAATGGCCTAATTGCACTTTTTTTCGTTCAATAGCCTAATTACATTTTCAGGTTATGTTCAGTGGCCAATTTGAACCTTATTCCTTTATTTTTTTCCTTGAAGAATCCGTACTTGTTTAAGTACAGGGGGGAGAAGAATACACGTATGAAAATTGTGGGCAAGTAGAGTACATATGTATATGATATTTTGGTGAGATAAAATAATACAAAAAGGAAAAAAGTGGGACCCAAAAGGACACAAGAAAAGTGGGGCCTAACTTTTCACTTTCATGAAAGGGACAGGGCCCCACCCTCACAACTCCATTTTCTCTCTCTTGCACTTTTTATATATTAATGTTTATTTTTAATTATTATCCCATTTCTCTCTCCTGCACTTTTTATCAGTTTATTACTTATTTTAAAGGATTATCCCAAACTCCCATATTTTCAACAAACTAGCACACAACTAGCTAGCAGAGGTGCGAGAGAGATATATAGAGAGAGATAGAGAGAGAGAGAGAGAGAGAGAAAGGGTGTCTGGAAAGGTCTGATCTTTCTGTTTTAGGGTTTTCATTGTCCATGTGAAAGCTGCTGAGAAAAAAGGTTATCTGTACTTGTCTCTGTTCTACCGTTTTCTTGGCCTGCTTCACAGTTAATTTACGCAAAAAGGTAGATTTCCTTCAACCTTTTCCCCCTTTTTTTGGCATCTCAAATGGGGTTTCTGTTTTCTTCCTCTATTAGGAGTTGGGTTAATTTTTACGGTGTGATCCGTTTCTGATTTTGAGGAATTTTAAAGCTCATGGAGTTCTGGGTTCCTAAATTTGTGAACTTTGTATGGATTTGAAATTTGTAGCCTTTTCGGCTTGAATTTTTGAATTTTTTAATCGGGTCACGTGTCTTCACTTGTTAGCTGGATTTCTCCTTTTCCAGTTCCTGTGTGTGGTATGTATTTATTGCATTTTTCTTTGTTTGGGTGAAATGAATGATTTAATTAAATGAAAATTTTAACAAATTTGTAAAGATCTAATTTTTATTACAAATTCGTGATTTTTTTTGGAGTCACTTGGTCAGGAGACTGAATTTTTTCATTTGGCTTTCTGTTGATTTTGAAGATTAGGATGGCCAGGAACAAATGGCTGTGGTTTAAATTCTTCACCTTTTTGTTCTGATTCTTGGGAATCAGTTTGTTTGGAGTACTTTTGTTTTTCTTTTCTGGAGTAAACTGATTGGTTGTTATTCTATTGGCATCTCATATGCTTTTTGCTTTTTCATTTCTTTCCACTCTCTGTAACAGCCGCCAATTTGATCCTATGTTACAGAACAACCTTGTTTTTAACATGGTCAGAGTATGAATTTTAAAATTTTAGTTTAGGACATAAAGATAACATTGTGCAATACTTGAGATGTTGAATCCTTGTTCTTTGGATTTTTTGTCCAATTCTTGCTATTATTTCCAAGTTATAGTGCAATTGTCTTGTTTTTTTATTTTATTTTATTTATGTATCTGTATTCTGTGCTCTCATTGTAGTTGAGTTTGTTTTAGTAATGCCAATTCTTTTTCCTTGTAGCACTGTGAGGAGTGATTGTTTGTTGGAAGTCTTCATTCATAAGCTATTTTATTCGGTTAAAAGGATAGTGCCAAGCTCAAGTTCTGAGAATTGTGAGCTTGCTGGGCTTTGATCTTGGAAAATCGAAAGAGAGTAATGGGTTATATGTGTGAATTTTGCGGGGAGCAGCGATCTATTGTATATTGTCGGTCTGATGCAGCTTGTTTGTGTCTGTCCTGTGACCGGAATGTTCATTCTGCAAATGCCCTTTCACGGCGCCACCCCAGGACACTTGTATGTGAGAGATGCAATGCACAGCCTGCTTTTGTGAGATGCATTGAGGAAAGGGTATCTCTTTGCCAGAATTGTGATTGGGCGGGGCATGTTAGTTCTAGCACGGGTTCAACCCACAAGAGGCAAGCAGTTAGTTGTTATTCGGGCTGCCCTTCAGCTGCAGAGCTTTCGAGTATGTGGTCATTTCTCTTGGATTTCCCTTCGGTTGGCGATTCCACTTGTGAGCAGGGAATGGGTTCGATGAGCATCACCGAGAACTGTCCTAGAGATAGCCAAGGACCCGAAGGAAAGAACGTCGCTCAAGATGTGTCTGCGGTGGATGATGCTAGTGGCATGAAAGCCGAGAATGAATCCAACGTTTGGATGGCACCGTCAGTGCTAACTGTAGACAACAAGGTGCAGAGCGTGGAACTGCCAACTGGAGCTACCAACTCTACTTCACCGAAGGTAATTTGGTTTTTTGACCGATATTTTTCAGTTAAAAGAATAAGATTGCGGACTATTTTACAACTTGTCGGCTTGATTTTGCTGGCAAATCTATGTTTATGTTGGCACTTGTACATATCCCGAGCCTATAGCTTGTGGTCTGTTAAGAGTCCTACATTTATAAAATAAGAGAGAATATATGGGTTTATAAGGCCATGGGTTAGACTAGCTAATAAGCTGGATTCAATCTTTTAGTGTGGTTTGGCCCATGTGCATTGTAGTCCAATTGAGTGACCCTGGCCCTTTATAACATGGTCCATTTTACTTAATGTGACATTTAACAAATAGTGATTTTTTGCCATTTTGGGCTGTGGTGGATGCTTTTGTTTCTTTTTTATCCGGTTTTCACTAGTGGTACCATTTTACTTTTTTCTTGGAACTCTATATCACCACTTGGTTATATCTTGTGCATTGAACTTTTTAGACTAATCTTTCTGCTTCATGCTAACTTTTCATCAATTCTCGAGAATCACTTGGCCTTTCTATCTTGTTTACGTTCAGGTTTGCTATTCTGGAGCTAAAGGCCCAGGTTTCTATGAGGATGATCCTTTTGATATGGATTTCAATGTGGATGAAGTTGATATAAGTATTGAAAATTACGAAGAACTATTTGGCATATCTCTTAATACTCAAGATCACTTTTTCGAGAATGAAGGGATGGATGACTTATTCGGAACGAAGGAGATGTCTGCTGCTGATTCCGGTTGTCAGGGTGCAAATGCCGTTGAGGTTGTTGTCATATCGAACTCTGTCTGCCCGGTTATTATTTATCTAACATAAGTAACTATTTGCAAGGCTGCTTCTATATAAAATGATACTTCATAACAACGGTGTTTTTAAATCCTCCATGTCAAGGTTTATTGTTCTTTCGGTTGATTATTTTTGTCTCATGATCTTTGTAGGCCTAATTTGCCTCGTCTAATGTGGTTGTAGACTGAGATCTAGTAATTTATGCTAGGGGTTATCAATCCATTCTTGCTGGCAAGTGTTTGTTTGCACGTGCAATTTCATATTTATGCCCGCTCGTCTATAATTCTTGAACGGCCTTTCAAGTGGTGAAAGTTTATATAGTCTTACTGATATCTATTATGCATGAAGCACTGAAATGTATTTTTGATTCTTGGTAGGGGGCCTTGATCGGACAGGTGAATGCGATGCAACCAGCGTGCAGCGTTGATGCTGCATCTACGGATTCCATAATGAGCTGCAAAACCGAACCGAACTTCTGTTTCGCTAGACAACAGTCCAGTCTCTCGTTCTCTAATATCACTGGAGAGAGCTGTGCTGGAGATTATCAGGACTGTGGCGCTTCCTCGATGCTCCTCATGGGAGAGCCGCCGTGGGGCCCGTCTGGTCCCGAGAATTCGTTCCCGTCATCCGTCAGGAGCGATGCTGTGTTGCGCTACAAAGAAAAGAAAAAGACACGCACGTAAGATCGATCTCTTTTCCTTGAAATTTCAAAGCATCTGAATTAAAACATGTGTTCCATTTCAACTAAAAGCCTAAGCTGATAGTTGGACCTTTGGCATGGCTCTAATACCAAATTGATGCATGTGTTTCATCTCAACTGAAAGCCTAAACTGATAATTGGATTGCATGTTTATATATATTATATGCTCAACAATCTGAACCGCCCACCATTTATGAAGTTCATAAACGGAGGGCTCGTTTTTCTTGATGTATCCAACCCGCTCTAAATGGTTATGCCCGGGGCCATTTATGAAGTTGTGATGGTTATTTACTCGTTCGTTTCCAATACCGTCTATTTAATCGTGTTCTTATAATGAATGTTATAGATTTGAAAAGCACGTGAGGTATGCTTCACGCAAGGCGAGAGCTGACGTTAGGAGGCGTGTGAAGGGGCGGTTCGTCAAGGCTGGCGATGCTTATGATTACGACCCTCTCAGCCCAACCAGAAGCTACTGAGAGTAAAAATTTTATCCTTAACACACAAGGAAAGAAATGATCCAAGAAAATTTGGAAGAATTTTATCTAACATTTTCCTGCAAATGGCTGTTGCAATGACAGATTTTGTGATTCTATCACAGGGAATCTCTCGCTTCCTCGAAGTGAGAAAACATTGGGCATGCAAAGAACGATGCTTCAATTCCTCGCACAACATCAATCAGATTCAATATATCACGAAAGAATGGATCTCCTCAGATTCGTTGACACAACTAGACAAAAAACACTCTTCCCTCCATGGGCTCTCCCGCATGGGGATTCAAATCACAACTCTTCGGCCTCCTCCTTTCACACAAAACAAACGAACGATGATCAAGTTTATACCGAGAATTCAATTCAAAGATCCCAGGTTTATCTGCCTTGATCAACTAACAGATGGATTCGGTTTCTGGTTCAGCCTCAGAGGATTGAAAAAAACCGCCTGTAATATTTTTCGTTCCTCTGTCAGTCTGTCTGTGTATATATTCTGACCAGCATGCAGTATTTAGGAGTTGAGTGACGACGATATCGATTGGTTCCCACTTCCCAGGATATATGACCATCAAAGAAGGCAAAGAAACTTAGTATTGTAATTTTTTCATTTGTTTTGTCGGAGACATTTACATATATGTTGTAGCTAGGTTGTCTGCCATGCATTCAACCCAGATTATACAATAATATTCGCAAAATATGTATATATTGTAAGTTGCTTGAGTATGATCATCGCCTTTTTCCTTTTTTTCTTAATAAGGGTAATGATAGACAGAATGAGAAGTCTCAATTAAAACTTGCTTCAATTGAAGCATGTGCTCCATCTCAACTAAAAATTTAAATTGATAGTTGGATTGCACATTAATGGTTATATGCTCAACATGCTCCCTCACGTGTGGGGTGGAGCAACACGTGAACCGTAGTCACCAAATTGAAGCATGGCTCTATCTGGATTGCACATTAATGGTTATATGCTTAACAGCTTCTAGCAGCAAAGTGTGAATTCGATTCGATTCTTCTTATGAATTCTTCTTATGAATATTAAGGGTTTGGGTTGGGCTTTTTGTACAGAAAAATATATAGTTTTGTGTTGAGTTGTGAAACAAGATTGGTTCGATTTACTTTCTTGTAATATAATTTGGCGAAATTGAAAAACCTATATTATTATATAGTAATAAACAAGAGGATGGTGGAAAAGGTCACAGGATATCCACTTTTGATAGCACCAATGTAAAATGGAAAGGTTGCAGAGTCACAGGAGCTCCGATCCACTTTTTACATCGTACCAAAAGATCGACCACATCGGCTATACAGAGGAGAGGAGTTGTACTGTACTGTGCTGTACTATCCGTTTCTTTGCTCGCCAATGCACCATTAAATGACCATATTATTCGTTACAACAACGCACAACCCATTAGAATCTCACGAAAAATATCGCCTCTACCTCTACCACACCAACCGCCATTAAGTGGGGGGCAGATGAGCCACAGGATGACACAACTAACATCATTCAATCAACTAGATCCACATACAATAGTTTCTCTTATTCTGTCCAAAGTGGACAGATCCCTTGTGCGCACAAGTATTTAATCTTGTCTACTGTGCCAGTGAATTACTGTGATTTACATCGTCCCAAATGCTCTGTCTGAGGCCATTGGAATTGGGGATTCAACGTTTTGGGAGAAGAATTTACAGTATCTAATATAACTCATGAGTTATGACGGTACTGAATCCAGATGTGACCCATTACCAATAATACGTATAATTTATTTGCTTATTCTACCTGGTTTCCCGTATTTTCGTTATCACTCTTTTAAAAAATTAAATTATATTTATATTAACGTAATCCCATTGTTTTTCCAATGAGACAAATGCTATTAAAAAATCTTTCAAAACTCAATTTAAAATCAATTTATCATTCACACATTATCAAGGTATAATAATATATAAAATATATAATTTCAATTAAAAGAATCTAAATTCACTTTCACCTGACTTAAATTAAAATGGACCCTACTCAAATTATTATATTAAATTGGACACTTAATTTTACCAACAATAAGGTGATGGAGTTGGACACGTATGTAAAGTTAGGTAGCTAGAAGTGACGTAACGGCAGCAAGCTATGTATAAGTTGTTATGTTGGCACATGGGCATATACTAATACTAGTACGTACTAGTTTATAAAACAACACAGCCTCGCCTCTCCCATATATGCATTCTTTTCATTTTTCTCAGCTTTCCCTTTTAGGTACACATACATATATGTATGATTGTGCACACACATAAGTGTATTTTTTTTTTTTTAAAAAAAAAAAATTTATCATATATCTTAATTTTTTAAAAAATATAATGAAAAGAAAAAAAAATTTGCTCAACTTTTACCTGAATCAATCCAGGAGGAAGTAGGGGTGTGGTTGAGTGGAAGAGACTCGTTCATCCTTAACTAAAGGTCAATAGTTAAATTTTCAAACCAGCTGTTCCATCCAAAATAGATGTCTAGTCACTGCGTTCGACGGTAGAAACTCTGGTTACATCCAATATATATATAATGTGATTCTTGAATAGCTAATGTCACAAGATAGACTTTATTCAAGATGTACACTCAATTAATAATTGCAGATTTTTTCGTAAATCAAAATACTAACAACTTACCAAGTACATGAGCTACAAAATCTAAAATTAGTAGAACTATTAAGTATTAACTAAAGCAACACGATAATCTTCGGCAATTAGTTAGCCATTCTATTTTTTTTTTTTAAGAATTAAATTAATTAGGACATTAATCATTATTTATATTTATATTAATAAAATAGAAATGCAATGAATGTATGAGAAAATATTCGATGAAATCGATGTCCAGAAATGAATGAAGGGTATACATACACAACAAACGTGGAGCTCTTCAGCCTTCAGGTATAATTAATTAATGAAAGAGAAATTGTTTTCAAAAAATCTATAGAAAATCTTCAGCAAATATTGTATGGTTATTAACCTACATACCTCTTTGAATTGGTCCTGCCCATCCATTAATTCTAAATACGAATGGGTCCTTTTAAGATTTTTTTCTCTCAACAATTTTGTAGTTTATATATATATGGAATGGATAAGGTGCAGGTGGTGCTTTTCGTGCGGTTATGCGAGTGGATTCACATTAAGCATTACACTGGCGCATTTTAAGTACACAACACATACACATTAAACACACAAACAAAATACATTCAAAACACAAATTCATGCACCTTAAGGACAAAAGTCACACATCTTAAGTACAAAACTCACGCACATTAAGCACAAAAACACACTCACCTTAAGTTTTAACAACAACTCACATTAAGTACACACTCACGCACATTGAGTACAAAACGCACGCACCTTAAGCACAAGACTCACGCACCTTAAGCACAAAACTTATGCACTTTAAAGTTTTAACAACAACTCACAAAGCAACTCACATTAAGTACACACTCACGCACATTAATCACAAAACTCACACACATTAGGCACAAGACTCACGCACTTTAAGTACAAAACTCACGCACATTAAGCATTACACACTCATGCACATTAAGCACAAATCTCACGCACCTTAAGCACACGACTCACGCATATTAAGTACAAAACTCACACATATTAATCACCCACACAACTACACGGAAAGTATTCACCCGCACCTGAAACTTAAACATATATATATACACACACACACACCAGTCTTGAGAAATGAGAATGAATCTAAGTAATTAATTAGAAAAAAATACAATGACATTTTTGTAATATGTAGAACTTTCATTGCATCATATAGGAAGAAGACAACATTGGGAAAGCCATGTTAAAATGAGTAAAATTTTAAATAAAAGATGTGGTGACATTTTTATAAAGGTTTATGCTACACACTTCATTATGTGGCAAAATCCTAGCCATTAGTAAAATTAAAATTAAAATTATAAAAAGAAAACTAATGTCTAGGATTTTGACACATCATGATGTAGTTATTTTGTGAGTGGTAATCGTAGAGGTGTCTAACATTTTTATTTTGTAAATATGCAAAAGTTTTTCATCATTTAGGATGAAATCGTGAGAAAATATCTATTGTTTTGATGTAAATACGCATGAACAGATTAGGAAGGATAAATAATATTTTTTGATATATTAAATTTTTCAACTTATGTTAGACTAATCCTAAATCCTCAGAACTTATCTTCGCATGTACACTCTGTACACAAAGAATTTTACTGATCCATTTTTCAGATTTTGATTCTTTCAATGATCCCATATTTAAAAAAAAAAAAAAGTATATAATTATATACGCTCTATTGCTCTAAACACGGATTGTTATAACTAAAAAGAATGCAGCATAACTAATTTTTGTTTATTTTTTATTTTCCTGAAGAATTAGATGGGAAAAGATTAAGATGGTATTGGGCCACATCCTGCATAAAAGTGGCCACTAAGTGCAACTAATTAGGAAGAGATAAGTATCCTTATGACGTAAGAAATGTGGTGTTTTATATCATGATTAAGAAAAGACATGAGAGACATTGACCAAACTCAAGTTCTTTCTTTCTTTCTTTCTTTCTTTCTTTCTTCATCGTCTCTGATCTGTATCTGAAACTCCATTAATTTGTGTCTGCAAGTCCTCCTCAAACCCACAAGAAACATTAATTTCAGCAAACTGACGAATGTGTGGAGGGGCCTGAGAGCGTTTTATGGCATAAATGCGAGGGGGGGTGGTCTCTTTAGGTTGATGAGAGGTCCCCATCATTAGCCATTATCAATACAATACACAACACCACTCCTTTGAGATCGTACCACCCTTCTACCCTTCTTCTCCAATACTAAAAGTAGTCATTTTATCAAGTTCTTGTATTGTAAAAGCCCTCCAAAATCTCCTGAGTAAGTCCCCCAAAACACCCACCTTTTTTTCTTGATCTTCCATTAATACTTGTTCTCTTTTCCTTTTGGTTCATGGGAGTCTTTCAATTTTGCTATTCTGGGATATTAATGCCTCATTTTCTGTTGCATTTCTTGATGGGTTTCACATGGGGGGAAGTGAGAATATGATCTGTGATTGGATCTCAGGTTCTTGTACTTTTGATGGCTGTCAACTTTTAGTGACTGTAGTGGTTCACCAGTCTTTCAAGTCTTGGATCTGTGTGTACTGCACAGGGTAGAAAATGAAATAAGATTAAAGTTGGGGTTTTGTTGATGAAATGCCTTTCTTTTTTAGTTTATATATATATATCTTGAATTTCCATGATTGAATTAGGGCTTTTGCTTCATCATATTCCCTTTCCCTCACCTGCTCTGTTCACTGAGGTGGGTTCCACATCACATGTGGGTGTTAGGCCATCCATATCTGTATGCCTCTACCTTGAATGATACCTTCTGTGACCATAGTATTTCTTTCATATAAGGAAGATGCCACTTTTATCTGCAAGAGTCTGATTGGCTCATTGGTGTGAGCTTTTTCTGTGTTTCTTATATGGTTTCCATTTTCTGCCTTCCCTTTGCAGATCCTTTGTATCCAGCTTGTTCTCACAGGTTTTTGCCCAGAGGAATCTGCATACTCAGCTTTACAAGCCACAATAAGGTAAAATTTTTAATCTTAATTTCTCACTGCTATTCATTGATCCAATCTTAGTGTTGTTTATGGTTCCCTTTTGGCCCCTTTGTTGCTTGGAGAGATTAATTTGATTTCTATGCTCCATATTTGGTCATCCTGTTTCTATCTTTCTTCTAGCATAATCCTTAAAAAGGTTCGATTTTTGTGGTTGGATTCCAAGTTTATAACGTTTTCCCATTCTTGTTTGCTGATTATGTTGATGAATATGCAATATCTGCAATAGAATTTACTCGATCTTCTACTTCTCAACGAGGGAAATATATTGATCAAGATCCCTTTCCAAGTATCAAATCTGGGATAAGAATTGAGTGTTTCAACCTTTAGTTGAAAATAGATGCATTTTGAAAGTTTTCTTTCCCTTAGTGGTATAAGTTTTCTTTCGGTTAATGCTTAGTTATTCGAACTTATCTTCGTATTTTCCAAGATTCAATGGTTTCATTGACTAGGTTGAAGTCGATTATGGGTCTCTCAACTTATCCTACTCCAACGGATGCTGGTGTGCTATGCGTGATACTGGTGAACACCGCCATATCCATCTCCATCGTGAAGGAGATAGTCCGGTCAATCCTTCATGTCATTGGCATCCGGATAGCGTCCTGGGAGGAGTACAACGTTGAAGGGCCGTTGGACGGTTTTGAATGTCGGGGAGCTCCCTCGGAGGCTTACATGGAGGAGTTCCGCAGCAGAAATCCTGCAGTCCCGTATGATTCGATCTGCTGCATCTCGGAGCACCTGGAGCAAAAGTGCTCTGTCTGCCTCTCGGAGTTTGCGCCAGATGCAATGGTAAACCAGTTGTCTTGCGGGCATGTTTTCCACGCGATGTGTCTCGAGAAATGGCTCAAGTATTGGAATGTTACGTGCCCCCTCTGCCGGAATTACATTATGCCTCTGGACGAGGATGGTGACACTGCTCCGATGTGAGTGTTTTTTTTTGTGGCTGTGTACGATGTTTGTGGGAGTTTGTATGTATAGAGCACAGCGTGGTAGTGTACAGGCTGAGTGTTTTTAGTAGCTTGTGTACTTGTGTTTTCTGGCGATGTTTGCGTCCTTTCACAGTGACGGGTCTCTTGTGACCAGAACTCTATACATTGCCGGATATGTACTATGGAAAATACTATTCCTACTCCCAACTTTTACTTCATCTCACAAAATTTTGATATTCACATTTTCATTTTAAGACCCCTAGGAATCGCTCCTTAAAGATTTTCTTTTCTCCATTTCTTTCTTTTGCATATAATCAACACAACACATTCGAGGCAATTCCAACCAAGTTAGTTGTTGACTTGGTCTATAACATTATAAGTTTGACTTCTAGTAGGAGCGACATATGAATCTTCTTGGTTTGAGTATTGAGTTGATTAGCTATGAATAACATGGACTGGTTTATTTTCCTTGTGGTTACCGGTTAAAGTCACAAAATGAAATTTACCTTGTGTAAACCTTCAAATAATGATTGCGATTGTGGGTTTTTCTCGTCAATCAAACGGACATTCAACTGCTCAGAAAGATAGTAAGATACACAAAATTTAAACCAAGAAAATCATAAAATGTTCTCAAACCAGCATAACAAAAACAGAAAATACTTCAAATCGCGGCAGAAGGGAAATGGAAGAAGAGGGGTAGGCGAATGTACAAGAAGCAAAATCTTTACACAAACTCATCTGCGTTAGAGAGATATACAACGCACATTGCGCCATTTGAGGTCATAAAATCACCTCAAATGGCGCAGTGTTATACTGTATTTGCCATAACAGTGTAGACTATCTAAGAGATTAGTAGTAGTATATGACGACACGTCGATAGTGAGCTAAAATTGCAGGATAGTGAACATACTGAGATAAAATTTCGGCTGGGCTGAAATGGTTTCTCATACTGACATCTTTGAAGAAGGTGTACAAGAGGATGCCCGTAGCTGTATTCGGCTCATGCTCATCTCCATGCTTCTATGAACCATGTCTTGCAATAATCTCTTGGCTGTTTCGGCAGCTTTATCTGCTCCATCGACATGTGCAGCAAAGTCGTAAACTATTCTCTCCAGCATCGAGCATGTCAGTCTCTTTTCGGGAGGGGAATTGCGAAGCAAGTCCAGAAGAGTTCGAGCTCTCTGCTGGCCTAAGGGAGTGCCTTCTGCAGTTAAACGTAAAAGACCTGGAATTGCCCCTTCTTTGAGTATGAGCTCCCTATACTTGTCTCTGCAGCTCTGGCACAACGATAGCAAAGCTCCAACTGCGTGTTCTGTACTAACAAGAGATCCGTCTTCAACTGTCTCTACCAGTGTTAGTATCCCACCGTCTACATTTGTAATCGCAATCCTTCCTTCATCAGAATTGGAAAGGATTTCAAGAAGAACTGTGGTTTTCTCAGCAAACTTGGAGTATTTCTTGCATTCTTTTAGAAGATTTATCAGAGGGGGCACCACTTTAGCATCAAGAACCAGCTTAGGATCTTCTTCACTGGTGGAGAGATTGTGGAGAACTGTGACAGCATCAACTCTTCCTTGAACACTACCGGAGCTGAGCATCTGAGTGAGAAGCGGTGCAACTCCAGATCCTGCTATAGCTGGCTTGTTGGAATCAGCTGTTGACAAAGTCAGAATAGCAGCCGTTGCCAATTCCCGCAAGTGACCATCTTGACACTTCAGAAGCTCCACAAGAGGCGGGATAGCACCAGTTGAAACTATCCCGACCTTGTTTCTGGTAAACATTTAAAAGAATGAATATAAATTGACTGGAGTGGATTAAGCAGATAGTTCAAGGCCTGGTAGATTAAAAAAAAAAACAAAACAAAACAAAACAAAACTGAAGAAATCATCTGACTGCACCAAGCAAGGAGGTGCAGAACCAACTATAAGGAACAAAATAAATCATGGATATAAACATGACATATAACTACTTACTTACAATAGTAGCCAAGAACCAACAAGTTAACACTTAAATCTATGTGCAAGAAAAATGAAACAGAAACCATTCTGAACCACGAATATGAATCTAGACAATAATAGAATTGAATCGTGGTATTATTTTCTGCAAAAAGTGATGATATATGTCTTGTATGTCTATATATATATAACTCTAGTCCAGGGTGAAAAAGATATTAGAATTTATAAATATTTTATTATACAATTATGATTTCCACCATACAACTCAAGCCCACAACAAATTTTCAATGTAAGATAACTTTAAGTTCAGCTCATGTGTGATATTCAATATATGGTGTAAAGGTATTAATTGACATAAACTCAATTCAATTCAATAATATGGATTTTTTTATCCAGTTGAGCTAAGTGCAATCAATATGAACGGTGCAAAAGTTTCAATTGTACTTAGAAATTAGCACTAATTGACATGAGTTTCAATGCGATAAGATGGATTAGTCGATTGATTTCAACTTCAGGCCAAACCCTAGAGATTTTAGTATTTCTAATAGAAGAGGAAAAACACAGGAATTTCAATCTACTAAGCTCCAGATCCAATCTAATGCATGCGTAATATTAAATCCACTACACAAAAATCTAAAGGGGATGATATTGGAGAGCAAAAGTGGAGGGGAATACAGACCGGTCGTTACGGACTGCAAGATTAAGGAGGGCGAGAAGAGCGGCCTCGCGGGCGGGCAGAGAGGAGGAGGAGGGGCAGAGCATCTGGACGAGAGGCGGAATGACGCCGGCGGCGGCGAAGCGGGAGCGAGTCTTGGTGGAGGAAGGAGACTTCCTGACCAGCTTCCGGATGTCCCTCGCCGCTTCAATCTTCGCCTCCTCCGAGTCTCCGGCGCTCCTCAGCCTCTCCGCCAGCTCCTCGATTATACTCTTGTTGCTTCTGCCGTTATTACTATTCTTGTGCTTGCTCAGCTCCTCCTGCTCCTCGCATTTCAACTCCTCTTCCGGCTCCACCATCCTTAAAACTTCCATTACTGAATCCTCATCTTCCATCTCCCTCTCTCTATCTCTCCCTCATTTACAGAGGAGTTTATTCATAAACTTTTGTGTATTTATAAAAAGGCCAAATGATGAAAATATTAAACAGCACGAAACTTTTGTCTTTTTGTCTTTCCGCCCATTTTAGCAGACTTCTAATACGGGTAGCTATTAGGCGTATGAATTAGCCAATTACCTGTTAATTGGTTATGATTTGATTTAATGAAAGTTTCGTTGGTTTTCAAAATAAAATAATATATATATAGTATATTATATAGAGTATTTATTCAAAATATCTATCATGTATAAAAGTTACCAGGTATATATTACACCGGTAATATTTTTATAGTCATTATGACGTGACATTTTTATAAATGAAATAATAATTATTTACAAATTTGTAAAAATGTTTTGATTTATTTTTATTTATAGTAATATGTATGGTATTTTAATTTTGGTGTTTGTGTATACTTCTTTCGTTTTGAGAACATATATAGATAATTAGACTTGGTATTGTTGCCTTTTGTACCCATTGTAATGAAGCATGCATGTTACTTGGTATTGTCAAAAACTAAAGCTAAGAATACCTTATATAATCAAGTATAATATGTCTCTGATTATACAGAGTGGGTGTTTGGTAAATAGTTGTTAGTTGATTGAGGTAGCGAGTTTGACTAGTTAATAGCATTAGCTGATTGTAGAAAAATGTTTGATAAATTAGTAGTTAGCTGATAACTGATTACATACAAAATGATTTTCTTAAAAAGTTAATTGAAAAAGCTGCTCCCAGTTTTTTGAATTTTAACGTTTTGAAGCAATAAGTTTTTACAAAAAAATAATTAATCAAACACTCATATTTACTGTTTATCCAAGTCAAACAGCTAATAGTGTCAAACAAGTTAAAGTTAACTGATAAACTAACTATGTTATCAAATATGGTTGTATAAAAAGTACTAGTATTGATCAATATATTTTAAAAAATCATATAAATAAACCCAATTACTATACCATACCAACTTGAGTAGCTGACAACTTGTGTACCTTAGCTTTTTATTAGTTCATTCAAAGAACACAAAAAAGTCTTTTTTTTTTTTGAGAACCAAAAAAAAAAAAAAAAGTATCATAGCTAGTACTTAAAAATGATGTATACAGCCTGCAGGCCATTACAAATTGTACAACCGGCACTTATGTGAAGTATTGAAATCTTTAAAGCAAGTTGCATATTCAAGATATAATCTTTAAGCATGTTGCATATTTAAGATATATATATATAGAGAGAGAGAGTATTCAACTGCATGATGATTAGTGGTAATAATATTTTAAGCAATCATGGTTTAGGAAACTTTGTCATGAAAGAAAGGGCAGAGGAAATAAAGCATAATTCTAATACTTGAATGTCACAAGTTTGATTATTGGCAAGATTCTTTTGGTCGAATTTGTCACACAATGTCTTCTTAGTGTAGTTTACGCCTGCATCAGGTTTGATAATCACAAAATTTTAAATTCGATTACTATTGGGAGCAACTATTATTTGTTTGAACCAGTCAATTATGGACAACCTAAGATAGTTTATATCATTGTGATATTTTACGTGCTAGAGTGACAATGTGAAATTTATTTCGTGCACATCCTCAATTAATGGTGACAGAAAAAATAAGTTTTCCTCGTTATTCTATTAAAAAAGTAATTAATATATTAATTAGCGGACCAAACTAAAGTACTCATTGAGGGCATTGAGGAGGTATATATTGTGGGGTGGGTGGTCCCTGATGTAACCCTAATTTTCTTGTCTTAGGTGAGGAAGAAACCACACCTGTACAGTGAAATGGAGATTGAACCTAAAAGCCAATTCAAGCAAGCCCAAACAAAAACATATTGCTAATCAAACTTTTGCAGTGATTGTTGTATGCGCTCATCGTACCAGCTGTACTCCTGTTCTTTTAACCTAATCTTAATTGAATTGGGTGATTGATTGTGTTTTGAATTATTGAATGAATTTGACGTCACCCCCTATGATCAATCACCTATTATATGCCAAAATTTGTGTTAGTGACAAAGGATTTTGTGTCGTCTAGGAGTATCATTTTAATTTATTGATTGATGATACTTCAGTGAAAACAAAATGCAATCGTTCAGTTTGTAATTAAGTTATCATCGATGTACAAGTGAATCATCAAATACTATATATATATATATATATATATATATATATATATATATATATATAGAGAGAGAGAGAGAGAGAGAGAGAGAAAGGCATGATAAAATGAGAATAAAGTGTGTATGAACCCTTCGTCTATCTTGGTTCATCAATGTTTGAGTGTTTTAAGTTCTTTTTATTTTATTTTTTAAAAAAATTGTTTAATTTTTTTTTTATAACTTAATAATTATAAATTATTTAATATTTAATAGTTAATACTAAAATATTAAATATTAATTTAAAAAGCATTTAGAGTTTGAACAAATTAGAGTTATTTCGTTCCAAACGATATCGTTTTGAGTGAAATAACTCATTTAAAAAAAATAATAAACAATAGCTAATCGGCTAACAAGGTGACCTAGTCGGTGCTTAGGAGGCCTAGTCGGCGCCTAAGAAGCCTAGGCGACCAATTACCTAAATTAAACTATCGATTATGATGATACGCTAGGTGGTCAGTGCCTAAACGACACTGATAAATTCTAAAATAAGCTTTATCATACAAAATCATAATACATATATCGTTGTGATGTCCATCAAATATATATATTCAATTGTCAAAATCTTGTTATGTGATACAAAAGGTTCATTGTTCTAGTTGTATACGTAATAATTGTAACTATGTATACGTGTGTATGTGACACGTTTAAGGAGAATAAAAATTGAATTCGAAATGACTTATATAATGTTTTAAGGTTTATCCATGTAATTGGACGTACCATAAAATACGACTCTTGGTAATACTGTCACTATATAAATGAGTAATAGATAATGCTAGTTCGAATAACCAAATTGTATATAAGAAGTAGCATTTAATATATATAATTTTATTTTATTAACAGTTAATAAATAGTAGCTACAAACATTCAAAAAAATAAATAAATAGTAGTTACAAACTTTCTCGTAAATCAAAGGATTAATTTAACTCATACCACCATTACATGCTACAAGTCAAATTACTTAATACGAAATTTCATTAATTTTTTTAAGTAAATAAAATTTTTAAAATACATATACTATAAGAAGATATTCTGTTATTTTTTATGTCTTACATTTTTTTTATTACAAGGGAAGGAGGACGCTCAAACTATTCCATTAGACTCGAACCTATCACCTCCCACTTAGGGGAGTAATCTTTGATGTCCTATATAATATAAACATGATTAATCTGTAATTTTAATTGAGTGATTAATAAAAATTGTGATCAGATAAAAAGAATACGAATGAATTAAATAAGTATAGGCATTAATATAATGCATTATTGAGTGTCGTGTCACGTGTGAGTAGATTGCGCCGTTCATTACGAAATAGGTGGCCGGGAAATGGAATGACCAAATAACAATCAACAAGTGAACCAACCAATCAAAGTCATATGGATACTTTAGCATTGAATTGCATACCATATTGTATTTATCCACTTCTAAGTCTATATCTGACCGAGGATGTTCTTGTATAATGTTGGAATTTCCACCCCCAATTAAAAATAATAATAAATTAAAGAAAGGTAGCTAAAATCAATCAAGACCATATTTCCAATAATCCAACCGAATTGTCGCATAAAGACCTTGAATAGCTGAATGTGTTAATCCCAATGAAGGGTTGGAAATTTACTATTAAAAATTAAAAAGAAAAAAAAGTGTCAAATGGTCATTGAATTTGTACTATTTATGCAATTCAACCATCCAACAAAAAAAAAAAAAAAAAAAAAAAGTACAATTGAACCATCTTGTGATGAATATTAAAGTCAACGCTAAACCGCGAGGATAGAAGAGAACCACAAAATCCATAGGCTTTGCATTGTTCCAACAACATGTACATCTTTCCTTGAACACACAAACATGAACCAACAACAAAAGCTGCATTTTACTCATAACAAAACCAATTACAACACATCCGGGTACATCCCTTCTTGCTGTCAAAATTAACCTTTTTACAAGTGACAATGAAGCAAAACAAAGAATGTGCCTAAACAATAGACATCCTAGACTCCAAAAAAAAAAAAAAATGTTGCTTTCCTGAGGGCTAACCTTCCAGAAGGGAAAAGATACTGAATGTAATATAGGAATGTCCAACTTTCACAGATATCCAAGTAATCTGAAGGTTCAGAGGGGCTAACAAATGCCCGGGAAAAACAATTCACATATACCTGTTAAACGAAGTCTAACTGTCATCAATCGTTGCGGGAGGATTACACCCTTTGAATCCAGCCAACTATTTTCTTTTTTCTTTTCCCTTGTCCGTTTGGATGCCTTAATCATCATTTTACACTAAACCTGCAGTAAATGATATACCATCATGCAGTTTCTTCCAAGTTGCAAAAACGCTGGATTGGCATTTCTTGTTTCCAGTTTGTGAAACAATACTATTCCTTAGAAGTTGTTTGGCCAGTTAAGTTGAGAATACTGTGGTTGTTGATAGACAGTAGCTGTCGGTCCCACCATATCAACGGCACCAGCCATGGGTGGGTGAAGAAGAGTGGGGTTATTAACTGGAGGTACTGGATGATAAATACCGGCAATGGTTCCATGCCCAGGCTGTGTGGGTGTAAACGCCACGTGACTCTGAGGAAGATTGTAGAAAGAACTAGCCTGCAAGCTAGATACATCTCGACCAGGTGGAGTAATCCAGACACCAGACCCCTCATTCTGCAAGGATCAAATTAAACCGCCTTGATAATTAATCAGCAATTGATATTTAAAATTTCAATTAGAACAAATTCTACACACAAACTTCAACCAACACAGTCAAAATGCTCTTTCGATCATGTAAAAGCCCCATAACGCAACATCAGCAATTAGTCAATGGCTAGTTGGCCAATCTTTCTTTTCATTTCCCTTCCCAAATGACCCTACCCTTCCATGAACTAAATGACACGGCTCCGAAAGGAAAAACATACATGGGAAATAGAAAAGAAGGTATGTACATAGAAATTCTAATGTAACTTAAACCAACCTGCTGCGCTGTGTTATAAACACTACTCTCCTTCAATTGAGATGCAGAAAGATCTTCATTAGATGTTGGATTCCCTGCTGTTGCTACGGAAGGAGGATTATAATTAGCTGTTGATGAGCCGTATGGTCCATAGCTACCAGGAAGTCCAACATGAGTTGAATTTGGCACATTAGCTCCCTGCTTATATTGTGAAAGTGAATACTTGGCAGCTGCTGCTGGCGGTGGATAAACACTGCCAGCCAGGGGTTGCTGAGGAAATGCACCATTGCTCAGAAATTGATGTACTACTGGTGGTGGAACAAAAAATGGTGAAAAATAGTGACCATAAGGAAAATAATTTGGCAGGTAGTGGGTAAGGTGCATCCCAGATGGTTGTCGGTATACTGCAAGAGGGGGTTGAGGTACAGCTAGAGAACTTTGTAGAAGCCCAGCAGTTTGAGTCACAAGTGATGCAGCAGCTGCTGTAGTTAAGGCCAGAGGGTTGGCACCCTGTAATCAATTTAAATATACTTAAGTAAGCATATGTATGCTAATCCGTCAATTTATATATACTTTTTTTGAATGTTACTGGCTCTATTACAATGTAGTATCTGTTCATATACTTAAGTAAGCATATGTATGCTAATCTATCATCTAATTAACAAAAGTTGAAACTTGAAATCAGAAATAGAACAAATATATTATAAATTCTTTAGATTTATTCTATTTACAAAGTAATTTGCAAAAATAAAAAATACAGAATAATTAAAAGGCCAAAATTTGTTGCAACTTATAATTGGAAAAAGGTTTTTGTTTCATACTTCCTACAAAATGGAGGCCATTTGAGACTTTATGTATGTGAAAGAATAAAAGGGATTTAGTGTATTCAGTGTAAAGAACTGTACAAATATCTACTATTTACTCCATCCAGTCCTCCCCCTTTAATTTCCCAGACCAAAAAAAAAAAAAAAAAAAAAAACAGAATAAAGGAATAAAGATAAGAAAAAGTTTTGATAATTGTCAAACCTCTTGATTAGATTGTGTAGTTTGTGTGGATATATTTGCAACATTTCCATTGTACTTGGCCTGAACACCTGCTGAATGGAAGGGTGAAATGCGGCCATCACCATCCCCACTAGACCGACAGAATTGAGGATAGTAGCTTGTTTGATCAAATGGTTGTGGAACCTAGACAGATAAGTTAATAGATTTATAGATTTGGTGCTTGTTTGGCCCAAGTAGATAAAAGGTAAAAGGATCTATTTTAAAAAGAGCATATAAATAAGAACATTTCAGAATATATTTCTTGTAATTATTTAGAATCAATAAGTCTAATTTTGGAATATAATATAATTTCATTAACAGGTTTGTGTCTCTCCAAAAAAAAACTTTTCAAATTAGCTTCAACTTGAGGCTTCCCACAAAAAAGGAGGCAAATAGCCTTTCTTCTACTTGAAAGAGCACTTTGTGAAAAACATTGTTTGGTCCAGCTTATTGCCTCTTGGAGTAACTTTGTGGAAAACAATGTTTGTCCTAGCAAAGAACTATTTTCAACCCCAGGTGCTCCCCACATGCCATTGGCAAATGTGGGGAGCCATATACAGTTCATTTCAGATATTCTCTAAAGCTAAGGATTATAATCAAAAGACCAGGTCGACATTTTAAAGGAAATTTATGTAAATGGAGCCACATAAGTATATAACCAGAGAACATATCATGAAGACCAGAGAAAGGAGACTTACAACAACATTTGGAAGCTGTGGAATGTCACAAGCCTGAGATTCAGAGTTTTCAAGAGGTCCAAGCTGACTGCCTAGTTTTGGTGGCATGATGTCATAACTGTGGTTAGGGGATGTCTGCACAATGGAATATTGATGATCACCATGCACATTCTCTTGTTTTGATTCGTTGGATTCTGCAATAGAGGAAGAAAGCTCATCCCCCTTGGCCTTGGATAATAGATTCTCCTGCCCCTGTGAAGATGATGATGGTGGAGGATCAGGATAATCTGCCACATCTGCTATTGCCAATGCACTTCCATCACTGCACACAATCATGAAATCCACTCATTGAAAAATGCTAGGAAAGATGAGCATATAGCTGGATGTTAAAAAGAAAATATATGATAATGAGGATAAAGAATTTCAAGCTCACATAAGCTGAGCTTGTTCCCTTTGCTTCCTGAGCCCAAGTAGACAAAGATATTACAAGATAAATACATAAAAATCTTTAATTCTTTATCACACTTCCACAGTTCCAATCAAGATCTTGTTTGGTTTTGGAAACCAAGAGAAGAAAAAGGAGCAATTTCCAATTGACTTTCCATACCCTTTCTAACTTCCACTAGCCATTAAAAAATAAATAAAGTGGTGGAAGTAAAATATACTGAGTAGTTCACATCGATCAGTATCGCCACTTCTAATTTTAGGATACCAATCTCTTTTTGTCCCACTGGTGTTCTGGATACAAATATAAGTGATGCAGAGTATTTATAAACAAGAATTTGAAAATCATAGGAATTGTATTTTACTAAGGTGCAGAGAGAGAGACCTTGGAAGTTGTTCCTTTGCAGTTTCTTCAATAGCATCAGAAGTTTCAGAAAGAGATGGATTCTTATCATTCTTGGTTCCACTGTTTGAGGTTGTGTTTAAGCCATGTATAGCATCAAAGCTTCCAAAACAAAACCCAAGTTTTTCAGCTTCAGGTACATGAAGGTGATTTGGGATGATAACATGTTGAACATCCAAAATGTGAGACTCCTCAAACTTCTTTTGAAGTTCAAAACCAGCTTCATCTGCACCCATAGCAACAGGTATAGGCTGCACTTCAGCATTGGGTTCAACTGAAACTGTAGGCACTTCAGATGAAACAGCTGTAACATACACCAGAGCAGGATTTGCACTTGTAGCTTTTGGTTTCCACTCTTTAACAGGGCCAGCTGTTACAAAACACACAAAGACCAAGTTAATACAAAGTGCTTAACTTAATTCACATGAGAGTATGAGACAAATAAATAATATTAATTAATACTTACTGTACCGCATAGTGTAACTCCTAACTTATACTCCATATTCATTCATTTTCATATGACATATTGTAGATTAATAAGTATGGAGTAGCAAGGGTAGCGGACTTTCTATTTTGGATTTAACAGTCTTCATAATAAAGCAACAACACTTGAGAAGGGACACTGGACATCTTAAATTAAAACCTCACCCCAGATAAGCAATACCCTTATCATATTCCAAACTATATTCAAGAGAAGAAGCAACCTACATCGTACAAATAGGTAAACAAAAATTAATCTGTTTATATAGCATAAGAAATAAAAAGGAAAAGCTAAGATAAGTCCATACACCAATGTCCAAATTGAAAGACTAAAGCACACTACCTCTGACAAATAAGTGATAAAATGGTTTATACAGGCTGCATCCTTTGCAAGCATAAAAACTAGGCCCTTGATTATCAACCATGCAAAAGCAGCAGAATTCAACCAAGAATATCATGGATTCATGGCATAAAAATACTGTATAATTAGAATGTCAAAGCTGTATACCTTTTTGTGGCCCAGTTACCAGTAACTGATTGTTGTAATTTGATGAAAGCATACCAACAGCACTACCACCTAGAGTTGAAACAGGCTGTGAGGATTCTATAGGCAAATTCTTTCCAGGTCCCTGGGACTTGTTAGGCATTTTTCCTCGCACATTTGAGCTCCCAACCTCAGAAGTGGCTGTTTTAATAATTGACAGAAACAAGGATTATAATCTATTTACAATGTAAGGAAAAAATATCTTGATAAGATCAGAACATTAACAATGCACTTCAATTTATTGATGAAAACCTTTACCAGAAGTCACTTCGCTATCATTGGAGTTGGAAGGTAAGTGTTCATCAGGTGCATGCCTATTTCCTACTTCATGTTGAATTGCACCCATACCATCAGGCTGTGCACCTTGTGATGGGAATGGCACTGGATCAGAAGCAGAGAAATTAACTCCTGATGAAGGAAATGAGGCATTGGTAGCAGTAGAGTTACTAGGATTCTGCATTTGCTGGCCATGCATATCACTGGTCACTTGTTCAACTTTGGGGCTTTTCTTTGCATCAATAAGATGCTCTGGTTGCCCCTCCAACTTACCAGCAACAGCACCTGTAGTTGGTGCATAAGCTACACCACTAGGTTCATTAGGTGAAGCTATTGACAAGCTGAAGAAGGAAATTGGTAATAACAATGACAAAATTAGTGCATCAATAAGAAACATTGGAAGGTGATGAACAGTTTATCCAGAATATTTGCAACCATAGAAGCACAGTCTAACAGTTCAAGGAACATGGATACGAGATCAAGTAATTATAAACAAATAGCAAGGTGCACATCTGTACCACCTTGTATTATTATTCTCTGTCTGAGAACTAGGGATGGAGGTTGGGCTAATGCTCTTCTCCAAAGTTTGGCTGATTCCATTTACCTTACCAGAAATTAACTTCCTTCCACCACCGGCATCTAAAAATGTGTGCACAAATAAATATAATCAGGTTCACAGTTAAGCTTAAGCAGGGCTCATCTAGGTATCTAAAATCAAGCTAAGGTTCTTCCAGAGATACATTATCAATTTATCATATTGTGTCATCAAGAATCTAGATTACTATCAGAGTAACAATAATCAGAAAAAGGAATGCAAGTGTCTAAAACCATTGAAGCCATCTCATAGTTTACAAAAGAGAAAATTTCACTTTTGGTCTCCTGACTATTAAAATTTTCTAATTAGGTGCATGACTATGCAATTTGTATCACATTTTGTCCTGTCATCCAACTTCCCAGCCAACTATTGCCAGATTCCAGAAGGAGCACTGCATTTGATTCTTCCGTAAAGAGCACTTCTGGAAGATGCTTCTTCCGGAAGGAGCATTTCCAGCAATAGTTGACCGGGAAATTGGACAGCATGACCAAATCCAAATGTGATACAAATTACATAGTCATGCACCTAATTATAAAATTTTAATAGTCAAGGACCAAATGTGATTCATGTATAATAGTCAGAGGACGAAAAGTGACATTTATTCTTTACAAAATTATAGGAAACAATAATACAATGTAGCTTGTTGGCTTCAAAAAGAGGTGATCATAGTAAGCAGAGAGGAGTATGCTCATTTTTAACCCTTGGTTTGATGTTAAAAACTATAGTTAAAGGAAATCTCAATGATGTGCATTACAAAGGGGAAGATAATAACGGTATGATCATGAAAAAGCAAATCTTCCAAACAAAAAATATCATGAGAATGTGTACCAAAAAATCTTGAGATTTCCATATTGCTTTTTGGAAATCGTTTAGAGAAAATATCAAAGAAAAGCGTTCTAGAATGGAGGTTTACCATGAGATACATAACGAGATGAATAGTTTCCAAAGCCACCCTTATTCCCCCGCCCCTGTGTGCCTGCTTTCCGATTAAGCTCTCCATACTTATTGTTCACATTCTGAAAAGAAAAAATATATAAGCCCTTTGCAATGGAAGAAAAAGAGGGAAAATATGAGAGAAGTAAGATCAAAGTAAAAATTGAAGGCAATGAAACCATTAAAGTAAGGTGAAGTCTTATTATTCACCTCAAACCAAAGCATGTCAACCACTAAATAACATAGGGATTATGAAAGCATATGAAACTGCTAATCTGCAACTCATGCAATTTAAGACACCATATAGTTATGGACTTACAGGGGAAAAAATGAAGTGTTTTGTTTCTATAACTGATTCTACCTACAGATTGTTAGTGTGTCATGTATTCAAAGGTTACAATATATGCAATAAGGTTATAAGGATCACGAAAACGTGGCTACTTAATTACGTCAATACATTGCACAAACAATTTTTTCAAAAAAAGCCTACATGAGTTTTATCCTGCTTTAAGAAATTTACTGATAAATAGATTTGCTGTTGCTGTATGCTCGTAGGGTCTCTCAGTGGCATGTGGATAATAAAGCTATATACCTCTTTTCTCCGATCACGTTTCCTTTTTACTTCGTGAAAGGTATCTGCAACAGAAAAAATAAAATTTTATTTTGCAAGGAGAAAGAAGGCAATTAATGAAGGAAAATCATAAAAGAAAATAATATCCTTTATGCTATGGGGTTTTGGGAAAATTCTCCAACAAATTCATGGAATTCACTACAAAAAGAACTAGCAACGCATGCAAAAATGCTATGCTTCGCAAAAAAGAAGGGGAAAACAAGTTCTCCAATTGAATCAAACATAATGTTCAGAGAATTCCAGAAAGCTAAAGTAATATGAATGATTCTGAAAATGTCAAAAGTAAAAAAGCTTCTTTTTTTTCACCTGGAATCACAAAATGGTGAATACACTGTTAGCATACATTGACACCAAGCTATTTCCTTCACTTTCTTCACTCACCACACCCCCCCCCCCCCCCCCCCACTTCCAAACACTGGTGAACCTACATAATGCAGCTCAAAAACATGCATATACTCCCTAAAACCAGATAAAAATTAAGAAATCGCAATATATATGGAAAGAAATCTAACAGAAAATTGAACGTGCCAAGTAATCAAACTGTATAGTGCATACAGATCAAATAAAAAAAAATGTAAAGAGAAAACCAAACTACGCCACTCAGTAAACTAGAGAAAAAGCTGTATACGTATACACATGACGCAACCACAGAGAAAATGGACCCACCCTGAAAGATGAGCTTCTGGGTAGTCTCATTAGGATCCATGGAGCATTCTTTGAGCATCGCATATATCTCCTCCTCGCTGTGATTTCCGGTGATCTCCTTTATCTGCTGGATCGTCTTCCACACACTGCTCGGAATTGAACCCTTGCCCACCTCTGCTCCTCCAGCAACCCCACTATTGCTGTCGCTGCTGCTCATCTTCAGCATACCCCACAATCTGTGTATATACTAGCTATTTATCTGTGTATGGATCTATATTGTATATATGTATCTATATAGAAAGAGAGAGGGAAAAGAGAGATTATATGTATCTGGAGATTAAGAAGGGGCAGAGGGAAAAAGGGTTTTGAATATTCTGATCTCAAATTGCTTTTCTTTAGCTCTAAAATTTTGCAGGAGCTGAGTAAGGCTTATTTGATTTGAACCATGTAAACATATAATTATATTACTCCGTATTATATAGCATGGAGGTAAATTGGAGCAGGAAGACCTGGATTCTCCCAATACCAAGTTGACAACATTTTAGTATAATCAAATAGCCATTTTTTTGTATTCAAAAAATATCAAATTGTTTTTTTCGAAACACTTATAACTTATAACTCTTTACAATATAATATCTGCTCTATATTTTAGTACAAAAAATTAATACATATGTCTTACTATCGAGATTCGATCATGTAGTCACCATTTAAAATAGTAACAAATGTAACATTAATTAGAATTACAAGAAGCAATAATATGACAATACTCTTGTAAGGAATTACTCTTTCGGGTCCAATCATAGAGATTCAAACTCTCACATTACCGCTTTCAATTATGACCTTTTAAGTCATGCGACAAATCAACGCTAAATTCGGAGCATATATTTTGTTGCATTCCTTTTGTCATATTTTATGTGTATGATTCGATTAATGAGTTTTGAAATTATTTTGAATTCAATTTTTTATAACATTAACTTTAATATTAATATATAAAATTTATATATTTAGAAACTACATTAAAATTTATAAAACACAAAAAAAAATAATTAAAATAAATAAAGAATAAAGAATTTATTTGACCATTGAACAGTAAACTAAACAAGTAAAATATAACAGGGGAAATATTATTTTTATTGTGATTATACACCAAGTACAAAGCTCTAAATTCGAATATTCATAAGAAATGTCTATTAAACATACATTGAAGTATTGAACTAATATATACAACATTTTTTTTATTATGTATTTAACAAACAATTAAATATGTATGCATCTTTAACAAAAAGGTATTCTGCATTATTTTTTTTTTTTTACAAAGTTAATAAAAAAATTAGTTGCAATAATATTGAACTAAAAGGTATGAAGCAAAATTTACTATCAAATAGTTATAAGTTTCTCTCTGTTACCAGACTCATCATTTGGCCATGGGTTTTACACGTAACAAAACATGAAAATCTGTGGGCTGAATTCGGTGGGTATGCATAAATCATAATGCATGGCTTTCAATCCGCAACTTCCCTATGTGGACTTTCTTGCCACTGAAAATGAATGCAGAATAAGAATAGGAGATCATAATCAAATCCTTTCCTAGCCAAGATTACAAAATATTATGCCAGCAGTACTTGCACCATTACATCAAATTATCATTATTAAGATTCAGGAGACTCTTTAGGAATGATCGTTTAGCCCTTCGTCTACAACTATTTTTGCATTCCCGGCTAAAAAACAAGCTCTCCTCTCGTAGCAAAAGTGTTTTTGAGTTACTGCTCCTATTTATTTTCTCCGAATTTTTATTTTGAGAGCCCATTGCACCTTTCCATCGGGCAAAGGGATGGACCTTGGTAGGCGAAGTGGCACTTCAAATTCACCCAGAGAGGATAGAGGAGAAGGTAAGTGCAAATTCTCAGGTTCAATGCTCACAGAAAGCTGTCTTGCAACCTGAACATGACAAATAAGTTTAACAATTTTTCTTAACAAAACACATTTAGAATTACTCTGTCGTATGAAACAGCCTAACAGGACAATACCAATATGTGATAAACGCATTTGATACAATATGTCCGAGAACAATTATGCAGAAACACATTTGTTCAGTATAATATCGGTGCCATGAAAATATTACCAACTATATTACAGTTATAAGCAGCTAATCCAATTCAAGTCACTATGAGATTATGTTAGTAGTTGACTAGTTGTGTATTGTATGAATGTCAGCTTCAATACCATGTGCATGGAACAACTATTTATATAAAAGAGAATAGTGTGCAAAAGGAAGTCACAGTGCATTTAAACTATCAGAAGACCTCTTCTACATAGGCATTGAATGGATAGAGTTGTGAATCAACTTGTAAGTATAAACCAAATGTAGCAAAAGGAGGAGAGATTGGGCCGAGTATATATGTCACTAAAAAATTGTGCAGAATTAAGAGCAGCGACCTCGGGAAATTCAGTTATAGTTGTTTTTGGGTTCTATTTACATGTAAAACAGTTGGTGAATAAAAATTAGAGGGTTCTGGATTATGCAGAATTAAGAGCAGCAACCTTGGGGGAAATGCAGTTATAGTTGTTTTTGGGTTCTGTTTACATGTAAAACAGTTGGTGAAGAAAAATTAGAGGGTTCTGGATTTTTTTCTCCCTTCAATGTAGATCTCATTCCTAACAATTACCAATTGATTTGAAGATTATGGTTTTCCCTGCATACTTTTCCTAATTCTTTTTCTGCAGTACAAAAGCAATCAACTTTTCCCAGATATATCCAATAAAACATTCAGTTTTACCTACCATCCAAACACTAGGTATTAATCACAGAAGCAAAAACATAAGAAAAGATGGATACACAAAGACAGAAGATAAACATCGCATACGCTTTCTCAGTACAAAAGGCTAAAGGAAAAAGGAAAACAGAAGGGTAAAACATCCATGCCAAGAAATCTTACCTCATCTACAATTTCTTCTTTTGTTACAGGTTCTCGTATCTCATTGTCAACCTTGATGAATTTTCTGACAACCTATAAGTGAAGCAGGTTAGATAGGGAAGGAAAGTTTAGGAAAACAAGTGGTCCATAGTTGATTCTCATTGCCCTTAGAACTTCTAAGATGACACATGAACTTTATCCGCAGGTCATTTATCTTTTACCCCTTCCCAAAAGAATAAATTGCAAAAAAAAAAAAAAAAAAAAAAAAAAAAGTATAATAGAAAGCATCCACAAAGGAAAAACTTTCAAGGTAGAGACTAAAAGCTTTTGGCTGGGGATACTCACCACTTTAGTTCTATCAAGGCGATTGGCTGCTGCCTGGTATTCTTTCATCCTATCTTCCTTGGTCTGTGGAACCACTTTAACCTCTTCATCTTCTTTTGGTTGGTAAATCTGGCCAAAGGAGTGATATACTACAATGATTAATATTATGCACACCACATACAAGGGCAATATTGGCACTAAATGAAAGGAAAAGTATTGGAGAAATAAATTATTATTCTGTTTTAATGGAAAAAAGAAGATAGATACATTCCATATGACTAATGTTTCCGCTAGGGAATCATGTGGCTGCACCGATGCACTCACATGTATAAGCTTGTGGCTGAAAGGTAAAGGTTTCATTCTTTAGAAATATAAGCATATGGAAGAGGTATTTGATCACAATAGGTAAATAGTCTCCACTGAAACAAGAGATAAAGTGGTAATTTCATTTTCAGATAGAGAAATTAAAGTCATTAATACACATATACTCACTAAAACTTAAGTGAGGACACACCAACTTTATTCTATTAGCCTGCAATATCGGTTCCACATGGGTTTACAGGCAAACTGGACAAAATTTACAAAAGATTTGAAAATTAACATGAGATTTTCTTTAATCATAAACAAATGACACATAATTTCCCCCTCTTTTTTTATTGGTACATTTAGGAGAGTGGACCTGTGATCACAGTATGTCTTTGGCTCAGAATTTCCTTAGTTTATAACAGAAATGCCAAACATATAAGAGGAAATTGCACAACTGTATAGAAAAGTAAAGGAAATATTCAGTTTGAGGGTTCAAAAACCTTGCGCTGATCTTCGAGGAGATGCCGATACTTATCAATGTTAGGGACAGCAAGCAACTTTGGCATCAGATGGTTCCGAAAGAAACCCGGTGCAACCTTCACAGTATCGCCGACCTTTCCAAGCTTGCCAATGCTCTAATACATAATGAAACTAATAATCAATTAAAAATGGTTTAAAATGCGTGCAGGACTTCTGGATTTTCTCAAAATCAATCAAATAAATTGGTAAAAATAACAAAAACCAACTCACACTGGTGAGAATGACTTCCACTTTTCTGTAGCGGACGCCTTGAACGGCGTAGAAGAGTGGGTGGTGGAGCACTCCATCAGACGCAGTCTTCAGTTGGCGGCGGACGGCATTTCTGCCGATTTGTGCATAGGCCATTATTTTAGGCTGTGAAATTGACAACAGAATCGTAAGAGAACAGCGTACAGCACTGCTGCCTTACGCCCTTGCCTGCCTGTTCAAAGGTATGATCTGCCGCCGGCGTGCGGTGGCGATGGGTGAGTCCGGCGGACTCCGGGCGACTGACTGGTGAGTGGCGAGGGCTGAGTTGCTGACTTCAGCTTAGGTGAGTCGCATTGGCGATGAATTATTTGATATACCGATTAGGATTTTGGGATTTAGGTTTTAGGCTTATTTGGGTTTTGGAATGGGTAATGGGCTACAGGAAGTTATGGTAAGCATGGTTGGCCAATTGCCAGACCTAACCATTGGCTTGTAATTACGGTAAATTATTGTGTGAACCATAATCCATACAATGCTATGTGAACCATAATAAAAAGTATATTTTTAAATATTAAATGTATATTATTTTTGTATTGTATGTATATTATATAAAAGAAATAAGGGTCAAATAGGCCATCGAACTGCACACAATAATGCAATTAGGCCACTAAACCTAAAAAAATAACAATTCGGTCCCTAAACTAATCATTTTCATACAATTAAGTCAATTTACAGATTTTGCAAGTTAGTAACAGGTCACCCAAATTTTAAAATATATTTTTTTTAATTATTATTTAAAAATAATAATTTAAATTAAAAAAAAAAAAAAAAAGTTTAACCCTCTCCGCCGGAGACGAGTTTCTTTGTCTCAATGGCCGGAGACGAAGAGACTCTCCGTCTCCGGCCATGGAGACGAAGAGTTTCTTCGTCTCCGGCTGTGGAGACGAAGAAGGTTCTTCGTCTCTGGCTGGAGACGAAGAAGGTTCTTCGTCTCTGGCCGGAGACGAAGTAACTTTCTTCGTCTCCATGGCCGGAGACGAAGAAACTTTCTTCGTCTCCGGCAGAGCGAAGAAACCTTTTTTTTTATTTTAATTTATTATTTTTAAATAATAATTTAAAAAAAAAATATTTTAAAATTTTTGGGTGACCTGTTACTAACCTACAAGACCTATAAATTAGATTAATTGAGTGAATTTTGTTAGTTTAGTGGCCTAATTGTTGTTTTTTAAGGTTCAGTGGCCTAATTGTATTATTGTGTGCAGTTCAATGGCCTATTTGACCCTTATTCCTTATATAAAATAATGTACACTCAGTACAAAAATAATGTACATTATTTTTGTACTGAATGTACAATATTTTTGTATTGAATGTATATTCTTTTACAATTTACAAAATATGGTTCATACAACTTGTGTGGACCAAGGTCCACACAATAATGATTGTTGTAATTACATTTTATCTGTGTACTAGTTCTTTTATGTGCTTTGCGCGAATGGAGTAATGCCTAATGATTATTTTTAAATAAGTATTTCAAAGTATATCAATGTAATATTATATCGGAGATGTTCATGCATATGTAAATAAATATTGAATTTGTTTATTTAAATCAGTAATTTAAAGTATGTAAATGCAATATAATATATGAGAGATTGACTATATTGTCACTAAAATAAATGTTTGCAACTTTGTAATAACGCTAGTCTAAAAACGATAGTCTAAATAAATACTATTTTTTATTTAAATTTCTCTAATTCTTCTTAATTCTCTTTTGGGTATCACTGTCATTGTTTTCATCTTTAGTACATGTCCATTTTTTTTTATTGGTGGTGTGTTATGTGCAATTGGGTTACTGGTGGTAGCATAGATGGATATGTGTAGGAAGCTTTAGACTTGCCTTGTTGTGTATATGATATGATCTTAGTTGTACTATTAACTCTTTATCTTACAAGCACCTATTGATATTTGATAGTGGTAGCTTTAGAATATAACATATATAATAATATATAATAATAATTTTAAATATAATAAAAAATAACTAATAAGATATCAAAATAACTAACTAAAGTCTTGTGATTCAAAATAACAACAACAATAATAATAAGTGGTATAGTAGTGGTGGTGATGGTAGTGGTAGTGGTAGTTGTGTTATTTGTTATATAATAGTAACAACAACAACAACAACAACAACAATAATATCTACTATCTACTATACTAATAAGAGCCCAATAGAGTTAGGCCTATAATGGGCAGAAAAAATGACGGTCAAATTTTTTAATCAAATGAATGGCTCAGATTGATCAGATTTTAATTTTTTCTTAAGATTTCCTAATTTATCCTTAATGAATATGATTATCCGTTAACTTTTTCATTAAATATTATATTTTCCGTCACCGGAAAAGTTAACGGATAATCATATTCATTAAGGATAAATTAGGAAATCTTAAGAAAAAATTAAAATCTAATCAATCTGAGTCATTCATTTGATTAAAAAAATTAGGCAATCTTGACTATATTATCTTGCATTTATAAACTTAGAATTACCTATTTAAATACGCAAATTTAACATTCAATTATCTATGCATGAACAATTTCAATATAATCTTGCCGTGATATATTTTAAAGTACTTATTTAAAAAAAAAAACATTGGGCATTATCTTAATCGCGCAATGCGCGTAAAAAACTAGTTATAATAATAAAAAGTGGTATAGTAGTGGCGGTATATTGGTGGCAGTGTCTTGGTGGTGGTGGTGTAGTGATAGTGGTAGTTGTGTTATTTGTTATATAATAATAATAATTACTGGTGGTGGTATGGCGATGATGGTGATGGTGTGGTTGCAGTGGTATGGTGGTGGTGGCGACGGGGGTGGTGGTAGTGACCTAAGGTGGTGGTGGTGTAAAAGTTGGAAAAATGACTTCAAAAAAAAAAAAAAAAAAAAAAAAATAGGGAAAGTCATTTTCCTCCAAAACAAACATGTTTTCCAAAAGTCCACGGAAAATAATTTCAGTTGACTTGATTTTCAAGGCACATCCAAACACTGAAAATTCAAAAAATGATTTATATAAATCATTTCCCGGGTTTCCAAACACAACCATGGTAAGATTGTTGATATAAGTACATAACAATCCTTACTCCATGTATTACCCACCTCACTAAGTTAGTTTCATGAAAATTGAGTGGTGTCATATAAATGGAATTTATAACGCCAAAATTGCGCCATCTTATATTTCTAATTGATCAACTTCTTCCACCAAACATAATTTTGTGACATTCATCATTTGACATTTGATAATCTATATAATATTTTGTTTGATTTCTAATTATTTCATTATGATCTCTCTCACTATGACGTATGAAGGCAAATATATCGAAAGGTATCATCTCTTATAAGCTTTAGATCGAAAATTTGTTTTATTTGTACTTTAAATTATTCTTAATCCATGGAGGTGTATCTCATTGGTCTTACCCTTATAATTTTATTTGTGCTTTTTAGTTATATCCTAGCATATGATCTTCTCAATTGTTATTCCAAAAATGCTAATAGATTTATGGATTAGCATAAATTACACTTTTTTGTGCGTGTGTTTCAAAGATATATTTGAGTTGTATCACTCATTTATTATTATTATTTTTTAAATCTAGAGATGCTTCTTTTAGCTCTTAATTCGCATATGATCTCAAAAGATTCAATGTTTACACTTTATTTTCCTTTTGGAAATTCAAGAATTTGATTTTAGATTATTTATAAACATCATTCAAAGTTAACAATATTTGAATTAAAGAGTCAAAACATTAGAAAAATTCCTTAGTCAATAAAATCATGTTAGTTTAGCTATATCGCCACTTTTTTATTTTTTATTTTTGAAAATATTGGTTCAATACGGTCACACTTAGTTGAAATAATAACAAATGTGTCATCACATTACATAGTAATTGACAAAAAATTAAAATTACATATTTGACATTGTTGATTCATTCAAGAGTGTTAAACGAATTGACAAAAAGAATTAATTAGTTTAGATGAATTTTATACGTGACTTGATCATAATATATTAAACTCATTTGACATCTAATCTGAAATCATCAAAGGAGTTTGAATTACAAATAAATATATATATAACAAAAAATCATGACTTGGTCATAATATATTAAACTCATTTGACATCTAATCTAAAATAATCATAGGAATTTTTAAAAAAATAATAAAAATCAAAGGAGTTTGAATTACAAATAAATATATATATAAAAACATTGCCAAATCACTAGTACTAGTAAAATATGTTGCATTGTCAACATGAACATATACGTCACTGCCTGCGAATTCCTACATTGACAACGTTCAAATCTCCAAAAAACAATACAAACTTTTGTATTAAAATGGCCAATAAAAATACTACTCCATATTTCTAACCTAACAAAAATGTAAAAATTTATGAACAATTGTAAGTCAAAGGAAGGAATGATTGACTCTGATCTTGTAACAATTTATTGATTCAAAATGCTAATATTTAAAAAGTTGTTCAAAATAATTTTTTTGCGAAAGTCATTTTGCATGTAATCAGCTAACAATTAATAGATAGTTTACCAAATACTTTTCTATAATCAACTATTCAAATTCACTAACCCAATCAGCTAACAGTTATTTACCAAACACTCCCATAATAGTTAACTATGCCAAATCTGTATACTTATGAAAATAAATAAAAAAGTGTGTAAATTTTTTACCTAAAATATCTATTGGAAAAAAAAATAGGGGGGGGGGGAGGGGGGGGGGGATATTTACATTTTATTAGAATATGTGATTTTGTTGACAAACAAAAAAATTACTTTCCCCATAGCGTAACCATTTCAAACAATAGCTCTCTCAATCTCCTTGTAGATTTTGATTTTGTGGTTATATATACATATATATTGAGTGGAGAAGAAAGTGGATATTACTACTTTGTCCTCCAATTTTATTGTACGTACCAAAAAAAAAAATAGTGATTGCTTTAGATACTAATAGTGTCTCAAATTCAGAGGATCTTTAGTGAAATTTACTCTAAAAAAATCATTTAAAACTTATTTTCAACAATAAAATTATAATTGAATTATTGACACGAACATTAGGTCCGTAATATAATTCTACAAAATCAAAAAATATAAAAATATAATAAGTTTCAATCAAATATATATTCCTCATTTATGTCCATGTTTTTAATGCTAATCATTTTGTACCTTATGCTTTTTAGAGTTGTACTATATAATTTTTTGAACAAAAATACCCTTACCGTTATAACTCCCGTTATCTTTTCCATTATTGTTAACATGCACATGCATCCTCCATATATTTTATTATATTCTTTAATATATATATATATATATATATATATATATATTGGATTATTATAATAAAATTAAACTTGATTTCATATAGATTTTAATTAGTAGAGATTTATTAGTTATTTAAAAAAATATAAATATTGGACATATATTTTTGCACAGCGCGTATAGAAAAGACTAGTAAAAAATATGTGTTATAAAAAGATGGGGGATAAAGTACAAATAAGTCACTGACTATTAGGAAAATAATAATTAAATCATCGAACTCAAATAACCCCCAAATAAGGCATTGAACCCGAAAAAAAGGAGCAATTAATATTTTTAACAACTTAACTCTATTTTTGTTGATTAGATTGCCAAATGTTTATTATTATTATCCACATGGATAGTATTATATTTTAAAGTAATTATAATAAAAATAGTTTTGTTTTGTCAAGATTTGATTGATTCAATTATTATTATTTTTTCATTCTCCTGTTTAAAAATAATAATAAACAAATAAATTATATCTAAACAAGACAGAAACTATTTTGATTATAATTATTTTAAAATATATTACTATGTAGGTGGATTATAATAAAAAATGTAAATAAAATAAATATTTGACATTTTAGTCAGTAAAAACATAAAGTTAACTTGTTAAAAATATTAATTATTCTTTTCTTTTAAATTTAATGATTTATATAAAAATTATTTGAATTTGATGACTTAATTGCTGTTTCTCTTATCCCTAAAAAGAAAAAAAAAAAAAAAAGGAATAAGGTTCAAATTGGCCACTGAACGTAACATGAAAATGCAATTAGGCCACTGAACGAAAAAAAGATGCAATTAGACCACTGAACACCCAAAAACGTGCAATTAGGCCACTGAACACTCCAAATGTATGCAATTTCACCGAATAGCAGGTTACCATCAATTTTAGCAGGTTACCTGCTTACGTGGCGGCTGAGTTGGCATTTTTCATAATTTTTAATAACTTTTAATAATAATTTTTTTTTTTGAAAAAAATTGAAAATCAATAAATAAATAAATTTTAAAAAAATTAAATTTGTTTTAAATAATTTTTTTTAAAAAATTTTATTATTAAACTTTATTAAAAATTATTAAAAATGCCAACTCAGCTGCCACGTAAGCAGGTAACCTGATAAAATTGATGGTAACCTGCTATCAGGTGAAATTGCATACATTTGGAATGTTCAGTGGCCTAATTGCACTTTTTTTTCGTTCAGTGGCCTAATTGCATTTTCAGGTTACGTTCAGTGGCCAATTTGAACCTTATTCCAAAAAAAAATGCCGGCGAAACATCATGATTTCGCGCCGGTGAAAGAGATGGGCAGATGGCCCTCCCTGATAGTGAAGACAGACGGGAGCTTGACGTTTGCAATGGATAATATTTTTTTAATTTTTTTAAGAGTTAATACCTAAAATCGTCCTTGACTATAGTGGTTTTTCTCAATTTCGTCCTAAACGACTTTGGTGACCTAATATCGTCCCACATTTTTGTGTTTTGCTTAATTTAGTCCTCCATTTGTTATTCCGTCAAATTGGTGTTAAATAAAGGGACAATTCAGTAATGTCAATATTGATCTCTCTTTACTTTCAACTTGTAAAGTGGAAAATTCCTCTTTCTTGTACGAATTACACCCATAACTACTCTCGGACCTGCGAATCAAATTTTATATTCGCAGTTTTAGGAGTAATTCTGTGAGTAATTTGTAAAAAAAAAAAGGATTTCGCAGTTCACATGTCTATGAGTAAAGAGATGCCAATATTAAAATTACTGAATTGTCTATTTATTTAACACCAAATGGACAGAATAACAAATGAGGGACTAAATTAAGCAAAAACACAAAAGTCTGGGACTAAATTGAGCGAAACACAAAAGTGTGGGACGATATTAGGTCACCAAAGTCGTTTAGGACGAAATTGAGAAAAACCACTATAGTCGAGGACGATTTTGGGTATTAACTCATTTTTTTAATGAAAAAAGTTTACTCATAAAATTTTATCGGGCACGGTACGGATGACTAATTATGAGGACTTGCAGAGTAATTATTATCAAATAATTAATAATTGCAACCGTAGTCCCTGGACATTTTACCATACCTGACGAGAAAGAGATTGGTCGATTTGAAAATAGCAGCGAGTATCGGGTTCATTTAGAAAATATTACTGAGTACAGGGGCTATTCTAGAAATATCAGTGAGTACGGGGTTGATTTTGGATTTCTGAGAATGTTTCCTTAACTGTCTGTATTGGAAGAATAAATGCATTTCAATGCGTACACGTTGCAACACAGAAGAGCATCTTATTCTGGAAAGATTTCTTTCTCGACTTTTCCTATCGCAGGAATGCAGCTCTAGACCGTTAGCCGTACTCTCGAAGGTAAATAATCTTCTCTCCAGTTTTCGCACTCCGCTATCACTTTCGTTCTGCCTCGAAGATCAAATAAATTTTCGTGAATCCGAGCATGTTGTAATCAGTATGATCTCGATCGGCTTGTTTTTAGTGTTCTAGCGAGAATTTTTCGATGCTCTTGAATTTGTTACTATCGCCGCTGACCGTGCTCTGAATTTCTTGTTTGCAAATAGAGCCGCTAGAGTTGTTGCGGATTTCGGAAGCTTGACGATCACGGCGTTCGTTTTGTTTGCTGCCCTTTAGGTATTCGGCGTTTGCGTATTTTTACGAGTGAGATGATTACGGATTCCAGTTATTCTGATCTATCTTACTTCACTCGTTTGGATTTTTTTGGTTGTAAATGAAAATGTGTAGTGATGCGGATTTCTCAGAGCAGTCAGGAAGATTTTATTTTTTTCCCCATTTTTTTGCGTTTTCATTGTATTCTGGCAATTTTCTTACGTTGTAAACTTGGTTTATGTTGTGAGAAAGGCTTTCTCCTGGGACTGTTGGCAAGTGTGTCTAGATATATTCTTTTTTGGCGTCACAAATGCAGCAATTGACTTTCTAACAATTGTTTTAAAGCATTGCTGCTTATTGTTTTTTTTTTTAATGGTTCATTTTGTGTAGCTTTTATGTTGTTAGACTAATCTGGTGTTGAATCTTTTTCTGGACAGTTGCTCATTCTGTAAAAGGAGAAGCATATAGATTGCAAAATGGAAGGGCCTGAAGGAAGTACCCCAAATACAACTATTTTGGGGACAACTGATAATAATGTTAAACTATTTGCAGTTATTGCTGCTATTAGTATACCCATCATACTTTCCATGGCCCTCTCAGGGAAGAAGAAGTCAAGAAAGAGAGGGGTTCCAGTAGAAGTTGGTGGTGAGGCAGGTTTTGCAATGCGTAATGCTAAGTATACCCAATTGGTGGATGTTCCCTGGGAAGGTGCCACTACTGTGGCAGCTCTATTTGAGCAGTCCAGCAAAAAGCATTCGCGGGAACGTTTCCTTGGAACAAGAAAAGTAATAGGTAGGGAATTTGTAGCAGGAAGTGATGGAAGGAAGTTTGAGAAGCTTCACTTGGGAGAGTACCGTTGGGAAAGTTATGGTCAGATATTTGATCGTGCTTCCAACTTTGCATCTGGTCTTGTTAAATTGGGTCATGATGTGGACACTCGGGCTGCTATTTTCTCTGAAACTCGTGCAGAGTGGTTCATTGCCTTTCAGGTAGCCTTGTTAACTGTTATTTATACAGTTTTATCTTTGAGTTCCAAATTGTTTTGAAAAATGAAAAATGTTTTTTTTTTCCTGCTTCAACTTCAGGGATGCTTCCGCCAAAGTATTACTGTTGTTACCATTTATGCTTCTCTAGGGGATGATGCTCTTATACACTCTTTAAATGAGGTGGGCATATGTTCAGTGATGTCAAAATTCAAAGAATTCTAATTCTTCTTGATTTTTTTTATTTTTTATTTTTTTATTTTTGCTAGTTTGTTTAATGGCCTTTACTTTTGACAGACTCAAGTGTCCACACTAATTTGTGATTCCAAACAACTGAAAAAGTTAGCTGCGATTAGTTCAAGCTTGAAAAGCATCAGGAATGTCATTTATTTTGAAGATGATGAGACTGCAAATGATTCCAACCTTTCTAAGCCTACTGGAAACTGGACGGTGTCTTCTTTTTCTGAAGTTGAAAAGCTTGGTAAAAATGCACCTATTAATCCTAGACTGCCTATCAAGACTGATATTGCTGTCATCATGTATACAAGTGGCAGTACAGGATTGCCTAAGGTTTGAACCAGCTTCACTTATGTTAATTGCACAGGGATATTATTGTTGTTAATCTCACCACACACACAGAGGCTGCTAATTTTAAGCTTAATATACACAGACATACACAACAAGGTTTGATGACACTTGGCCTTTGACCTTCCCTAATGAGTTTGCAGTGCATGGGCCATGGGCCATACTTCATGTGTATGGACACTTATGAGCCTTGAAGTTGAAATCTAATATATGCCTGGTCAATGATTTATCAAGATTTGAGATCACTCTCATTATCTCTTTGGTACAAAATAATCCTCAAGAAAGTAATGCTTAAGACTGCATAATACTAATAGTGGTCTTTTGAAGCTGTAATGCAATTTGAAAAACAAGGAAGACATTGAGTGCCCATAAGCATAACATGTTGAGTCATTCATTTCCATTTTTCTATGCTGCTTATTTCTGTCAATGCTTCAATGTTAATAACTCTATTAAGTACTTGAAAATTTTCCCTCTCCTCAATGTTAGTGATGCTTTGTATACTTAACTAAGTGACTTTTTTTATAAGACAGGGTGTTATGATAACTCATGGCAACATTGTAGCTACATCGGCTGCAGTTATGACTGTGATCCCAAACCTTGGAACCAATGATGTCTATGTGGCATACTTGCCTCTAGCTCATGTTTTTGAATTGGCTGCTGAGGTAACACCCAGAAGAAAATGATCTTTTCTTGATTTCTGATTTCATGCTATAGTGAGAAACGTTGCTATGTTCTCATTGTCCTGCAGATTGTGATGATGGCTGGTGGTGCTTCAATTGGCTATAGTTCAGCATTGACGTTAACAGACACATCCAATAAAATCAAGAAAGGAACCCAGGGAGATGCTTCAGTGCTAAAGCCTACTCTAATGACATCTGTTCCTGCCATTCTCGATCGTGTTAAAGATGGAGTAATAAAGAAGGTGTAACAGGACGCATATTTATGATTCTTAATTTCTTATGTGCAGTGGCAATTTAGTCTGTGTATTGGCTTAAATGTGTATTGGGCTATCTTTTTTGCTGGATTAGGTTGATGAGAAAGGAGGTTTTGCTAAAAGCCTGTTCAACATTGCTTTTAAGCGCCGACTAAAAGCTATAGAAGGAAGCTGGTTTGGTGCAAGAGGCCTAGAAGCTCTATTGTGGGATATTATCATTTTTAAAAAGATTCGATCAGTACTAGGGGGGAAAATACGTTTCATGCTTTGTGGTGGAGCTCCTTTGTCTGGAGAAACACAAAGGTTCATCAACATCTGTGTGGGGTAACTTTTCTTTTTATCTTGTGCTGATGTATTATATCTTATTTTAAAAATAATGTCTGATTATTTTCTGTGCATGAGTGACACGACTGGCAGAGTTACTATATGCTTTTCATCAGCTTTCCATACCTCATGTTTTATGGTTAGAGTTGATGGTAGTGATTGGTTTGACAGAACTCCAATTGGACAAGGTTTTGGGTTGACAGAAACCTTTGCTGGAGCTGCTTTTTCTGAGGCGGATGATGTTTCTATTGGGCGTGTTGGTCCACCACTTCCTTGTGCCTATGTCAAGGTATGGTGACTTCTCTGTGACAAGGAAACAATTAGATTCAGAATGGAATGTTTAGACTACATCTAAGCCTGCATGCTGCATAACCAAAGTACCAAACACATGAACATGTCATCTTTAAAAAATTGCATTTGATCTGCTGCCTTCTTGTGTTAATGTATATACAGGTAGATTCAATTTGTCATGTTATGTCTGCAAATATAGTAAATTAAATCCCAAATTTTCACCCCTCCTATATTAGATACAACTGAGTTTGTACCTACCTCCTGTTGTAGCCATCCAAACCATTACAAAATGCTAAAACTGACAATCTTTAATTAACATACATCATTTTATTTTGCCTCACAACATGTGTTGAACTTCTAGTGATTTAATGATTCAATGCCATTGAAATGATAGCAAGGCAAAGAAAAATTCTCAAGAATATAAATTTACTCTGCTTCACTATCTAGCTGGTCCACAGATAATGGATTTCTAGTGATTTCCTTCAGGCAAGAGATTTGTTTTATTCGTTATACAAAGTAACTCTCTACATAGGCTGAGGCAGACAGGCTAAAAAAGTGAGGGCAAAGTTAACTTTCATTGCTATTCCTTCCTTTTACCCCCTTTTAGGGGTAAATACTAAACTCTAGAGAATTGGCCATTTTTGTTTCACGTTGCTTTTGTATGAAGTTTCTTGAGTCCAAAATTGCAGCTTATTTCTTGGGAAGAAGGTGGTTATACAATAAATGACAAGCCAATGCCCCGAGGAGAAGTTGTTGTTGGTGGATGCAGTGTTACCTCTGGCTACTTCAATAATGAAGTGAAAACTAATGAGGTGTACAAAGTAAGTACACAATTTCTGCTTTAGTGAGCACAAATGAAAAACCATAATTTCATGAGTGGTTTTATGCCCAACTCCTTTACAGGTTGATGAAAGGGGTATGCGATGGTTTTACACTGGTGATATTGGAATGTTTCATCCTGATGGATGCCTTGAAATTATTGATAGAAAGAAGGATATTGTAAAACTTCAACATGGGGAGTACATCTCTCTTGGAAAGGTATAGATGGATGTTTCTTTCCCAGTCCCCCCTCTCCTCTCCTTTTGGTGTCTTATTTGTAAGCTATCCCTTGTTACCTGATATTATGCTTTACAAGAAACCCCACTGGAAAGCTTCAATGCCATGTTGACAAATCATCAATATGAAACATATATACGATAACCTGTTGTGTTCTGTTTTACAATATTTCTTGGTCATTGGGGAAGAGCTTTATTCAGTTTTCACGTGTGGGTTTCCCCCTCTTTCACTGATTCCTTACTTCCTTCTTTCTTTTTTTTTTTTTTTTTTTTTTTTTTTTTTTTTCTTTTCTTTTCTTGCTTTTCATGTTTTCTCAGGTTCACTCTCTTCCTTTTTATTTCTACTTTTATATTCCTCGGTAGATGGGGCACTAATCAAATATCTGGTGCTTAATCACAGGTTGAGGCAGCACTTATGTCAAGCAATTATGTGGATAACATAATGGTCTATGCTGATCCCTTTCACAATTATTGTGTAGCTCTAGTTGTTCCTTCACAGCAGATCCTTGAGAAATGGGCACAGGAAAACAGTATAGAGTACAGAAATTTTTCTGAGTTGTGTGACAAAGCAGAAGCCATCAAAGAGGTTCAGCAAGCTCTATCTCAGGTTTGTGTCCTCTCTTTAGATAAATGTAAATGAATCCTAACTACATTAAATGCCCATTTTTTAAGGTTTCTGAAGTAGTGGGTGAATTTCTTTTTAATTGTCCCAAGTATAGTCGAAATGCCCAAAACGTCACACCACTAGCTATAAGATATTATTTGCTGCCCAAAGCCCTCTGTTCTATTTTCTACTTAGGACGACTTTCACCTACAGTTCCATCATTCGACCACAAAACCATGGAAAACAAGAAAGAGATGCTAATAATTGCCACTGCACATTAAAACCACCAGCCATATCTGTTGATACTTTATATCACAAACAGCATGAGCTCAAGCGCCCCTTTTTTCATTGTTTCAATTGTTCTAGCGATTTCCTTCTTTGGTCTGATTATTGTCCAGATAACCCAGATTCCCCGGGCTTTTGACTGAAACGGGAAGGAATTAAGACATGTGGACAAAAATAGGATGCTTTTAGAAGTTGGGAAAACCTAGGAAAACTCGTTTGGGACTCGAGTTTTTGGTAAAAAAAACACAAGTCCCTAACGAGTTTGTCAATTTTCTGGAATCATTGTTTTCGCCTAAAATACGACAACTTGCATATCTCGTATGTATATATATTTCAAAAAATTGACAAACTCGTTTGGTGCTTGCGTTTTTTACCAGAACTGAAGTTCTAAATGAGTTTTTCCTAGATTTGTCCAACTTTTAAAAGCATCATTCTATTTTTGTCCATATGTTTTAATTCCTTCCCATTTCAGTCAATAGCCCCCAGATTCCCCACCCTGACGCTTGCTTTGTGTACAGATGTATATTTAGTATAAATACATGAATAGTCATTTATCTTTGAAATACATTATTGGTCTCTTTTTTTTTTTTTTTTTTTTTGGAAAAACATTATTGGTCTCTTAGAAATTGTAGAATAAAGAAGTTTTGTATGTTAATGACTTAATGTATGTAGAAATGTAGAAAACATGTACAGTGTCATATATATTTGTGATACTCTCTATGATGTGTCATGCTTTGACCCCTTAATATAAAGGAATGGTCATGTTTTTTTTTCCCTCCAATAAAGGGAGTTGAAGTAGTATTTTTCTATATTTATATACATAGAAGCTATACTCCGAATGGGCCTGCCTAGGCTATTATTCCAACACTAGGGCTATTTTTGTGTACTCACTGATGACATGGAAGGTAAATTAAAGTAAATTGTAACTGAAACTTGTAGTGGGGTCAAAACTTAATAGTCCTCGGAAATTTACTTCAACAATGTACAGGTAGCCAAAGCTGCAAGATTGGACAAGTTTGAGACTCCTGCGAAGATTAAGCTAATACCAGAGCCATGGACTCCAGAATCTGGATTAGTTACAGCAGCTCTTAAATTAAAGAGGGAGCCGATCAAGGCCCGGTTTAAGGAGGAGCTTGATAAATTGTATAAATGATGAGTCAACTTTCTTTAATCTGATTCGCTTTAAGCTCATCAGTATGGCTCCATGTTCTTCCTTCGGAATCAGCATTATCAATTTATGTCTCAGACTCCTGCCACAGTTTCTTTGTATTCTCCATGAAATGCTGAGCGTGTAATAATTTTCTGCTGCGAGTACTTCCATTCCTATTTCTTGCGTTGTATATATTCATTTTATGTCGGTACACCTTTACATTTGGATTATGGAGAATGCTCATTTCATATGCCCTTTACCTGTGGCAAACAGTTAATGACCCTGTTTGGTAAAATAGTTAGCCGTCAATTTTGACTTATTTGATCAGTTGTTTGACTTGGTTAAACAATTAATATGAGTGTTTAATTAATTAGTTTTTTGTAATAATTTATGCTAAAATTTAAAAAGCTGTTCAAAGTAGTTTTTTTATCATATTTTTTGAGAAAGTCATTTTGTATGTAATAAATTAATAATTTATGTTAAAATTTAAAAAACTGTTCAAAGTAATTTTTTTATCAAACTTTTTGAGAAAGTCATTTTGTATGTAATAAGTTAACAGTTAATTTACCAAACACTTTTCTAGAATAAGATAATCATATTTATTTTCTGTGTTTCTCCTTCTTGCTTATGACGCAATATATAATGTAACTGAAGTAATATTATTTCGTGGCTCAAGGAATATTGAAAAATCAACTTGAACAAATAGGTTGTAAATCTAAATTTGTGTTTCTCCTTCTTGCTTATGACGCAATATATAATGTAACTGAAGTAATATTATTTCGTGGCTCAAGGAATATTGAAAAATCAACTTGAACAAATAGGTTGTAAATCTAAATTTTTTAACGATGGAATAAATTGAATAAAATTACTTCTAAATTGCAATTCCGTACTACGTACAGCTTCGTAAAAATCTGCCCCAAAAAAAAAAAAAAAGGGAGCGAAGTCAAAATTAACTGTCAAAACGAACCTGCAATGCTGACTCCTGAGTCCTGACCTTATGTCACCCCATGAGTAGAGTGTAGAGATAAGGTTTAAGCGGGTTGGTTTTATCTTCTTCTCCGTCTGTCTCTGTGGCTTGCTTGCTTGCTTCCCTCCCTCGCTCTTCAGCCATGCCTGAAGCTTCTACCATCTTCCAATCCACTCTCCTCCCTCCTTTCTCTCAGTCTCGCAGAGCCCTTTCCAGTCCGATCTGTCACACATTCTTCAGAAGGAACCCAACAAGTTTCACCACCATACGGTGTTCCTCAGTTTCCACCGAGGCCGCAAAAATCCAGACAGTCCCTTGGGGTTGTGATACCGACTCCCTCGACAACGCGTCGGCTTTGCAGAAATGGCTGTCGGACTCGGGTATGCCTCCTCAGAAAATGGCCATACAGAGAGTGGATATAGGAGAGAGAGGTCTCGTTGCTCTCAAGAACATCAGGAAGGGAGAGAAGCTGCTCTTCGTGCCTCCCTCGCTCGTCATTACTGCCGATTCGGTAATCTTATCACTCAATTCTGCTTCAATGTATTGCTCGAGACTGGATTATTATTATATACAGTTGTTTTCTAGATGCTAGCTCAGAATTTGGTGATTATTAAATTGAAGACTTGCTGAAGTCGGTTTTGGTTTTCATTTTCATTTTCCATTGTTTGATATTAGGAATGGAGTGTACCAGATGCTGGTCAAGTGTTAAAACGTTATGGTGTACCTGATTGGCCGTTGATAGCAACGTATTTAATCAGCGAGGCAAGTCTGATCAAGTCTTCAAGATGGAGTAACTATATCTCTGCCTTGCCTACACAGCCTTACTCGCTTTTATATTGGTGAGCTCTTCGCTCTTGTCTATTGATTCCTTCCTGGTCCGGAGAAAAATTCATTTAGACATCACAGGTTCTTCCTTCTTCTGCTACATAAATCATAATGGCTCGATTCTCAGTTGGTTCTCTCTACAGCTGCTGTATATCATTTCAGGACTCGATCAGAGCTCGACAGGTATCTGGAAGCATCACAAATACGGGAGAGAGCCATTGAAAGAGTGAATGATGTTATTGGAACGTATGTCTTCTTTCCTTCAATCCTTAACAAACTAGAATATGGATTTGATGCTACCTTAATTAAGAGAACTCAATGTTTTCAGTGTATATTCAATGCTTTGGTTACTACTGAGCTGTTTTCTTATTTCTTCTGCAGGTACAATGACTTGAGGCTCAAAATATTTTCCAAGCATCCTGAGTTATTTCCCGAACAGGTACTTGTAGGAGTTATTTATGCTTATATTGAATTATATCTATATGCAACATCTTATTTTTCTGTAACTTGTGGGACTGACTGATTGAGAATCATGGTGATTTTGGAGATTGGTAGTTGTTAATGAGATACATGGCAGTTTGAGGCATTTTCTTAACCTGACAAGAAATGTTTTGTTGTATTGATGTGATGGCAATGTCAATTATTGGACATCAGTCTGTTTTGATGTAGTCACTAGTCAAGCTACCAAAGCAACACACTGTATATAAGTTGAGAACTACTAAATGTTCAACAAATGAATGTATTATTTGTAGCTAGTCTGTTGTGTTTGCGAGCGAGAAGAGAAAGTTAAATAAGAGGTCCACTTAATCACAATTTCAAGGCTTTTCATTGGGTCTCTAACCTAATAACAAGACCAAAGCAATTTGATGGTTCTACTCCCAAAGATTAACCAATTTGGACCTGTCTTAATGTCTTGACGAAAAGTTCATAGCAGGGCTGTCAAATTTTTAAAAGTTCATTATCCTGCTTTTTCTCGTAGTGTTGAAAGAGGGAAGGGAGTTCTTATGTGCAAGTTTATATGGCAACTGGAAATTCTTTATTATGAGATTTATTTTGGTGATGCTTTAAGTTGTCACAATAAGGCAAATCCATGTTCCATGTTATTGCAGATATTCAATATAGAGACTTTTAAATGGTCATTTGGCATCCTCTTCTCACGTTTGGTGAGTATTTGATTTTAAACTCTCTGATTGGTTAATTCCTAAAGCTGACAGCTATGCCTAAAGACAAGAGTGATGATTTCAGGTCCGTTTACCCTCAATGGATGGAAGGGTTGCCTTGGTTCCTTGGGCAGACATGCTGAACCATAGTTGTGAGGTATGTCAAGACACTGTTGCAATAAATATTTGTAACAGTGATATACTACAAAATCCTAATTCTAATGTCTTTGAGCTACATTTAATTTGTTAAGGTGGAAACATTTCTGGATTATGATAAATCTTCACAAGGCATTGTGTTCACAACAGATAGGACATATCAGCCAGGTGAACAGGTATGCAGTTCTGTCTTTCTTGTCACACTGACTCATTGAATTATTCACCATTCTGTAAACTACTAGCTTCCAAAGTCATATAGCCTTCATCTCATTAGTCTTCAATTTCCACACTCCCTTTAGATCAAGGTTGATTATATACACATGAACTTCAAAATCAAACAATTGGTAAAAATTCTCCTGGAAGCTTTCTTTTATTTGTTTGATACAATGATGATTACTAGTCAATCGCAATTATTACAATTGATGAATGGCCAAAAATTACAATTACTAAAGCCACAGGTACAATTACAATATCTAATGACAATATCCAACATAAACATGAACTGAAAGGGACAAAGTTCAACTCCCCCCAGTATTTCTTGTGGGAGTTGAACCCATCTCAAAGTGGAGAAGGCATGGTGTTTCCACCATTTACTACTGGACCAAAGGCCTCATTGTCTCTCCTGGAAAATTATACATGCAAAATTTTTCATTCTCATTTACTAGCCTAGCATGTGGTGTAGCTAAAAACTTTATTTTCTGATATTCATCAGACCATTTGGGTTACTACTATACATGTTACCAAATTGCATTGCAGGTTTTTATATCATATGGAAAGAAGTCTAATGGAGAGCTGTTGCTTTCATATGGATTTGTCCCCAGAGAAGGCACAAATCCCAGTGATTCAGTTGAGGTGTCAGTGTCAATTAAGAAGTCTGACAAATGTTACAAGGAGAAGATGGAAGCTTTGAAAAAGCATGGATTATCTACGTGAGTATCTGATTGGTAGTCATCAACATTGTATTTGTGTGGAATGAATAATGATGTGTATCAGTGCAACCTTGTGAATATAGCCTTCGATATCACTGAGTTTGGATGCTCTTCTTGATTTTGGTGTGTATTCTTTTTAAATAAAAACACAAGTTGCAATTTTATGTACATCTAACAGATCAGAACGGTTTCCTGTACAAATTACTGGGTGGCCATTGGAGTTGATGGCATATGCTTATTTAGCAGTCAGCCCCCCAAGTATGAATAGACAATTTGAAGAGGTATGTAACAGATATAATCATGTAAATTCAAGATATATTGTCGGAAATATGATATTACACTGATATGAGATCTATTCCAGATGGCTGCTGCTGCATCAAATAGGACATCATCCAAGAAGGATATCAGGTATCCTGAAATAGAGGAAGATGCATTGCAGTATATTCTTGATAGTTGTGAGTCTGGCATATCGAAGTACTCCAAATTCCTTCAGGTAGTAAAACACTTCCTTCCCCCCCAACAAAATGTAAATAGTTAATTAACTTTGTCGAAAAAGTCTCTTACGAGTGTTACAAAATCTATTTTAAAGGTGCACAAATGTATATTGCATTTACTAAGCTTTCCATTCTGCATGTGTTTTTCTATAAAAGGCGAGTGGGGAAATGGATCTCGATGTAACAAATCCAAAGCAACTTAACAGAAGGGTGTTTCTGAAACAGCTAGCCGTGGATTTGTGCACAAGCGAAAGGAGAATACTATTCCGGGCACAATATGTAAGAGCATATACATACATATTCTGTGTTAGCTCATCAAACTAATGCTTAATCTCAATAGCTGTTTATCAGGGTTGAATCTTAATAATGCTGTATTGGTTGCTTTTCTGCAGATATTGAGGAGGAGATTGAGGGATATAAGGAGTGGTGAACTAAGGGCGCTTAAAATTTTTGATGGTCTGAGAAACCTTTTCAAATGAGAATCTGAGGGGAGGGAAATGGATGGGAATGAAGTACTTAGTTCTAAACATGCCAGTATTTATTTTCGTGTACTCTGATTTTTGAGAATATAAAAATGATGCATCGTTTACTTTCTTTCCTGTTATCTACACATTCCAAATTTTACAAAACTAAACACCCTAATTATATGTATGATCAATGAATTAATAGCTTTTGAGTGCAATCACTACTCCATCGTGTGCAAATTTCAATAAGACACTCTCGTAGATAGTTAAATTTATTACGAAGTCAATAGTCTGACCAATTGAACTATAGTTGCCAAATGAGAGCTTACTTTAGTACAACGTGTTGGAGTGCGTTCCTTGGGTGCCTAGTTTTTTTTTTTTTTTTTTTTTTTTTTAATTTAAGAGATTTTTTTAAAAATATATATATATTTAAGACTTGGTAATTATAAATTATTTAATACTTTAATAGTTAGTTCTAACATATTAAAAAGACGTAAATTTGAACAAAATAGCTTGTTTAAAAAACCACTGAAATTAGCTAACTGGTAGCTTAAACGCCCGTCTAGACAACTGCCTAAGCCGTTGCGACCTAATCGGCGCCTAGGCTGCCTAGGTGGGCTCCTAAAACGACAATTCCACCAAAATTCTAGACGACCGGCATCGCCTAGCGCCCAGGGGGCCCCCCTCCACCCCACCCCCATTTTTAGTAAATATATAGGTATATATTATTATAATATGGATAAATTACACTTTTGGCCCCCTCTTTTTTTTTTTTTTTTTTTTTTTTTTTTTTTTAAATTATGTATATATTAAATGAACTCGAAAGTTACACTTTTCGTCCCTAAGTTATGAGATAATTGTAGAATTTGTTCATAATTGTTGGTCGTGTTCACTTTTCGTCCCTAAGCTATAATTGACGTTGCAAATTTCGTCCTTTTAATAACAGGTTATGGTCACTCTTCCTTTCTAAGCTATACTTCGTTCCTAATGTTTTGTTAGTAAAGGGATGAAATTTGCAACATCAATTACAGAGTATATTTTAGGGACGAAAAGTGAGCACGACTAATATAATAATTATGAATTCTTCCATTACCCTATAACTTAGTGATTAAAAGTGTAATTTTTCCTATTTTTTACTATTGTATAATTTTTGTGTTATGTAAAAAATCAAAAATAATGTTTGACAATTATAACGATCGTACTCATATAATTATATATTTCATATATTATTGCACATAGTATAATTAAAAATAATTATCAATAATAATTGACACAATCATATATGGTATGTATATAATAATATTGTGTGGTTGGTACTAATATCGACTAAGATGATAAATTTCCTCTATAAATTTGGCCCCTCGACTTTCTGGCTCCGCCACTGCTAGCGCCTAAACCCCGATTAATCGACGCCTAGGCGTGATTTTTGCAATAGAGACTTAGAGCAACCTTAATAGTTTGACTTTTTTTTCCAAGTTTTTTGTGGGTCACAACATCCATCTCATTATTCATTATTACACTATCTCATTCATTTTTTATCTATTGACTATTGTACATGTATCAAATTTGATCATTGACTATTAATATTTTAAAATTATGTGCATAATTATGTAATTTGTATCACATACGATCCTTGACTATTAATATTTTCAAATTAAGTGCATGAGTATGTAATTTGTATCTCGTTTTCAATTTTATGGCCAAGTTTCAAGCCAAGTATTACTAGAATTTCAACAAAATATATATATATATATATATATATATATATATATATATATATATTCTAATTAAAATAGTATTTTCGACCAATTATTAATGGAAAAACTATTTTTCTCGTTAAAATTTCAGTAATAATTGGTCAAAAAATTAGACAATAGAACTAAATGTAATATAAATTACAAAATTATGCACTTAATTCAAAAATATTAATAATTAAAAATTAAATTTAATACAAATTACATAGTCATACACCTAATTTAAAAATATTAATAGTTAATTATCAAAATTGACATATTTACAATATTAAACGACCAAAAGTGAATTTTTTTTCTTTTTAATTTTAAGGCTACAAGAAACGTATATGCTCAGGAGTCAGGCCTCAGTGAATCAGTGATCAATGCAGAACGCCCATTTGGTTAGTACTGCAAAAAAAAAAAAAAAAAAAAAAAGGAAACAAAATGCAAAACGCCCATTTGGTTAGTACTGCGATCGTGGCTAGTGTGCAGTGTGCCAGTGTGTGATCTGGACTCGTTAAGCTTTTTCCTCTTTCATCAAACCCGCCTGCAAGAGAGCAAGGTGGTTATGGCGGGGGAGCGAGTGTTGGAGTACCGGGCGAGGGACGACGACGCTTGGTACAGTGTGCACGTGGCGGTGAAAGGCGACACCCTGACGATCCAGTTCCAGGGCCTGCAGGAGACCGACAAGTTCGTAGCTTCAAATTTCGAGTCCGAGGAGGATATTGACGGCGTCGTCCAGAGGTTCCGGGAGGTTTCGCCGCAGCTTCAGGACAACGAGTGCGGCAGAGTCACGGAAGGCTCCCTGGTTTGCGCGGCATGCCACGATTCCTACCGGGATGACATGCGCTACTACGATGCCCTCGTTGAAGCAGTGAGTCACTCATTCCGTATTTTCGGTGCTAAATCTGTTTCTCTTCCGCAAAATCATATTTCTGCTTATTTCAGTATTTTTTTAATCCACCTGCTAGATTGCTAGAGTCATCCTCATACTTATTCATTTCAACAGTACTCCGTATTGTATTGTGTTTATTTTAAAAAAAATTATTTTCCGAAGTTGGAGACTAGAGAGTTCAATGGCGTGATAGAGCCTGTAAATCTGCAAATGTTTATTTCAATGTGAATGTGGGGTAGGATTTGAATAGAATATTGAAGAAGTGTTCTGTTAGAAAAAGGACAAAAGTTGTAACTTAGGGCACAAGAAGTAAGCACAATCAACAAGTAGGGACAAATCCCCTACAATTTTCTTATAACTTAAGGACGGAATGTACAATTTTCCTATATTTTAATGTTTAGAATGATGATGTTCATATTCAAGTTGATCTAAGACAGAAAATGTTGATCTGATTTAGACCTTAGAATTTCAAAACAAGGATTCTGCTCATCCCAATATGACTTACTAGATTGTTCTCTAATTTCTCTTCCAAATTCTTTTAGTTTTGGCGACTATAATGAGAACCTCAAAAGTCCTTTAGGGGTGTTTGGTTCAAGGGATATTTTAAGGTAATGTAACCCTCTCAGGCAGTGTTGCAAAAATCCCTAATCGGCGCCTAGGTGCTAGGCGCTGGCCGGTTGCCTAGCGTATCACCATAATCGGTGGTTTAGGCGGTTGGCCGGCTAGGTGGCCGCCTAAGTGCCGCCTAGACGCTTACTAGGTCGCCTAGTCGGCCGATTAGCTATTGTTCCCTTCTTTTCTAAATGTGTCATTAAAACATTTTAAACAAATTTTAAAAAAATAAAAAATACACGGACGCCTAGGCGCCGATTAATCCCCGCCCTAGGCGCTAGGCGCCCCCCGAGCGCCCAGGAAACGCCTGACGATTTTTTCAACCATGTTCTCAAGAATCTCACATAATCTAAGAATGTGGGGGAATGTGATACCATGAAAGCTACAAAAAATGAACTGAAAACAAAGTTTGGGAATCTCACATTTCCTTGAACCAAACAAGAGAATCTGATGTTACCATATTCACATTCCTAAGGTTATGTGAGATAACCTGAACTGTTTTCACTTCCCATTAATTTTTTTTTTTTTTGAAAGTAAACTGCTGAATATATTAATCAATCAAAGCCGAAATAAAGGCAGGAGGGGTATCCTCCCATAACATAGAGTATGCCTGTGTAGAGGCTCACTGAGCTAACGAATGCGCTAAAAAATTTAAAGAGCGAGAAATATAAACAACAGAGCAGGAAACAAAAAGACCCATTAAATCCCGACATGCTGAAACAGCTAAACCTTCATAAGTGCGAAACTCCGTCGCTGAATTGCCAAGAGCGTGACACAGGTCTGAACAATCTGATCGTAACTCCACCTCCGTGATCCCCCGATCCCTAAGCCAGGACAGGGCCTCCTTACATGCATATGCCTCCGCCATAAAGGGTCCCTGACAAAGTGGTAATGGACCATTCTTGGCTGCCATAAAATTGCCGTTCGCATCTTGGAGATATAAACCGTAGGCCGCCCCCCGTGTAGTGGCCGAGTACGCTGCATCCATGTAGCAGCGTGGCAGCGCGCGGGTCTGCCCAGTGGCGGCAGTAGCTGCAGGCGGTGGCTGTTGACTCTCCAGACGGCCCATAGCCGAGGACCATGCTGACAATGTTGCCAACGCCCTTTCGTACACAATCCGTGGCCTCCCCACCTTTCGCACTTCCCATTAATTGTTTGTCTTTATAGTTTATATACAATTTGCTACTTCAGTCCTTTAAATTTTCTTTTATCAGTAGTTTTGTCTTCAAAATATTTATTTACTTTTTCTAAAAATAAGTAGAAGAAGTTTGTTGGGATTTGCATTATCAATAGCTTCTTCTATGACTGTATAAGAATGCACTGGAAAAGAGGGAGAGGGTGCATTGTTTTCAATGAAAAAGCAGTATATTGACTCTCATGAGAATTAAAAACAGGTGGGAGGGAGAATTTATCCAACATGATTAATTGGATTCTTCTTTCCATTATGATTCTGTAGACAAATTGCTATTTCTAGATATTTAGTCAGAAAATGTCTTTTTCTCTTTACTTTTGCAAAGTTCTAAGATGATTATTTGTTCGTTATTTGTTAGGTGCACCGCAAAAAGCATTCATTAGTCAATGGACAAGAGGAATGTTTATGCGAATTTGTACTATCCTGGACTCATGGTCCTAAAGAGGGTCTTTTTACCATTGCTGGTGTTGCTAGCATATGTACTATAAAGGATGATTGCCAGGTTGATCAACAAATTGCTTCCTTCTCAAAATTGGCAAAAGATAAGCTTCAAGTTTCTTCTCGCAAATCTACTGCTATTCCTAGGAATAAAGTATCAGCACTCAAAGGATCAGTGCTTGCTAAAGGAGGGAGTCACCTGTCCATTGATCAGAAGGCAACTTCATCTCAGGCTATCTTTTCTAGTTTCACAAGATTAATCTGGTATCGTTGATGCATGCATTTATGATTTAATGTCTTTTGTGTATCCTGCAGGACATTCAGAACGGCTGGAAGTTAGATGATGGTAAAGGTGAAACCAAAAGTTTGTTTATAACTTAGTAATATTGGCCCAAAGGATATGTTCATTCTCCTTTACCTTCATCTATTTTTTTTCCCATCTAAGACACAGGAACTATGAGCAACCATGATGCTAATCAGGATCAAGATAAAGATCTTGGTGGTGAAACTTTAAATAGCCATTTCATCTTAATTGGAAACTTGGAGAGAACCTTATCTCCCTCATCAATAAGGGAGTTTATATATAGGCATACATTTATTTCCCCACAAGCATATATACTTCTAAGTTCGTCAACGCCCTTTGCAAGAGCTGTTATCGTGCTGGACTGCAAGAAGCAGCATGAGAAGGTGTACCGATTTCTCGACAATCCTGATCACTTCGTTGTGTCTATGAGGGGAAGGTATGCCTTAGAATCGCACCTTTCTCTTAAAAGTGTTGCTGACTTGCTGTACAGCCTGTACTACAGTACCACCATTAGTGCCTGTACATTGCCATTTGTTTTAAGCCACAAGCTTCTAAATATGTTGGCATGTGTGTGCGACTGGCCTTATAGTCTTGTAGATGGTGGTTGCACATGTGCCTAAATTTGTTAAATGTTAATTGTGTTCTGTAAAGTTTTTGATGTTGAAATTTGGTTCTGTATATTTATCATTTGAATAAAAAGTTCGAATTGTATTTGTTTTGAAAAAATTGTACGGTATTATTGTTAAAGCTAATGACTACTTCTGTCTCAATTAGTGCGAATGTTGTTTTGAATTCCTTTGTAATACGAAGGATTTCAAGACCTGGACTACTTACTTTCTTCTAAATCTGTGCTGATCATGTCACCATTTAGCTGCCAAATTTCCTTGCACATTCATAGAATCATAGTCATCCCGACTGTCTGTGATTACCTTCTGTTTGTTCAACTGTTTTTGCAGGCCATGGGTTGTAATTGAAAGTGTTTCAAAGCATGGAATGCATCGGACCTCACTCGGGAGTGTAGTCCGCAAAATTCAGGTAAGCTCCAGACCATTTATTGTTTATGTGATGAAATATGGTTTGTCTGCATCAACATGGTTTCTTAGTAACTGAACACCTCTCATACCCTTGTGCAAAACTTATTTGGATTTTCGCTGTTAAGGCTTTTCATGTGGTTTCTTCCTTAGGAAAAACACGATGACATTTACCTTGATAATGAACTAATGGTGGTCCGTTCTGGAACTGAAGCTTACAAATGCGCCCAACAGTTAAGGGATTTGTTTATGGAGTTGCATAACCACGAGAAGCAACTGTATAGGAGGTTCGTTGAGGAAGAAATGAGGATTTTGCAGCCTCTTCTTTCCAACGAAGTATCTACCTGATTGAATCCAGTGGTACATAATGTCTGAACAAGTTCTAATCAATTCATTTGCTTCTCTTGTGCAGCCCTTTTATCAGTGCCAAGTTAGCCTGCGAAATAGTGTCCATGTTCTGTTACAGTTTTGTGCATTTCATGAATATTACCCCTTAGTTTTGCCAACATCATACCATAATGAGTTTTGTAACCTGTGGAACTATTCTCTCAATATGAGATTTCATAGCAAATTAGTTGAACTTTTATATTGGATTTGATACCAAATTGATTAAAGTTTGATGTAATTGTGAAAGAGTTAATACCCAAAATCGTCCTTGACTATAGTGGTTTTTCTCAATTTCGTCCTAAACGACTTTGGTGACCTAATATCGTCCCAAACTTTTGTGTTTCGCTCAATTTAGTCCCAGATTTTTGTGTTTTTGCTCAATTTAGTCCCTCATTTGTTATTCTGTCCATTTGGTGTTAAATAAATAGACAATTCAGTAATTTTAATATTGGCATCTCTTTACTCATAGACATGTGAACTGCGAAATCCCTTTTTGTTTTACGAATTACTCTAGAATTACTCCTAAAACTGCGAATATAAAATTTGATTTGCAGGTCCGGGAGTAAATCTGGGTGTAATTCGTACAAGAAAGAGGAATTTCGCACTTCACAAGTTGAAAGTAAAGAGAGATCAATATTGACATTACTGAATTATTCCTTAATTTAACACCAATTTGACGGAATAACAAATGGGGGACTAAATTGAGCGAAACACAAAAGTCTGGGACAATATTAGATCACCAAAGTCGTTTAGGACGAAATTGAGAAAAATCACTACAGTCGAGGACGATTTTGGGTATTAACTCAATTGTGAAATATTAGGATTCACTTTGGGAGTTGGTTAGGCAGTTGTCTTGGTACTCGTGGGGTCCTAGATTCGACTCCCAGTCTAACTGTTTTGGTATAAACTGGTAAGCTATTTGTGGTTCTTTGTCGAGCATAAGACGAGTTTCACTCAATTCATACTTTTGAGTAGTGGCTGTATTTTTCTCTTTCATACTTTAGTTTAAATAATAGTCTTAATGAAAAATTTTTGAACCGTAAATACTTAATAGATCAGAATGTTATTTAATGTAATTAAAGAATATTCACCCTTCAAATTTTCTTCATTAAGCCTGCGTTATTTATACCATGGCACATGCATACAATATTAGTGAAATAATAAAAAAGAAAATCTTTGTTTTTGTTTCAAAAATTTGAGAATATTAATTTCGAAAGAGTAATACTATATATTCTTATTATTATTATTATTATTTTCTCTCCTGACTTGACATCATTTAAATGGCTTAACTTTTTTTTTTTTTTTTTTTTTTAGTAGTTGGTTAGCATTTTTTTATTTTTATTTTGGATCAAGCCATGAGGAGTGCTGACTAGATTGATTTTTCCATACGAGAGGGAGTTCACCCGATCTCTCTTTAAGGGATGAGAGTGCACAATCAATTACGCAAATCAAGCGAGTTAGTTGGTTAGCATATTTATGGTCACCTAATGATTGGAAGTCACATCAGGAGGTGAAGTATGAGAGAAAAATTTAAGAGGGGTAAGAAACATTTTCCATTTCGAAAATGTGTGCACTTTTATAATATGAAAAAATTATAATTTGATTCACTTTTAAAGTTTGTACAATTTATAAGTTCATTTTTATATATTATCGGATGTACAATGAAGCATGATGTTGATCGACACTACTTTTTTCAGTTTTTTTTTTTTAATAATAAATAATACTCCGTAATAATATAGAAAATAGTTACATTTATATTTTTTTAAAAATAGTAAATAATTTTGTTTAAAAAAAAAACACAGTAAATAACTTACGTGAGTATTTGGAAGAAAAATATTTATAGATGGGCAAAGCATAGTTTAAAAACGATAATTATAGAAAGAGTATGGGGGAGTATAAATTAGCGAAACTCCATCGGCTTGGAGGTAGTTCGGAATTGAACCGGGGAAAACCGCCTTTTTCTTATCGTTTTTCCGGTAAGCAGGATGGGATGGGGAAGTTCGATCTTCGAAGGCGTAATAGTGGTGGGTTCTATAGCGCTGCTCGGCTGGGCTGGGCTATGGTTTCTGAACCGGAGGCTTTACAAGGAGTATGAAGAGAAGAGAGTGCTGGTACAGATCATCTTCAGTGTCGTCTTCGCCTTCTCTTGCAACCTCTTCCAGCTTGTCCTCTTCGAGATTATCCCCGTCCTCTCTAAAGAGTACGTGTATCTACCACTTTATACTTTCATTCAACTTTCTTAATTGTTACACATGTTTACATTTTCGAAATTCTCGGTGTTTTGGTGATTTAATAGTGATTTGTGCTAGAGTTGAGTTGTAGATTTGTTCTCGGTTATGAAATCCGTGAATTCCACGGTAATGTGGAGTAATTAATTGTGGATTACAGTGGATGCAGTTGAAAATTTTATTTGCTAAATTGATGTGGATCCTGTATATTAAATAACTAGATCTTGTTTGTTGAAGACTTTAGGTGAAAGTAGAGAAAGATCTGAGCAATTGTGTGTGTAGAAATTTCACTTAAAAATATGTGGATGGAGGTTGAAAAAATGCTAATAAGGAATAGTGGATGAACTCCCAGCTTAACTTCTGACCTATGAACTGATTATGCTCCTGATGGCCCCTTGCAAATGTCAACTAAATAATTTTAGTTGAAGGGAGCATATAAGTTAGTTGCAGGGTAAGTTCTTAGAGCTTGGTTCTTAGGTGTATTGTTTTACTGAAAAGGGGGCCTTAGGGGAAATTCTGTTACATTTCTGCCTTTCAATGTTTAATTTGTAAGTAGCTAATTCGAATATGTTTAATACTTCATTTTCAGTACTGTAATTTGGTTTTGTTTAATTCCTTGTTGATTTGTAGGGCAAGATGGATCAATTGGAAGGTGGACCTGTTTTGTTTGATAATGTTACTAGTCTTCATGCTGCCTTATTATCATTGTTACTTGATGCTTTGCAACAGTGGTAAGTTCAATACTTCTGGACTGCATAATGCTAAAACCTTAACACATTGAGTCCAACCTGTTATCCATGGCATGCACTATGCACATTCACTCTAAACCCTACAAGCTTAGCTAAAATTCTTTATTGGATGTTTTTTTTCCTCTAAAAGTTGACTTCGCATTTCAGGTGTGAGGAAGGAGCGGGCTGCACTTGTTTCTACCTTGTTCTTGATGGCATTCCTATATGCATTTTGGCGCATGGGCATTCACTTTCCAATGCCTTCACCTGATAAAGGTTTGGCTGTGTTTCAATGCTCGTTTCATTACGAAATATCTACTTTTTTCTTTTCATTTTTCAAAAACATTGAACGTGATTCTGGCCTTATTTGTAAAAGTATTGAGTTATTTGAAATTCGAATCGGGCTTGTTTACACTTGCCTCTATCTTCTCACTTTCTCAATTGTGTTTGGAAGAGATTAGGAAATCTTGCTTGCTGAGCCAAATTCAAGCTTGTGTTCTCAACTGAATAATTATTGGCCCAACTTTGAATATCTTATCATTGGCTTGGTCTAGCTCAATTTTTTAAACTCTGTTTATGCATTTGACATCCTTGAATTTTATGTATCTTTATTTTCCTGTCTGCTACATCTTGATTACTGAGATTTTGTATTCCAGGATTTTTCACCATGCCTCAGCTCGTGAGTAGGATTGGAGTAATTGGTGTGACTGTCATGGCTATCCTTTCAGGCTTTGGAGCCGTAAATTTACCATACAGTTATCTGTCTTTATTCATCAGGTAAAGAAGGTTGGGGGCAGGCCTCTGACTTTAATTGATGCGAGAGAAGGATGACTGAAAAGGAGACAAGTGGGGTTATTATATGTTGTTTTGTTTGTTTAATTTTGTACTGCCTTGCCTTGTAGTGGATAATTTGGTTGACCATGGGAGAAAAAGAAGTGGTCAATATATTTTCTTGTTGCTGTCCCATTTTTGGTTACATTAGTGACAAGTGATATCTGGATTTTTGAAAGCTCTGCACTTGCTCTTACATGGCAGAGAAATTGAAGAATCAGAGATAAAGTCAGTGGAGAGGCAGCTAATTCAGTCAATTGAGACCAGCATTGCCAAGAAAAAGAGAATCATTCTCTGCCAAAGGGAAATTCAGCGCATCCAAGGTGCTGAAGAGGTTTGCATATTTAACTTCATCTATTGTTGTTTTGCTTATTCTGTTCCAGTAATTTGTAAAATTAAGAATATGTATAGTTTAAATGAGAATGGAAAGTTGCAACAAATAGAAAATGTGTAGTCCTTCAGACTGCAAAAGTTAAGTTTTAGAAAGATGAGATGTTGCAATTTGTCAGTCAATGTATGACGAACATAAGTATCTTTTTAAAGCATACTTAGTAGATAGTTTTCAATCATCTTCCAGCTCAGTTAATGAATAATTGTTTTAAGATAGTCAAAGATGTAAGCTGCATGATGCTAGAGATTTTCTTTTACCTGATGATACTTACAAATGAGGACAGATGGGCTGAAAAAAAAAAAGAAAAAAAAAAAGAAGAGAGAAGTGGGGTTATTTCATGTGAGTATGTGACTTTCTGATTTTAATGATTTTGAACTTCTCTCACTGGTGTTGCAGAAAACAAATGCTACTTCCTTCCTAAAACGAATTGTAGGAACAGTTGTGCGATCAGTTCAAGATGACCAAAAGGAGCAGGGTTAGTATCTGCTACACTTTTGTATATATATTACTGACCAGCAAGTTTGATCATTTTTGTGATGGGTTGCACTTAAAAAATTGCAACAGAAGTATGTGTTGTTTGCTCAATGATATTCATGGTCAGTTTCTCAAATCTCCAAACTTGGTCAGTGAAATTTTCTGTTCCCAAGTATGAGTGTGGAGTATTGTTTCTGTGTGGCTGCATACTATTTTCCATTACTGCTATAAATGTACAAGTATCATACATGAAAATAAATATATTCAATCTTGTTTGACTCTTATAATTTTGCATGCTGTTTTGATGAAGATATAAAAAATATGGAAGCCGAGGTACAAGCTTTGGAAGAACTCTCAAAGCAGCTTTTCTTGGAAATATATGAGCTTCGCCAAGCTAAGGTTTACATTGATGTGTTGCCATTTCTCTTCTAAGAAATTACCTTTTACATTTCCTGATCTTTGAAGAGATTGTGGTCATAAACTCTTATCTTTAAAAAGCTTGCTTGAATTTAATTGAAGGTTTTTTAGACCTACATGACATGCTCATTTTACTACTCTCTCACGCACACTGACCTTTCATAAATCTCCATGATTGTTGTTTTCAACAGTCTATCAATAATATGTTAGCTGCAAGCTTGGATGCATATTCTGTTGGCCCATTTCTGGCTCAATAGTACATGTTCTAAAACTTGTATCATGTAACTCAGCAATTTATATATTTATTTCAGGAAGCTGCTGCTTATTCTCGTACATGGAAAGGTCACCTGCAGAATCTTTTGGGTTATGCTTGTTCTGTCTATTGTGTGTATAAAATGATTAAGGTACGGTTATACTAATAAAAAATGACTGAACAATTAAAAATCTCAATTCATATAATTCTACTGTATTTATACAAACACTTCAATGGTTGAAGAAACAGTGTTTTCTTTCCCATAGTGTTTTTTAAGCTCATAAAACTTCTTGAAAACTATGAGTTGGTGAGGTCCACTGCTGTATATATTATATAATGTCACTACCAGACAACATATGGGATCTCCGTTGAAGATCTCTTGATCTGTGTACAATGTTCTTAGTATCTAAAACTAGGTGATTAATTAGTGAATTTTTATTTTTGCAGTCTTTGCAAAGTGTTGTCTTCAAGGAGGTATATTTCTCCACAACTCCATCAATTTAGTGGCTCAGCTTCATTTATAATAATCGTTTTTGCCCCTATTATCAGATGTGTGCATGATTTTTGGCCAAAACATGCTTTTCTTTTACAGGATGGTTCTGTAGATCCAGTGACCCGGACAATCAGTATATTTTTGCAATTCTTTGACATAGGAATAAATGCCACAATGTTGTCACAGGTTCTTAATTGTTTCATATGTTATTGCTACTATACTTTTCTTGTGCAGCTCTATTAATGCTACTAAGATATTCGGAAATTGAAAAGCTAGATATTTACTTGTGGCAATGAGAAACTCAAATATGTTTCATTTCGCCTACATTTACATAAATCAACATTTTTTTGTTTGTTTGTTTTTTTATTTATTTATTTTTATTTTTTATTTTTTAATGTTCATGAGAAATATTATTTTGACATGAGTGTGGACTTACCATTTTTACACTTTTGTGCAGTATATATCCCTCTTATTCATTGGGATGCTGATTGTCATATCCGTTAGGGGATTCCTAACTAATTTGATGAAGGTAAGTTCTGCCTTGGTGCTTCTGTTTATAGCAGAGTCTACCTCTGGTGTTGTTTGGTCCAAAAGGGATAATTTATTGCTTCATTATTGGGATATTGGGCTATTAGGTTGGGTTAGGTGGTGTGCCCCATGCTCCCACTTAAGAAAACATGCTTGGATCATGCACAGAACACAATGAATATGACATTTCACTGTTAAGATCTGTGAAGTGATACTTTCTGATATTTGTATTGTTTTATGTATCTTGAGCCTAACTGCAATTTTGGTTATGGACAGTTCTTCTTTGCAGTTTCCAGAGTTGGAAGTGGATCATCAAGCAATGTTGTGCTTTTCCTTTCTGAAATCATGGGGATGTATTTTGTGTCCTCTATTCTGTTGATTAGAAAGAGCCTGGCAACTGAATATCGGTATGTTTACTTTTCATGAAGTTGAACTTAATTCCCCACTCCATTTATACCACTACAAAAATGTTGGTACGGAAAAGATGATGAACATTTGGTTTACAATTCATAAGGTGATTTGTATTGACAGGATGATCATAACAGATGTGCTAGGTGGAGATATTCAATTCGACTTCTACCACAGATGGTTTGATGCTATTTTTGTAGCCAGTGCTTTCCTTTCTCTGCTTTTGCTTTCTGCACACTACACATCCCGTCAAGCAGACAAGCACCCAATTGATTAGAGTAGAACATGAACATTGCTGCTGCACCTACTTTATAATACTACTTTGTATAAAGTTCCCCATGATATGATTAATATAGCCATATTTTCATCCCAGGCCATGCGGTTTCTGCCAAACATATGTGGATAAGCTTGCTTACTTGCTTTTGTATGTTTGAGTAAATGCCATATCTGCCTGTTATAACCCAAAAAAATTCCTTGCAGCCATTTTTCTGATTATATTTATTCCTTTAAATGCGCTTCCTTGTTTATTAAACAAATGCTGCAGGTTCTTTTCTTGTAACTTGTGCTGTCATGCACTGGCAATGCCTTTTTTTTTTCTTCATAAAACCCGGCCCGGTGCTTTCGATGAAACTCAGTTTACTTTGTAGTGAACTCTATTCGTACTGCATTAAACTGTTCACAATCAACTTCACTTTTGTTCATTTCCACTATTAACCTATTATCTTTAAAACTGAGACTCTACCTTAACTAAATATAAATTAATTATTGAAAAAGAAAAAGAGGGAGAATTGATCCGTTTGGATGCAATGTGAATGCCAACCCATTATTTTGGACCTTGGAGCATGGATTTAAAAGTGAAGCATAAAAATAAGTAGCCGTGATAACAATGAAGTTAGACAAGGAATATATTAATATATTAATTAAACAAATAGAACACCACCACCCATCATTCCTCTTACAAAAACCCATATGTCAAATTACATTCCAAAACACAAACCAGAACAAACTCCGTTATGACTTGTCGCAAAGCTCCATCCAGACTAGTGGAACACACGTGCAATGCAGGACATGCTTTCAGCCAATGGCTCTTTTCTTTTACAGAGAAAAAGATGCTGGAAAAGCTCAGGATTCAGCAGAAGCTGATTGCATACAGCAGAACCATCTCTTCTGCAAATGATGAGAACAGCCAGATCAACAACAAAATAAATGGAAATGACCCCCATATGTAAATTAGGGAAGCAATATCAAAATGCATTAACCATGCTCTCACAATCTTATTCACTGCACAAGTTTTCAGACATCTATAGCTTTGGTGGGAATGAACAAGCATGTGGTAAGTGAAACAGTTAGTTCCAATTAAACTATAGAAATCAATCCCCTCCCCAGAGTTTAGTTCTAGAACATAAGTCTTTAATGATTAGTGAGAAACTACTATAGCAGACCTGCCCTCTCATATGTTGATGAAATTATAGCAATCAGTTCTTGTTTGATAAGGTTTTTTGACAAAACATAGATACTCATATTGCCATAAATCCAACTTCATGCGATCAATAAGGTCCATTGCAGTAGCAATTATAATGTAAATACATTATTCCCTTCCACAGAAAATATGTAGCAGACCCTTTTGACAAATGCATATACAGTTCACTCCTACCCACTCATCCAGCTCCTTTCTTACTATACTTCCACCCTCAGCATCCAACAATACCATAGCAAACCTGAGGCCAGAATGTCTCTCCTTTGAGAACATTTTATAATATTTTCATTCATAAACCATTATGATATTTCAGGCGATCATTTTTATTTTATTTGTTGTTCCTTAGTTCTCATGTGAGTCTTTGGTGAAGGAAAAGTGGTGGTGGTGGCACTGAGTTGTTGTTTCTTCCATAAGAATGTAATAAACATACTCTAACACTGCTTTATGTAAAAAAAAAAAAAAAAAAAATTCACTTCATAGAAAAAAAGTAGACAATTTATTTGTTGAACTTTTCCATCCTATTTTCATGAACAAACTGCACATTAGTTAAATAGGATTTCCAATTAAAAGGGTGCATGCAACCATACTTGAAAAAGTAATACGGAATATATATATATATGATAGATATGCCCTCTTTCATTCTTAAAATTTCAAGAAATTTTGAGCTTGAACGAATAAAAGAAGACATATCTAGAAAAGTAAGCCAGCAACAACTCACTGATTGAGGCTTTCCAAGCACAGCTCTATGTTTAAACTCAGAATCACTCTTTGGTGGTGACTCCGGCTTGCCACCAGTCTTCTTCTCATTTCTAGCTTTGTTGAAAATCACTGTGAATCCCTCAGCAGAAGCTGGATCATTGACATCCCACTCGCCGAACTTTGGCAATGGGAGTCCTTTTTCCTACATAAGTAGGAATGTTAGTATTCTGTTTATATCTTAAACTGAAAATTCATTATTTGAGTAAATATATACAACTATACAAGTTCAAATCCATATTCATACTCAGTATATGTGAATCTTAAACTGAAAATTCCAGTGGTTAGTAGTGACAATCAAGTGTGCATACAGCACCACACAGAGTTCAAAAAGACTTAGAACCTCGTTTTGCCAATTGAAAAATTGCATTTCCAAAGAACAAACAACTTGTACTCAAACCATATCTTTTATAAAACGGAAACAGTAAACTGACTGAAAGCTTATGCAATGAAATCCCTGGATCAGATTGGCTTAATCAGTTAATGTTAACATTTTCAGAATCATGCCTCTTTTCTCCCAACAAGTACATTTTCAGGATAATCATTACTTCTATTGAGCAAAAACCTTCTTCACTATCACTACATTTCAGCAAAACTCTAACAGGAGAGAAAAATTTTGCTATTCGATTTCGTTCCAATAGCAAAAACATTAAACATTATCGTAAACCTTTTGCTTTGCAGGAAAATCAAGTTGACAAAACACAATCAAAAAGGAAAAAAAAAAAAACTACAAAATGAAGAAACTACGGCGCTCTATATAACAAGTAAAATATCATTGAGATGAACATGTATCGATGTATGCGTGCATATCTACATATCGCATATTACATACATATATACACACATAATATAGAGATAACGAGCGCGCTCGCGCGAGGGAGAGAGAGAAAGAGAGAGATACCGCCATGACGACTGTGGAGAGAGAGGAATACAGTAGTGGAGAGAGAAAGAGAGAGATACCGCCGATACGAATTTCACCGTTTCTCTGCAAATGAAAGACGGCAGTTGTTGGGAGGAAGAGGAGGGAGATTTAGAGAAGACTTGGCGTGAGAGGGAGAGAGAAGAGAGAGAGAGTACAGCTGGCTTCTATGTGGATCTTTGGTCCCAGTTCCTCTGGGCCCCACTGTGCAGCTGCTTCTTCTTTCTGTTTCTCTCTCTCTCTGTATAGTGATTAGTGAATAGTGAAAACAGTACCATTATGCAAAAATTCCTTACACGGCGTCGTACAGGGCTCGTGTTTTGTCCAATTGAACCGCTTTTCATGTTCATCGTACTTGAATGAATGCGGTGCACAATGAACTGTATTTGTTTTTTTTTTTCTCCGTGTATAAATTATCACAACTCAATTCAATTGCTTTTTTTTTTTTGAATGGTATCCCATATTTTATTAATCTTCTTACAATTTCTTATATTTTTTTGAATGGTACTAATTCTATTAGAATGTATTATCTGTTCATAGCTACTTTCTCAACCTACTGAAGCATAAAGAGCCAATAAGGCCTCCATTGAGGCTCAAACTCACAACCTCCCATATAGAAGTCCAACCCGGATGCCATCTAAGCACAAGGTGTTTGGCCAATTCAATTGCTTTAATTATGTCGAAATGCATATAATTTTGAGGCCGAAGCATAACTCCTTAAATTATTCTTAGTTAGTAACTCATTGCATGTGAATTAAATCAACTCAAAAGATCTCATTGATTAAGAGTGTCTATTAGATGGCGTTGTAAGAGGACCTATCTTGTTAATCATACTAATTGCCATGTTTGATAGTGGAAATATCGATAGCAATTCAATTGTTGCGAGGGATCTATAAATACACATATATCTTTAAGAAAAAAGATTTGAAACTTAACTTGAAAGAGTAATAGTATTACATATTATTTTTTTAATTCAAACAAATTTCATGTAATGTGATATGTTTCATCTATTAAATCATACATGATAAGTCAAATCTCACATAATATGGTATGTTTTAGTTAATTATCTATAATTTGTTTTGACGAGACAAAACAAGCATGATATGTATCTTTTAATTAAGATTCTTTATTAAAAAGTCAGTTAATATTTCGTAAAGATCATAAGAACAAGATTATTAGTTTGAAAGAAGATGACTGTAAATTAGTAACTACTTAGCAAGCGCCACAACTTTTTCCCTTATTTAAAAGTCACACCAAAAAGTAAAACTCATCTAGCAGAAAAACTTGCACACCCTCTCCCATTTCCCATCCATCTCACCAAAAGGCTGGAAAAAAAACTCACAATTTCAAAAAAAAAAAAAAAATGCCAATTGGAATTAGGAATGTCTTAGAGCATCCACATTAGTTGGAGAGATTTGGGAGATAATGTAAGAGTGATTAGGAAAGAGAATGTGGGAGGGAGAGAAAAAGAAAGAAAAAAAAAATAACAAAACAAAAATTGAAAATAAAAAATCTGCCGCGTCAGGCGCGCCCGTGTAGACATGGCTGTGCGCAAACGCGCACAGCCAGTGTTCTTTCTTTTTTTTTGTTTTTTCTTTTTTTTCTGACATTATGCTTGAATTTGCAGAGCAATTCTTTTCACAAATAATCCCACCCCACATTTGTTATTATCCCCACCCAAGTTAATAGATCTGACATTATCTCCTCTTTCACCATTGATGTGGATGCTCTTAAAGCGGGATAGCTAAAAAAAGAGTGCTGCCGTGCTGGACAGCAGGGAATATAGTATTTTCCGAGAATACAACTGGAGCACGCACGCACGCCGCTACGAAGTTCGATATCCGTGTGATGTGTACTCTTAACCACAGTTTCACACATCATTTTTACTTTATGTCCGGTTTTAGGGGTTTATGAATGTACCAAAAGAATAATGAAGATTTAAACCATGAAAGCTCAGACGAAAAATAATAATTCATGTATACATTTCTTCAATAATTTAAACACACTAGTATTTATTGGTGAAGAATACAAAAAAAAGGGGTAAAGATACAGGGAATTCGAACATAATTTTATACTCGAAATCACCATGTCTGGTAAACAATAATCTATGTTGGAAAGTCCGCCTCGATCTGTAAATAGCCGTAAACTGGGTTACAGCAGTTCTAAAACAAGGGCTGAAGCGCCGCCTCCACCGTTGCAAATGCCACCAACTCCGTATTTTCCGTTCTTCTGCTTCAGGACCTGCAGCATTCCCAATTGAATAAAATGGTTCCACTCATTTTTAAGCTAATAACACCATTTTCATCACTATTAATTAAGATCTGAGCCAAACAGTATAGTGGAACATACCCCGAGAAGTGTAACCAATATTCGGGCTCCGCTGCATCCAAGAGGGTGACCCAGAGACACGGCTCCACCATGTACATTTACTTTGTCCTGGAGAGTGGAGACCACACATTAACAAGATGACTCGTTTATTTATAGAAAATGGATGGGGAAGAAGCGTTGTAGCCTTGTAGGTGTAAGTGTAATATACAATAGACCCAAATAAGCATTCTCGGGAAGAAGCAATGTGTAATAATTCTTGTTTTTTTTTTTTTTGAGTGACAAGGAACCCGAGAGTTAAGACCCTAGTCGATAAATGACCACAAAGAGGTAAACAAGTTTAAATTGCATGTTTAAATCAACTAGGAGTCAAATTTATAACATTGTAGTTACTAAGCTAACAGCCTAACCAACTTGGCTGGGTTGCCCAATGAGTAATAAGTTAATTTTAAGCGACTCGGAGGGACATGGAGAGGAAGAGAAAGAGGCTGAGGGAGCTCACCGCATTAATCCCCAGTAGTTTCTGATTTGCGAGGGCTACAGCCTGCATGCATCATGTGTGTGGAATAAGATGAATATAAGATCACAGGAAAATTTTATGAGTGCCTTTAATTTCATTTCAAATAACTAGGCAAGAAAGAAACATATATACCGCAAAAGCTTCATTGATTTCGTAATAATCAACTTGAGAGGCTTCTAGACCAGCATTTTTTATTGCTTTTGGAATTGCAAGAGCAGGAGAAGTTGTAAATAATTCTGGTGCCTGAAAGATTTCGTAAAATTATTTGCGCATCAATAATATTGCCAACACAATAATAATTAATAAACCATCTCTAAGTATGTAGGCAGTACCTGAGCAGCATCTGCATATCCCGTGATCTTTGCAATCACTGTTAAACCAAGCTCAATGGCTCTCTTTCCACTCACCAATACCAAAGCAGCAGCACCATCACTGAAATGGGATTAATTTACTTAGCAATATTTCATAAAATGTGAGACAGAATTTTTTGAAGAAATTCAGTAAATTCCCATTGGAAAAGAATTTATTTAAGAAGTGCAACCCCGGAATCTGATTGAAAAGAAAAAGGAGCAAATATGATGAAATAATCTGTGATTAACAATCCTATGAACTGAGCTCATAGGCAGGCAGCCAGACAACTGATATTGCAGTTCAATAAGATGATGGGAAAAAAAAAAGGAAAAAGGACGCAATTAGTTTTATGTGTGAAGTATAGCCATTTATTGTTGATATTAACAATAACAATTTATCCAACACCCCCCACCCCTATTCCTAAGACCCCAACCTCACAACCAAAACAATCTTCACATAAATACATAATGGCAATTTAGTACATGCAGACTGAGAAGTAACCTACAGAATGGTGGTTAGCACAATTATATTAAGTGAATATTAACAAACCTTATGCTGGAAGAGTTACCAGCAGTCACGGAACCTCCATCTTCCTTAAAACTTGGTCGAAGTTTCCTCAGCTTTGAAGCATCAAACTGCAAAGGCAGATAAGAATATATAGTTAAAGGAAATAAGGAAATAACAACAAACATCATTTTAAGAACTGCTTTGTAAATTTTCACATATTTGATCCATTTTTGAGTTATGACACTTCCATATAGGGGCAATGCAGCGAAACAATGCAACTCTTTGAAGAACTAGTAATTTTATATGGAAGAGTCATCTAAAATTTGCATTCCATTGTGAGGAAGCATTGTCTTCTCTTCTCCTTTGTCTCTTTTAGTGCATGAAGTATCTATGCACTCTCCTTGTAAGTGCTGACTGTACAACATACAGATTAATATGTTTACCTTCCCTAGGCCTTCATCCTTATCAACAATAGTGGAAGGCTTCCCTCTTCCCCCTGACACCTCAACCTACAAATTACCAAATCATGATTAAACAATTATACAATGATTTAAAAGAATTACGGAAGAGTTCTCTTTCTTATAGAAGAGTGTATTGACAAAGATCTAGTTGTTATACCGGCACAATCTCCCATGCAAAAGCACCGGCATTGTTAGCAGCAATCCCACGTTCAAAACTTTGAATTGCAAAGTCATCCTGCATATATAATTGAAGTGTGTACAAACCTCAGTATAAAGACTTTATATGAAAGAGGCCAAAAAAACCATATAGATTATAAACAAACCTGTTCTTCTCTTGAGAGTTTGTGCGTTTCAACACATAATTCAGCACATACTCCCATCCCACAATTGTTATAAACATCCCACAGACCATCTTTAAGCATCCCATCAACAAGAGAATCATGCCCAAGGCGAGATCCTTTCCTGCAATTACAGAGTGATTATGGTTAGATAAAGTATAAACTCACTTGGAACTACTACAATTGCAAGAACAATATGATATGTTGAATGAGTAGTATACAATGAAGACTTAACAATTGATTACAGGTTACATTTCTGTTTATATATTTATAAACACGAGGCATCTGAATTTATGGGAGGGGGTGGGGGACAATGGATGTTGTTCAATAACAGCCAATTTTGAAGTTCAAACTTTGTTCTTCGTTAATATTCAGAGCACTCAGAAACCCCAAAGTTAAATTGAACAAGTTTATGGGATGGGTGGAGGTAAGCCCTTGTACAGTTATACGTTTTGTTTGGCCCATGGGATAATGGAAGGGCTGAGGGGAATTTGGGGCTCAATTAACATATCAAAATTGTAAAAAGCTGTCTCTAGAAAAAACACGAACCTTGCTTCTGCAAAGTATTTAGGAACATTAGACATGCTTTCCATTCCACCGGCCACGACAACATCATTGATGCCTAATTGGATACTTTGTGCAGCAAGCATAGTTGCTGCAATGGGAAATAAATAAATCATGTTATTAGCCATTGTATTTTATATAATAGTTCAGAATCTTGGTGGAGGGGATGGGGTGGCAATTGGGAAAATCCATTAGGAAGCAGATCCACTGCTTTCAACAAGGATCATACCTTTCATTCCAGATGCACAAACTTTGTTAACAGTGGAGCAGACCACTGTGTTTGGTATTCCTGCACCCAGTGCTGCTTGTCTGGCTGGAGCCTGTCCCAGATTTGCACTGAGTACATTTCCAAAGAAAACTTCTTCAACAAGAGACGGATCAACACTCCCTCTCTTAAGAGCACCTGAAATGACAATGAAGAAGAGAGACATTTAATATTTTTTGATAACAGAGAGACATTTAATACGAAGCCATATATAGTGGGAAAAAAAACTACACGAACTTGGTAGTAATCTTACTTTCAATAGCTATGGATCCAAGCTTGGTAGCTGGCAATGATGAAAGAGAGCCCAGAAAGCCACCCATTGGTGTACGGGCAACACCAACAATGCAAACATCTAGTCAAAATAGAAGTTAAAAGTAATGATCAGACAAGAATAAGAAACTCAAGGTGAAACAAAAGTCAAAAGTCAGAGTAAATGATCAACAAACTTAACGAATTGGATATAGAAATTTTAATGAACTGTTACCCACCCATTTTTGTTATGGTTATTAATTAAACCAAGTGGACGTGGGTATGTGGAAGCACGCAGCAGTACGCGGAGTAGCTTTGGCAGTGGCAATAGGTGGTGCATTTAGTGGGCCTAAATTTAACAATTGTTGTTTTCATCTTTTTACTATAAATATGTTGCATTACAAAGCATTTTGATATTGTGAGAAGTAATAAATATTGTTAAGTTTCCTTTCTCTTTTCTCCTCTCAAATTATATATAGTCATATAGATATATTATATTTAATATATCTATGCATTTGATTTGTCATAGGTAACTTAACACTAAAGTGGATTTTAGAAATTACAAGTTTTATGAAATCTAAGTTCCATTTACTGAACTCATCTTAGGAAAAGTACTTACTTCTTCATCAAATGGAGGGAAAAAGTACATTTAAAACAAAAACAAAGTCTTGTTATTGTTAAATTATTGAACATTTCAATAACTATAAGAGATTCCAAGCCTATATGTTAGCACACTGCAGACTTACCTCTAGCATTGATGGTTTCTGCTGTTGCTGGAGCCATAGCTAGTTAGTGTATGCAAATGGACGACCTTCACATACAAAAAACCCAATTAGCATAATCAATTTTTCTCGAGAGAAAGATTGCAGCAGAACTTAACAACATGTAGGTAATATGCAACCCTATAATCACTGGAAACTCCTAATTAGCAATATGACATAACAGCCACATCATAGCATTAGCATGAAGTATCTTCTCATCAACCACTTTTAACTAGACCACCTTGAAGTTATCAAACAACATTCAACTGGCATTTCACGGGCTCATTAATTCATTAACTAGCCATTCTATTTATAATTATTCCACCAGCAGATGAAAAAATGTTATCGTTGCCTTAACTCCGCACCTAACCTACGATTGATTCATAGCAGTTTCAGAGATGATGGACGAATTAGATCTAACTTCCAAACACTTAATCCAGAATATATATCAACCAAAAGTTGTTGAAATTAAAGCACATAACCATACATTCAGAGCTTGATTTCATAATCGGATCCAATCAAAAGTGCCAGAAATTCATAATTCGACTAGGAAATGGAAGAATAAACACGAAACGAAAGCTTAAGAACACGATAAGTAAAGAGGTGAAATGAGTATAGTAGTGGTTTGTTCGTTTACCTGTGTTGATTGTAGTGTTGGTTCCTTGGGAGGGAGAATGAGTGAAAGGACGCGAATTGAATGGGAAACAGAGGCGGCTATATATATTGGCTTGGGTGGACCGCCATGGTGGCTGGCTGGCCGCCTGCCGCACGAGCTACACCTAATAATTTCATTTTATATTGTATCCTATGCTTTTTGTTGGACCGGCTTTGTTGACTGGCTGTTTAACTGTTTTCTCTAGTTTTTTTTTTTTTTTTTTTTTTCTCTCTAGTATTTAGTCATTTAGTTATGGACTTTAGTTGAATAATTAATAATTTTTGAGAAAAATTTAATATTTTATACACTTTATTTCATTTCATTTGTTAAACTAATTCTTTTAAAAAAATTCATAGCATTTTTATAATTTTCAAACATGATTTTGTGTGATAATTTTAAATATATAAATTTTATTCACTAATACTAAATTAATATTATAAAAAAATGGATAGCTACTTGCTATAAAACTTGCAATTGATTATCAAATATTGGATGCTTTTCAAACAATGTTCATCTCGTCTCACACAATCGCTGTGTTGAGAGTTACATGACCTTAATTTATGAAATTTTATTTTTTTGATCGTCTTTTGTGAAATTATATTTTTCAACTAATACAATGACTTGAACGGTAAATATAGATTTTCAAGCTAAAGAATTAGGCTTTCTTAAAGATTAATTCAAGTCAAATATTCAAACAAAATGTTAGTAAGCTTGCCTAGGTCTATAGTACTTTAATTAATTAATTGATCTATACTTATAGTGTTAGTGACATAGGGCTATCATAACCGTTTAAGAATATTATTTCATTAACACCTGACTAGTTGGTCACTACTCTCCATCCGAGACACAACGTCAACCAACTTGTAAGCATGGTTGCAGTAGGCGCTAGGCGCTAGTCGGGCATTCGGACAGCGCCTAGGCAGAATCTAGGCGGGCGCCAAAAAAATAGTGGTAGACTTGCAGTTTGACAATTTTAATAAGGTTGTTTTCAATATTTAATCAAACAACACATCCAAATAAATGAATTAATGATAATTCATAAGTCATAACATCAAAACAATGATTTTCAAAAAAAAAAAAACATTAAAACAATATTTTTTTTGAAAGAACATTAAAACAATATTAAAAATTAAAAATACTCAAATACTTCAATCATTCAAAGATTCAAAGTATCAAACTAGTCTATGAGTGTATATATGTCATATTATATATATGTATGCGCGCGCGCACACACACATATATATAATATAATAAAAAAATAGGCCGAGCCGATCGGGTTAACTCGACCGAAATGGACGAGTTAACTCGACTAACTTAGACGCTAGGCGGCCAAATCGGCCGAGTTAGGCGCTAGGCGGCCAAATCGGCCGAGTTAGGCGCTAGGCGGACGCCTAGGCGGGCGCCTAGGGAGAAAATCGCCACGGTCTAGAGGCGCCTAGACCGATTTTTACAACCCTGTTTGTAAGGTGTCATCATGACATAGATTCAATCTACAATTATATATATATTTAGGCTTCACAACTATATGTCCTAATGTCATGTATCATCTAACATCTATCGCATCTCATATCCATCATGTATTTAGTTGTGCTCGCTTTGTATTATGAACACTAATTTATTGTTTTTAGCGTGTATATTGTTGTAATTATGTGAGATGTTTTTGAAATGATAAATAAGAATGTGATGGCATATAATTAGATACATGGACGCATCAAAATCAGAGTATTTGCCCCACCGCTATGAATTTGCAATTTGTGCCCAAAATATTTGATCAAGATTAACTAATACGCCGCCGAAGTCGCCTTCCTTGACTCATCACTTTCATAGTAAGACAGAATTTTATTCCACGTCACATTCATTTCAAGAGCGCAAATTATGCCGTGGAATCGTGTTCACCGAGAATGGTGAACACAAGTCAAAACGACGTCGTTTTTAGGCAAAAAAAAAATAAAAATCGCGGATGTGGAGTTAACGGCGCGTTACTGATCAAATTATGAATTTTCTGTTATGAGATTATGAATTTTATGAAAATTCATAATCTCATAACAGAAAATTCATAATCGCATAACAGAAAATTCATAATCGCATAACAGAAAATTCATAATCGCATAACAGAAAATTCATAATCTCATAACAGAAAATTCATAATCTCATGGTTCCAAAGTGAATGTGTAGGCATGGTTCCAAAGTGAATGTGCAGGCATGGATTCATAATTTATGAATGTCCGTGATTTCGGACGGGAATATGTAGGCATGGTTCCAAAGTGAATGTGCATGCATAAATTCATAATTTATGAATGTCCGAAACTCCGAAATTATGAATGTAATGAAAATTCATAATCTCATAACAGAAAATTCATAATCGCATAACAGAAAATTCATAATCTCATAACTGAAAATTCATAATCTCATAACAGAAAGTTCATAATCTCATAACAGAAAATTCATAATCTCATGGTTCCAAAGTGAATGTGTAGGCATGATTCCAATGTGAATGTGTAGGCAGTCACGTAATTAATTAAAAAAAAAAAAATAACGGTGCACTAACACCGTTGGAACCGTGTTCACCATGAATGGTGAACACGGTTCCATGGCATAACGTCTGTTTCAAGAGTGAGTGGGAGCTTGAAGAAAGAATTTAATTTCAGAATCAATAGTGTTGGGCCTTGCCTTGAGTTCAAACATTTGTTAATCATATTTCAACTATAAACTGGGCTTTTGTACCTATTCTTAGTATATATGCAGATGTTAGATGTTGGATCAAGAATTAACCTTGCAAAAGGTATCCAGAAAATAGCATATCTATATATATGGTTCATATGGATCACATCACACAAGAAGGGAATTGAAATGAATCCCACTGGGATGGAGCCTACACCCAACACCCAACACCTACAAATTAAAATCCATCTACATATCATCCATAAACATATATTGTCTTATGCCTATGATACCAGTTCAAATGCGGACAGTGTTTCCCATGTTGTCGGTGCAGATTCACCATCAGGTATGCATAAATGCACCACACAGTATTAAAAAATGCACCAGATCTAATGTACATTTCTAAACACTTTGTGGTGTATTTATACCTAGTTAATAATGAGTGGCCGGACAGAAACTTGACCCTAGCTAGTAGCTAGTAGCTAGTGTCTATATATGTGTATATATATATTATTTATTTATTATGTATGAACTATGTCAGCAGGTATATTCTGCTTCGGATATAGACTTGGGCATTCCGTCGAGCAAGCAGTCGATCGGCGGTATAGTGAGCGTCGCCTGAATCCCATAAGCGTTCCAGCAGAAAGGGTCGTCGACTAATTCGCCTTCGAACGGGAGCAGCTCGACTTCCGACATGAGTATCCCGGTGCAGGCGACGGTGTCGCTGCAGGCGAAGTGTATCGGCGGGCTCCGGACGTCGTACGTGCCCTTGATGTTGCGGAAGGACACGTCGGCGACGTAGACGGCGGAGGTCTCGTTCCGGCAGTCCTTGCTGAGGCAGTAGTACTGGTCGATGATGACGCAGTTGCGCACGTTTTCCATCTGGATGGTGTCGAAGCTTATTCCGGTGACGGAGCCCGTGCCGCCTTGCCACGTCTTGATCCTCAGCCCGTTGTCGGAGTCTTTTATCACGGCGTTGGTTACCGTTATGTTGGACACGCAGGCTTGGGAGTTGTGGACTCCTAGGCTTCCAATGCTGCAGTAAATTAACATTGATTAATAAAAAAGGCCAAGGTGTGGGGTTTTTGGCAAATTATTCCGTGAACTCGGGTCCACCTTGTAAGGTAGATCTGAGTCCAAAAGTATACCATTTTCATACAGAATTTTCACAATTTACCTGTTGAATGTTCACAGTTTTATATAGTGAATGTTCACAATTTACATACTGTTTACAATTTAGAACGAGAAAATTTTAAATTTGTAGGCAAGAATTTACCTGATTCCATGACTAGGTCCACATGTGACCGCATCAATCTCAACGTTGGCACATCCCGGGCCTATTGAAATGCAATCATCACCTGTTGAAAGTAAGGATTGTTAAATAAGAAAATTTTATTCAGTACGTACTCTTGAGTAATGACTGTAAATTTTTCTGGTCAGTTATCAGTCGAGGAAAAAAAAATAAAAATGGAAGGAGGTGATGTGTATGATATGATGTTACCATTGGCTATGACAGAGTTGTAGATTTTGACATGTTTGGTGTCCTGAACGTGAATGCCATCGGTGTTGGGGCTAAGCTTGGGGGAGTTGATGGACAATTCATGGATTTCTACGCCCTCGCAGCCATCGAATTTGATGTGGAACTGGGGACTGTTTTGGATGCATAGACCCTTCACCACCAGATTGGAGCTCATGAAAAATCGAATTAGCTGCACAAAATAATTAAATCTCATTTATTCAATTCCTTGGAACCTCATAGTTTTCTTCAATTCGCATTTATAGTGTTTAATTTGTCACTTACCACAGGGCTGTCACATGGCCCTGGCAGTGTTGATCCATTAGGCCCCTGAAAATTTACATTTACCAGTGTTAATCATCGACAAAGACACTTAATGATTCTTGTTGACAGAAAAAAAATCGAAGCAGTAAATGGCCGGAAAAAATGGTGGAATTTACCTTGTGAGGTTTGCAGGGGAGATCCCACCATTTCTGTCCGTTTCCTTCAATGGTTCCGGTACCGTTCAGAGTCATATCATCGAGCCTATAAAACACTAGCCACTGTTTCGCGCTGTCCTCTTTGGGCCAGCACTCCGGTCCGTCCGGCGGCATTAGAACTCCGTCCACCTTTCATTCACAATCCAGCCGGAAAATTAATTAAGTAACTTCAATTCTGCGGCTCTGCATTGGTAAAATATGAAGTAAAAGATCGGAATTCTTACTTGGAAGACGAGCCCCGGCTTGCAGGGACCGGAGAAAATGGTTGAAGTGATCATGAAGGTATGCTCCGGCGGCGCCCAAACGACGGCCGACTCAACCTGGCAGGCGGCCTTCCAGGCCGCCACGAACGCCGCCGTGTCGTCGCTGTTGCCGTCGCCGACGGCGCCGTAATCCGTGACGTCAAAAATGCAGGGACCCGAATCATCTGACGGCGGCGGCGAAACAGGGTCGGAGGGGACTACGCCACCGGGCGGCGGAGAGTAAACCGGAGGTGGCGGAGCAGGCTCATCTTCCGGCCTAGGCCTAGGCCGAGGCTTCTTGCTCTTCTGCTTCTTGGAAATGTGATGCCTCCCTTCCACATTCCCCATCTCCATAACGCTCAGCAGCAACACCGCAGCTACCACCGAAAACGCCAACACCCGGCGGCGCGTAACGGTTCCCATAGCTAATTATCCAAGATTCCGGCCACCACCACCACCTTTTAAGTGTTGGACACAGGGAGGAGATGCGGAGATGTGACGCTTAAGATTTAAGAAGACAGCATAAAAGATAACAGAGAGGAATGCAGGGCAGTTAACAGTTGATAAAACCACCTATGATATATGATGAGGTGGACGACAAGCTCAACTGCGCAATTTATAGTGAGTAAAGGGCAAACTTTTCCGGCAAGCGTGACAAGACACGTGTTGAGATCTCGTTCACCCAAGTGTCATTGTAAACAATAATGTTTCGATTATCTGCAGGATTGTAGCTAGCTAGCTAGCTTGGTCTCAGATCAGGCCGGGAGCTATATATTATTTACTCTGTAATATAAATTGAAGCATGTGCTTTTGCACATTAATGATTATATGCTCAACAATATATTGTCATCTACAAACTCGCCCTTAGCCACTAGGCCGCCGAATATTTTGGGTTGTTGTATGGCTAAGTTGTTGCGTTTAAGGATGTGTTGATGAATGGAGGAATGAGGTGAAGGACCACTCCCCCTGTGATGGTCCAAAAACCAGAAAGCTAAGGAAGAACCGAATCTCATGAACTCTTGGTTCTTGTTTGATTTTACTCTGCACAACAAATATTATTATGGCATGTCACGTGTTATCTGGCAGGACATCTACTCCTGCCCATCATCTACCTTTGCCAAAGACTCCCTCTTCCTCTTCCTGCATACGAAAGTTACCAGTTTTATTTTTGTCAATATCTTTTAGACTGTACTCCCTCTTCTTATACATTTATATAAAAGTTACGAATTTCATTTTTATTAATATCCTCTTGCATGAGTTTATGGCATATGATGTTCATAGTATGATTTGCGATCAATTACATAGAAGTAGGATTTATCCAATACATACTCTCAAATAGTAATTATGAATTTCACTCATTACTAAAAAAAATTACTTTGTATATTAACTTTCTTTAAATTTGGCACCCGGTCAGTTATACTCCACCACACTACCCTTTTCAACTACCAATGAAACATAATTATTATTAACTCTCTTTAAATTGGTCAACCAGTTAAATTGCGAGCAATTACATAAATCGAACTGCATCCTGTTGTTGTTGAGAGTAAATCTTATGTGCATGAGAATTCTAATCCACTTGATCAATGTTCGGGGGCTATATACAATATATCCGGTTAGTTTTAGTTGGGTTGTGCGTTGTGCAATAGTGCATGCTACATATTGGAAGCTCGCCATGAGTAAGTCACCCTAATTTACATCCCGAATGCTTTGTCAAGCTGGGATGTGGATACACTTAAAATTGGAGATTCAACCTTTTAGGAGAAGAAGGATTCTGATCTCAAAATTATATTAAAAGGGTAGTTTTCAGCCATGGAAGCCGACGTTTGAACGGGTGTAATTAATATGGTATATTCAGACAAGAATAACATAATACCATAACGTGAGACACATGAAGTGTTTCGTGAAAGACAACGCATTAAGAATGACGTGTGCCAATAGAATTGACAAATAACTGCCCAAGAAGAAAAGGGAAAATGGGGGAAAAGCAATGTAATTAGTGCAACGAAGAAGGGGGAAAAAAATACAAAAAAGAGGTAAAACGAGAGCCAAGAGATAGTAGCCCGTGAACCATAATTTGGCAGGACTAGCCGACTTCAATTTCACGGGTGGTGTTGGTGGTTGGGCCATTCAACTCATCCAAATTATGCAGCGCTACTTTTGCATCATGGAGAGATAATTCTGAAGTTTTTTTTTTTTTTTTTTTTTTTTTGTAAAATAATTCTGATTTTTCTAGTATTTTTTTGTTAAATTTTGATATTAATGTTACATTATGTTTTTAACTAATTTAAAATTTAATTCATTCTTGATATTTGTACTGAGAAGTCTTTTCACATTTGTTCACAATAATACAAACACTTTAACCTGGATGGTGTAATTGAGTAGAATGGACTCATATATCCTTAATCAAAGGTCAAGAGTTTGATCCTTGACTCTTGAGAATGGAGTAACTTTAAATATCCAAGCAAGTTATCCCCCAAAAGAGGTGTCTATAATTCAGTGAGGGAATTAGTCACTGTGTCCGATGATGGAATCTGGGTATACCAAAAAAAACAATAGAAACAATCTTTTAAATCTCATAAAGATTTGCTTTGCACAATAATAGAGTGAAGATTTTGAATTCCCTCTTTGTTACTACTTTACCTTACAAAAGATGTCCATATTTATCTTTAATAGTTCCTAAAATGCAGTCTAATCAAAATGAACTTTACAAATAATTCTATTAATAGTATTTTTAGAATTTTATTATCATAAAAGTTAAGATGCTAAAAAATTATCCATTTTTCTAGACAATAGGAAAGGTATTCACTTTATACATAATTCTCATACTGCCGCTACGAAAGATTGAACCTTGACTTATTTTCTCAAATACTGTCTAATACTGTTTAGTTAACCAGTAAACTAAACTCGTACCAACTTATTTACTAACCTTCTAGAATAAGTGGGGACGTCGAGATGGGGTGAAATCTTTTTTACAAATCCTATTGGTTTACACCTTACATAGACAGAGGAAGTACTAATGTACTATTAAAGACATACATGACTAGCATTTTTGTTCTTTTACTCTTTTCCCTTTATTTCATTTTTTCCAACTTTTCGGATCCGCCGTGGCCACTATCTGATCGCCACGTGCCGTCGTTTTCAGGTGGGGCCCGCAAAAGGGAGCGCAAAGACCACAAATCGGCAATCGTCTGTTGTGATGTTTGAGGTGACACGTGCCTCCATTAATTTGGCCTTTCAACTCCTTTGCACTGTGGAGTCTGTGCCAACAAAAAAAAAAAAAAAAAGAAAAAAATTGGCAGCTGGAAGAATATTATAGTGAACTGATTAGGGAATTACACTCATTTTTAAAATTTCTTAAAGAAATAATTTCATTTTTTAATCATATATGTGGTAGTTCACTTTTAGTATTTTATCAGAGTATTTTTTTTTATCGTAGTATTATTATAACATGATCAATTTTAGTTCTCTATAAAAAAATCATTGAAATTGTGTCAAGTACAAAAGCATTTTGCTCTTCAATTATGAACTTTTTCAAAAAAACAAACATAAAATATATAATGAGTCAACGCACTTTGTATTAAACAGATCAAAATGTCCTTCCATTTAACGAAATTTCAACAATTTTATTGATTTTATTGATAGAGGACCAAAATTGATCATGTCACAATAATACTATGACCAAAAAGTAATATTTTTGATTTAAAAAAATGACTAAAAGTGTACTGTCACATATAAATCTATAATTAAAAATAGAATCAACTATTTCTTAAATTATGTTTAATGAGATTATGTCTATGGATGAATACCGATAACAAAATAGAACTAACGACATAAAGAGCCTTCTGGACTGGACTATCTATATTCAATATTCTATTGGGACTGCAATATAATGCAATAGGCAAATGGATGGGTGCCCCTGATAGACACAGCCATATATGCACAAAATGCATTTTTAATAAGGTTTTGAAGTGTGAAAACAATGGGAGAAGATTGTCTTCATCAGGTGAAATTCAAAGTCACGGACTCAATAGAATCAAAAGGGTACCCATCACGTACTCAATATTAATGAACTTTTATTAGCTGTTCATGTCTACGCTCTACCAACAAACAACAATCCGGCCACTAAATTATTTGGGATTTGTCTAATAATTGTTTAGTTGTGCCCATAAAAAAATTAAGAAAAGTTGACACCAAAAATTGATTCAGTATATGGTGTCTAACAAGTAACAAGGGCAACTCAATCTAGTCGAGTTGGTCGGACAATTAGCAACTTGTTAATTACATATAGTTTCAAATTCGACTCCTTATAAGAATTGTCTTTTGATTTTATAGGTCTAAATTAATTAATTATAGACAAACTAGACTAATTTAACTTCTTATAATTCTTTACCGATTAGAGTTATAGGTAGGCTTCACCCCTAATATATCTTTGTACAGTGTCTAACTAAAGAGAAAACAAAGGAAAAGACAGCCACCATTTGGGAACAATCTTTATTTAAGCCTCGTGTAATGCACTAATGTCATTCCAAAACATGCCTTTTAAAAGGGATTAACAACAAAAAGTTATTGCATAATACAAAGTTAATAATGCACAATTACCCATAATTGCGCTGCTGGTTTTCCTATGTTAGGAATATGATACATGCATGCCTATATATAGGGGCGCGCGTTCAGGTGCGAACGGTCTGTCCAGAAAAAAAAATGAGAACGTATGCTATCCGTTCATGTGTTCAGATCTAATGGATGAGAAATACTGATTTTTTTTAAATGTAGTGTCATTTTTATAAATACAGTACAAAAATAATGTATATTTAGAATATTAAAAATATACTTTTTTATTATGATTCATATAACATTGTGTGGACCATAATTTGCCGGACTTTTAGCCTTTGATCTAAACGGATTTAATTTGGTTCCAAAATTGAGCTACATGGGCCATAAGGCCATCTAGATGCCCACAAAATGCAGGCACCATGGTTAGACCAAGTTGTTCCCAGCCCACCATAGTTGGTTGATGTGGTTTTGAAACTTTCAACTGTATCTGAAATGGAAGTCCAGTCATTCCCCAATTAAACATGATAACACTTATCCACCAGTAAGATCAAATCTTAATTATAATAAAGTTATATGATCTTGTGAAAATTAAATGTTAATATTAATGGTTAAATGTTGGTATTAACAACATTTATTTTTCACAAGACCATATGGCTTTAAGAAGCATGCATGCACACCACACGTGCAACCCCAAAGTCCATAAGTTTGAAATTAATATATAGCATAGCTAGGCAGCCTAATATTTAAAATTGTTGATGTGCATATCGAGGACTACGGAGACAAAGATGCGTTATTTATAGATTCATCGGATATTATCCAACAACAATCTCCAACTTAATTCACGTGAAGTATGCTTAGTAACATTAAGATTATATTCTCGAATTATTAGTTCTCATTTTTTATTGATTACACACTTAATTCGATAGTAATTGGAAGAAAAAATCAATGTTCGAACTAAGATTGTAATTGTTTGGTCTTTAAAGGTCAATTGCAGTTGCTACATCTAGAGTTAGAAATCTCAAAGGTCTAAAAATTTTGATCCGTGGTGACTCTAAAATTGTAATTCAATTACTATTGTAGTTTACTAAGTTCTTAAAAATTTGTAATATTAAATACTATGTACTAAAATTTTTTAATATAGTTTAAGATTTGTAGTAATCATCCACATTAAATATTATTTTAATTGTAAATATATTTATGTTCATAATTTTATCATAGGAATTCACACATAATAATTATTAAATAACAAAAATTATATATATATATATATATATATATATATATATATATATATATGCATGTGAGACTATTTCTATCCGTTGGGCGACTACTTTGAGCGCTCAGTCTAATATCTTATTATTATTATTATTGTCTTTATTGAAATGTGGTGCTGATTGTTTACCGGCTGATCTTCACCTAACAATTTTCTTAGTTACCAATTGTTAGACTTAACCCTTCACGTACTGGTCGGTCTCCTCCGAACCATAAAGAAATAAAATTACATCTTAAGATTGGGGTTCAACTTTTTGAAAGAATAAAATTACATCTTTACTACTTATAACTTTTGACATAGTAATAAATGTTTGATACCAATAACTTTTGATATAGTAATAAATGTTTGATCTTGACATTATCTGACTACATAATTAGACAAATCGACTAAAACACGTAATTTAATAAAATTCCCATTTTATGTATTTTGTTTGTTTTTGGAATATTAACAACTAGGGACATACAATTTTGATACAAAGTAAAGTGAAATGTCCATGGCATTCCATTAAAAGTTCATGGATCCTTTCACTCGTCACTTCCCCTGGCCTGCATTTTGTTTTCTTATTTGTATTATTATACGGAGTATATTTTTAACTTTTAATATGAACACAACTTTTAGAAATCAAGTAAAATATATTTTACTTGCTTTCTAGAAGTTGTTAAATAATAAAATACAATAAGCGTGTAAAGTAGAATATGACTATATATATATATATATATATATATATATATATATATATATATATATATATATATATATATATAGGGGTGATCACATGTGGCCATGTTGTTAGGTGTGGTCATATGGTCAATTATAGGCCATTAGATTAGATGGATCCAATGAATCATACTAATCAAGATTTTTTCAGTATTTTTGTGCATATTCTCCTACCCAGCGAACTGCAAGGGTAAACTCGTCATAAAACACTGGAATAAGGAAAATCACATTGTTGTGTGTCCTATTACACTATTGGTGCATGTTGTCAACACTGTTGGTGTATTCTGGAACCCGGCGGCTATAAGTGGCCACAGTAATTACCATAACACGGGAATACACCATTGGTGTGTTTCACTGTGGTGTGTTTTATTACACTATTGGTGTATGTTGTAAACACTGTTGGTGTATTCTGAAACCCGCCCGCTATAAATGGCCATTGTAATTACCATAACACCCCCACTTACCAAAACGCGCGAAAATCCTCAGAATTACAACTGCCGTTAGATGAAACTGATTGAACAACACAGATACGACCACACGACCACACCTAATGACATGACCACATATGAGCGCTCTTATATATATATATATATATATATATATATATATATATATACCCTAAGTATATGCATGAATACAAGGTATAACTTAACTTGTATTACTAAAATAATGTATTTCATTATTTAAATAATGTACTTTTAAATAATATAGAATATATTTTATATACATATATAAATAATATATTTTTTGTTTGTGATTTACACAGTTGTGTAGACCATGAATCTATAAAATTAATAATGATGATGATAAAAATTATACAAATTTTTATTAAATAACACGAATAATATCAACAAAAATAATCTTGTTCAACCCTACTAACTACTACCAAAGGGTTCATAGGACTATAGTCCAAGCATAAATAAGTCGTATATACTAAGTGTTTATTATTATTACACTAAAAATTATAATTAATAATTTAATAAAACAAACAATATAATTTTATTTTTTTATACTATATTTGCATAACAATCAATGTCACGTCTCATTAATAAATGTTGAACTCGACCCTACCCGTATGGGTAACTCAACTGGTCATAGAGGTAACATTTTAGAAGAATGACCATGGATCACCTCTCAAAATGAGGGGGGCTCCTTGTACGCAGTGAGTAAAGGTCTAACTTCTGTAATTCATGTTTAGTTGAGTGACCATGATTTATATCCTCCCAAATGTTCTGTCGGGCCGGGGTATGGGGACCCTTAAGGTTGGTGTTCAACCTTTTGGAAGAATGTTGAACTCGACCCTAGAAGACTAGAAACCTCCACTCAACCTGAAACATATTTAAATTAAAGAACAAATTGCACTTTTGGTCCTGTGAGTATTAGGGTATTGGCAATTTGAGTACGTGACTTTCAAAACTCCCAATTTAAACCTTTAACTATGCAATTTTTGGCACATTTGGTCCTCCAGGCCAAATTGCCGGCCAATTTTGACCGGAAAATTTTAAATCATTTTTAATTAATTAATCAGAGGGGCAAAGTAGTCCTTTCACACTCTTTCTTCTTCTCCATTCTCCCCCCTTCTTCATCGTTGCAGCGACGGATTTCATTCCGGCGACTCACACGGTAGTTCTTTGCTTCCCACGCGGCGACGGTGGATTTTTCCGGCGAATCGAGGGAGGGAAGTAAAAGGGATAAAGCTCATGTCGGACATAACAACTACTATATAAAACCTATCACCCTTTCTTTTCATTGCAGAACCCAGGTCCAAATTGAGCAGAGACGATGAAGATGATGATGAGCAGAGACCTTGAGAGAGATTTTTCAGGTCCAAATTCTCTCTCCCAGAAAGCTAACAATCCTTCTCACCGCCGTCTTCCTCCTCGTCTACGCCACTGTCGTCGCCGCCGTTGGCGCGACGGTGCTCATCGGAGGTTAAACTCACCTCCGACTTCGTCTTCCTCCTCCTCTACGCCATTGTTGTTAGCCTTGTTTCTTCTATTCTCTCTCTTGTTTTTCTTGCTCTGCAATTACGGGCTGTCCTCATAAGCGTCGATGATTTCGTGGATGAGCTGCCGGTTGGGCGACGAGTCTCACCTCACCAAGTAGCTCATGTAGCAGCTGAAACAGTTGCAGTTGAAGCAGGAGGGTGGTTGCCGCGCCGGCTCTTCCACTAATCATCACATTCCAGTCGCGCTCCGATCACATTCCAGTCGCGCTTTGCAACAAACTCCGATCACATTCTAGTAGCGCTCCCCGCCGTCGACTCAAATCATCGTCGCCGACGGCGAAGCTCTCCTTCTCCGGAGGCCTTAGGCTTCCGAAGTTCACCGTCAGGGCCCCCTCGAAGAAACTCTCGCGCTCTGCGACGTCTCCAAGTCGAACGGAACTATGGAGACAACCGTAGGCGACTTGGAGAAGATCGAGAAAGTCTTCACGGAGGAATCGGTGTTCAATTTCTTCGCTAACCCAATCATGAGCGATGAGAAGAAGCGGAAATTAATTCCAAACATTAATTTCGGTGGTGAAATACAATAAAAAAATGACGTTTTTACCCTCATCATAAATTTATTCCAAACATTAAATCTTTTTCCGGCCAAAATTGGCCGGCAATTTGGCCCGGAGGACCAAATGTGCCAAAAATTGCATAGTTAAATGTTTAAATTGGGAGTTTTGAAAGTCACGTATTCAAATTGCCAATACCCTAATACTCACAGGACCAAAAGTGCAATTTGTTCTAAATTAAATTTAGTAATACAATTCCCAAATCCTATATTTAGTTTGTTTTGATTTCATTATATTGGTTTCTCCCATCATTATTCTTGAAGCATTATCTTCCATTTCTTCGCTACTCGCTACCGACCGCTTATCTGAAGGAATATATACCTCGTAGATATAATAAATATATAATCAAAGCACTGCAAGTTAAGCTAGCCAGCCAGCCAGGAAATTTCAATTCTGGGCTCATCATCTGCACGACGATCTGATCTGATGTGCAACTTTAATTTCCCAGAGCAGATAAAAGTAGTTTTAATTTAATTTCTGAATCAGAAATTAAAGCTGCGAACATGTCTGATCTGTGTTCTTACTTTTTAAGAAACTTCACGGCAATTAGCCTCAATCATGCATGGGGAAGGCCACCTACAATCCAGATCGGTTTGTTTGAAACTTTTTTATGTTAAGCTAATCACGTAATACAGAGGGCGATGGTTTCAATGCAAAGTTATGGGCTTCCAAAGTAGAATTATTTAAAGAGGGGAGTTAATAATATATATAATCAATTACTCCGTATATCATAGTATAAGGTGGACCACTAAATAAGGTATATTTTTAATAGAGTTAATTTTATTTTTATCTTAAATTTATAATTGTCATTTCACTTTTAATTTATTTTTTAAAACACTAGTATTTGCGCCCGTGCGATGCACGGAATGAATTTTTTGTAATATATTAAGAATATATGAATTGATATATAATTATTTAAATTAGAACATCAAATATTATATAATGCAATTAAAGATATCATTTGGATCGTTTATATATTTTGATGTTATTATTGCTTGATTTTGTGCAAATAATTGCTCAAATTAATAGCTAATGTGTAGTCAATTATTCTTTTTTATTTTCAGTCAATTATTAGTCAATTAAAATATAGATACAGTGATATTTTTACATAATTTCCGTTCCATTTTAATTTGATGATGTAGAATATTATTATTGAAATATTTTCGTTTCATTTTTAATTTACCTTTACTATTTTTTAAAATATGCATTTACTATTTGATGATGTAAAATATTATTATTGAAACATTCCCTTTACTTCTCAAAAAAAAAAAAAAAAAAAAAAAAAAAAAAAACACACTTTGGACTTCTTTGTAAGAGGAGCATTGCTCCTCAGAGGAGCTGAGCTTACATTTCCAAACATTTTCAATGTGAGATCAAAATGATTCCACATCATTTACAAAGGGAGCCCGTGGCTCCATTTTGACTTCTTCTTCCTATTATTATTTTTTAATTTTATTTTATATATCGTTTTGTTTGGATTATTATTATTATTATTATTATTATTATTATTATTATTATTATTATTATTATTTGATTATTGACAAATTCGTCATTTTAACAATTTATTTTTAATCAAAATACCAAAAATATTATTTAATAACTCAGTAAGTTGCTCCAAACTGCAAAGAAAAAACTAAAACAACGCATACATTTTGGATTAATCTTTCCCAACCCCCACTAATAATAAATAATAAATAAATAAATAACTAAAATAAGAAGACAAAACTAATGTTTCTTAAATAAGAACCTTTTGACTTCATAATACTTGCTATATTGATGGGCAAAAAATTATGTATGTACCTCTTATATAGAGGAGCTCAAAAGCGCATCTTTTCAAACATTTCCAATGTGGGATCAAAATGATCCCAAATCATTTACAAAGGGAGCCCGTGACTCCCCTTTGTCTTTTTTTTTTTTTTTTTTTTTTTTTGTTAATTTTAATTTTATTTTGTATATAGTTTTGTTTGGATTAATATTAATATTAATATTAATATTAATATTAATATTAATATTATTATTATTATTATTATTATTATTATTATTATTATTATTATTATTATTATTATTACTACTACTACTACTACTGTTGTTGTTGTTGTAATTTGATTATTTGGCAAATTTGTCAAAATTTTAAGAAATTCAGCTGTTTAACCTTTTATATTTAATCAAAACACTAAAAATAGTATTTAGTAACTTAGCAATTTGCTCCAAACTGCTAAAAACTAAAACAACTCATATGCATTTTGGGTTAATCTTTCTCAAACCCCCTAATAAATTAATTTTTTTTTTTTTAAAAAAAAAAAACTAAAATAAGAAGCCATTAAAATAAGGTTTCTTAAATAAGAGCCTTTTGACACGTTGGGCTTCAATAGGTTGAGAAAGTTTACATGTAATAGGGTCAATCGAATAGTCAATAGTTATGCTGTGCAACTGAATGTACCATGCGCATGGTGCATACGATGCAAAACGACGTCGTTTTGACTAAAAACGCGCGTCCCACTTTAATAAAAAAAAAATAATTCAGGTTCGATTCTCGGCAATAGCATTATTGTGGATATATAGTTATGAATTTCTGGATATATAGTTATAAATTTGTGGATATATAGTTATGAATTTATGGATATTTAGTTCATTCATTATGGATATTTAGTTCATTTATTCACTGTGGATATATAGTTATGAATTTATGGATATATAGTTATGAATTTCTGGATATATAAAAATGCTATTGCCAGGAATCGAACCTGATTTCTTCTTTAAGTGGGACGCGCGTTTTTTTAACCAAAACGGCGACGTTTTGCAACCGTATGCACCTTGCAAGGTGCATTCGGTTGCACAGCATAATTTGCGTCGAATAGTTATGCGGTGTAACTGTGTCCACCTTGCAAGGTGGACACAGTTCTATGTTCATAATTACTGAACTATATGTTCATTATTATAAAGCTATAAATTCATAATTTTTGAACTTCTTATTTATAATTATTGAAGTCTATATTCATAATTGCAGAACTATATGCTCATAGTTACTAAATTATATGTTCATAATTATAAAGATATATATTCATAATAATTTTTTAACTTCATATTCGCAATTATTTAATCTCTATATTCATAATTACATAACTATACGTTTATAATTATGTTGACAACACTAAGTTCTTAATTATAGAACTATATGTTCATAATTTTTGAACTATATATTCATAATTATGAACTATTTTTGAACCGTGTCTACCTTGCAAGCTGGACACAGTTCCACAACATAATTTGTCGGGTCAATACGACTAAAAAAAAAAAAGTCTTTGGACTTTTCAATATTTGTCCATATTGATGGGCAAGAAATTATATGTTTGTAAGAGGAGAAATTATATGCATTGCTCCTCTTATATTGAGAAGCTCAAGAGGTCCTCTTTCCAAACATTTTTAATGTGGGATCAATATTATCCCACATCATTTACAAAGGGGAGCCACATTTGTCTTCTTATTTTTTCTTAATTTTAATTTTATTTTGTATATAGTTTTATTATTATTAGTATTATTATTATTATTATTATTATTATTATTATTATTATTATTATTATTATTGTTATTGTTGTTGTTGTTGTTGTTATTATTATTGTTATTGTTATTATTTTAATTTTTGTCTTCTTCTTATTTTTTTAATTTTATTTTATATATAGTTTTATTTGGATTATTATTATTGTTATTATTATTATTATTGTTGTTGTTGTTGTTATTGTTATTGTTATTATTTTAATTTTACTTTTATTTTATTATTATTAGATTATTACATAGAATTTTTATTATATTTGAACAACAATATTATCAATTAATAGATTTTATTTAATTTCCATTTGACATTTACTTACCAAATAAGCTTTACCACAAATAATAATATTCTTCTTATATATATATATATATATATATATATATATATATATATATATATATATATATATATAGAGAGAGAGAGAGAGAGAGAGATTAGTAATTTTTTGTAGGATTTATTTTTCCGTTAATTAGTGAATTCTGTATCCTTTTTCTAATCAGTGAATGAGGAATTCTTTTTTTTTTTTTTTTGGTACTACTAACTTTTTTACTGATTATTATTAGCATTAATCATATTATTATTATTATTATTATTATTATTATTGTTATTATTAATTATTAATTTATTATTATTATTATTAAATTAATTTCATATCCTTATTATTATTAATTAGTTATTTTTGGTAGGATTTTTCTTTTCATTAATCATTGAATTCTGTTTCTTTTTCCATTAATCAGTGAATTAGGCATACTTTTTTACTGATTATTATTAGTATTAATTAGTGTAATCCGTTTCCTTTTATATTTTGAGTTAATTATGAATCCTTTTTTATTTTCATTTTTTACACATTAGTATTTAGTATTGATCAATTTTCTTTTTCAATGTGAATTAGGGATTTTTTTCCATTTTTACTGCTAACTTTTTTACTGATTGTTATTAGTATTAATTAGTGAATTTTGTTTTCTTTTCCATTTTCAGTGAATTAGATATTTTATTTTTTTTTATTTTTCTATTTTTACTGCTAACTTTTATACTGATTATTATATAAAATATTATTAATTATATATAATATCTATATATAAATAATGGATGATATTACAGAAATGTCCCTATATTTTTGGGGAGAAATTTGGCTAGGGGGATTTTACTTTTAATTATATATATAGAATATAGATATAGATTAGTAATTTTTTGTAGGATTTATTTTTTCGTTTTTCTAATCAGTGAATTAGGAATTCTTTTTTTTTTTAGTACTGCTAAATTTTTTACTAATTATTATTAGCATTAATCATAATAATAATTATTATTATTGTTATTAATTCTTAATTTTATTATTATTATTATTATTATTAAGTTAATTTCATATCCTTATTATTATTAATTAGTTATTTTTGGTAGGATTTTTCTTTTCATTAATCATTGAATTCTGTTTCCTTTTTCATTAATCAGTGAATTAGGCATACTTTTTTACTGATTATTATTAGTATTAATTAGTGTAATCTGTTTCCTTTTACATTTTGAGTTAATTATGGATCTTTTTTTATTTTCATTTTTTTACACATTATTATTTAGTATTGATCAATTTTCTTTTTCAATGTGAATTAGGGATTTTTTTTTTTCATTTTTACTGGTTATTATTAGTATTAATTAGTGAATTTTGTTTCCTTATCCATTTTCAGTGAATTAGAGATCTTTTTTATTTTTATATAACAAATTTTCTATCTCTAATATTGCCAAATAGGTAATAAGTTATTAGTACTCAAATTACATTTGATATACTATTTTTATCATGCATTTTGAATAAGTTATTTTTTTCTTTGTTTTAGTTGTGATTTGATTTTGTAATTTACTGTGTATTTTTCTGTGTGGATTAAGCTTCGATATCATTTGGACTTTTGGTTAATCAATAAGTTCACGTACCACAAAATGGTATGTAAGTCAAACTCATACTTGGAGTAAATTGCATTCATATTTTATTTGATTTCCAGATTGCAATTACTCCAATCTGGTACAATCTACATGTTAAACACTTCCATTGTAATTTGAACTATGGACTTAGAGGACTCAGTTTGTCCAGACTGAGGTACATCTTGTGGTCTTCATTGTTGTGGTCTTGGAAAAAAATAGTTTGTCCAACGTGAGATGCATCTTGTGGCCAACCAAGTTGTGGTCCTGTAGAAGGAACTTAATAACTTTTTGCAGGTTTCATTCCTTATAGTCTGCTTTCCTTTATTTCACTTGGATAACCTTCAACCTTCTTTCATTGTTCAGAAACTGCATGCACATAGCTTGATTCCTGCAAAGAAAATATAATAAAACTAAGATATAATTAAATTACTATATGACATACTTTATACTAAATTATAAATACATCCCAAGTTTATGCATTCACATGTTCTGCAAAACAAAATCATATGGAATGTAATACAGTTCATATGTGAGAAACCTGCTGTTAAGTCAACTCACAGGATAATGAAAAACTTTTTTTTCCCTAGAAAAATGGAGGAGGGGATTCAACTCCTTTTCCCCTTTACCTAACACTGGAGTTGAGTATAGATTTGTACTTGCACAATCTTTTGACCACATTTCATTTTAGCTCCATTTCCCCTATGTTTTTTCTTTCCTTTCCTTTCCCTGCGTTTTCCCCTCTCATTGGGGGTACTGAAATTTTAAATGTTTTAACCTTGTAATGAAACTTCAAAATAGAAAATGGCACCACATCACACAAAATTACATTCTCAGAAAAATATAACATACCTTTGATATTGCCTCTGTCTTAGTTTCTCAAGTTCAAGTTGAACATCTTTTAGGGCTATTGATGATTTAACCATTGGAACTCCTTTAGCAAACTTCAGATTTGTACTGAGAATCTCCATTAGTGAACAATAAGGAGAAATAGCAGAGAAGAATAGAAAATAATGGATGGTAGAATTGTTTAGGATTATAAGAGTATTTATAGTGCAGATTATGTGGCTGGTTATGGAGCATTATTATTTGCAGAAATAAAGATTATTTTGCAGATTATGTGGATGGTTATAGAGAAATCTCGATGTACAATTGCAATTGTAGATTATGGCTGATTATGAATTTATTTATGGAGCAATTATAACGTAAAATAAGGTAAATTTATTAATAATTGATTCTATTGATTGATTATTGAGTATATATAAATCTGGACATAATACTTACGGTACTATAAATTAATTAGGTAAGATTGTATAGTAATTCATTTGGTAAGTTATGATTCACATGTAAATTAATTTCTATAATTAATCGGATATGAATAATATATAATTACTATACTTATTAATTATTAATTAAATAAATTTAGATATTACATAAATGACCCTAAGTTTTGGGGGGAAAATTTGGGAAGGAGGATTTTAGTTTTATATATATATAGATAAGAGTATTTATAGTGCAGATTATGTGGCTGGTTATGGAGCATTATTATTTGCAGAAATAAAGATTATTTTGCAGATTATGTGGATGGTTATAGAGAAATCTCGATGTACAATTGCAATTGTAGATTATGGTTGATTATGAATTTATTTATGGAGCAATTATAACGTAAAATAAGGTAAATTTATTAATAATTGATTCTATTGATTGATTATTGAGTATATATAAATCTGGACATAATACTTACGGTACTATAAATTAATTAGGTAAGATTGTATAGTAATTCATTTGGTAAGTTATGATTCACATGTAAATTAATTTCTATAATTAATCGGATATGAATAATATATAATTACTATACTTATTAATTATTAATTAAATAAATTTAGATATTACATAAATGACCCTAAGTTTTGGGGGGAAAATTTGGGAAGGAGGATTTTAGTTTTATATATATATAGATTTTTTGTTGATCACAGTATTATTATGGTATAATTATATTTTATCATTATCAACAAATCTATTTAAATGATTGTTCACGGGAGTCGCAAGAATTTTAGGGACGTCCTCGGGTAGAAAAATATCATGAACAACATCTTCATCCCATCGCCCATCCCTATTCAAAAGACCCTGCACCCGAGCCTCTCGTAAATATTCAGCACACGGGGTAATTAGTTGTATATTGGAGGAGCCGGCAAGCCAATTCCAGCCCCAGATCTTTGTGTTTTTACCGTCCCCCACACGCCGGGCAATGCCCAGTTGTAACACTTTTCTATCAGCTAGGATGCTCCGCCAAATGAAACTAGGATTCCCTCCCAACTGCGCCTCCATGAAATCCGACATAGGAAAATACTTTGTTTTCATAGTTCTACCCACTAAGGAATCAGGCTGAATTAACAATCTCCACCCCTGTTTGGCTAACAAAGCGATGTTAAACTCGTGCAATTTTTTAAAGCCAAGTCCACCTTTCATCTTCGGCGAACACATTCTCTCCCAGCTCAGCCAGTGTATCCCGCGATTCCCTGTATTCCCACCACCCCACCAGAAACGGTTGAACATTTTTTCTAAAGTGTCACATACTCTCAGTGGCAACAAAAAAACCGACATGGTAAAGATAGGTAGGGACTGTGCAATGCTCTTGAGAAGAACTTCTTTACCTGCACGGGATAGTAATTTATTCTGCCAGGCTCCCATTCTGGCTCGAACATTCTCCTCAATGTATCTGAAAACCGCCGTTTTGCTCCGTCTTAGTGCCGACGGGAGTCCTAGATAGAGTCCCAAATCCAACGCTTCGGGGACCCCGATAAGACCAGACACCAGGTTCCTGACTGTAATACTCGTGTTGTGGCTATACACCGCAGTTGACTTCTCATAATTGATTAACTGACCCTAGGCCATACTGTAGATATCTAAACAATCTTTGATTTTTGCCACCTCCCGCTCATTGGCCCTGAAAAATAGTAAGCTGTCATCAGCAAAAAACAGGTGAGTAATGGCCGGTGCTCCCCGCGCCACCCTCACCCCGTGGATATCCCCCCGAGCCTCCGCCTGTTGCAAAAGGATAGATAATCCCTCAGCACATATGATAAACAGGTATGGCGATAACGGGTCTCCTTGCCAGATACCCCGTGTAGGCCGAACCTGCCCCACGATCTCGCCATTAACAAGAATGGAATAATTCACGGAAGTAACGCACAACATAAGCAAGTCAACCCATTCTCTCTGAAAACCCAGTGCCTCCAACATTCCCTTCAAAAATGGCCACTCCATTTTATCGTACACCTTAGCCATATATAGCTTTAGCGCCGCCCATCCCTGACAACCCCCTGTTTTTCTTCGTAAGTAGTGGCCAATCTCACCGGCAAAGATAATATTATCCGTGAGAAGCCGGTTAGGGACGAAAACACTTTGTGATTGGGAAACAACATCGTCTAAACATCCCTTGAGTCTATTGGCAAGCATTTTGGCGAGTACTTTGTACACAACCTTACACAACGCTATCGGACGTAAATCCGCCACTCTTTCCGGGACAGGTTTCTTAGGGATAAGAACGATATTAGAATCGTTCAACCCCAATGGGAATTGTTTTTGTTCCACGCAACCGATGATGAACACAGACAAATCGTGTCCAAGTACTGGCCAGAAATGCTGGAAAAAAGCCGGTGACAAACCGTCCAGGCCAGGAGCCTTTTCCGGTTGCATGTCAAATAGGGCCGTTTTAACATCAGCCCCCGTAAACGGCCTAGACAGCGAGATTTGCATCTTCGCCGTCACCCGTCCACGAACTCGATCAAAAATATTAGCACTGCAAGTGCCGGAACAGAAAATTTACTCGAAATACCTGATTATCTCAGTCTTCATGGCCATTCCCTCCACCCAGTCACCATTGTGATCCTTGATACGAGAAATGAGATTCTGTCTTCAGCGAGCCGACGCCGACTTAATGAAAGTATTTGGTGTTAGCATCTCCGTGCGTCAACCAGAGTTGCTTTGACCTTTGCTTCCAAAACAGTTCCTCGCTTTCAGAGTTAACTCCAGGTCCCTCTCGGCTTTCAAAAATAATTCCACAGCAGCAGGTCTTCGATCCTCTTTTAATTGGGCGAGTGTCCGTCGAAGCTGATTGCTTCGAGCTCCAAAATTCCGGTGGTGTTCGCCGCCCCACTTTCCAAGCCGTTCACTACACACAGCTAACTGATCTGGGAAACTTAGCCCAATAGACATGCACCAGGCTGCGTCGACCACTTGCGTACAACCTGCCTCCAACAGCCAAGCTGATTCGAACCGAAACATTCGAATGGCCGCCCTTGTAGGTTCAGCATGAGTATCAATCAAGATTGCACAATGGTCGGAAGATAAAGTGTATATATGTCTGACCAAAACTCCCTCGTGCAAATCCCTCCAGCACAACGTTGCTATGGTTGGAATACTTGGTAAGCTTTTGGGGATAATAATTATCCGGCACTATTGACGACGGAACCGGTCTACACACATAGACATTAGGAAGTTGTAGGGTGCATGCATTTAGGTTGTTAGGATTTAAGGTTTAAAATTTCCTGGAATATAATTATGTAACTGCAGTTTTAACGGCCAACAACCATCTGACCTATTGCAACTCTAATGGCGAAGCACCTTAATAGTTTCTCCAATTCCTTCCTTATTATACCCTTGCTAAAGTGGTTTCCGCACTTATATCTACGAAATTAAATATTTCCATCATATAACTTTCATTTCTATTAGACTAAAGTCTGGCGGATAAGTCAATTGCATTATTAAGACTATGTATTTGAGTCAATTTATAACTTCTTATTCTGGTCATTGATTCTTTCTTGTATATATTTTCATTGTTTGTACTCATGATAATCATCTTATTCAATACAATTGATACAGTTTTCATCTGCATGACTCACGATTTATCTCTATACTCATTATCATAATTCTTGTACCTAATTGTCACCAGTTTAATTATTGTCAACAGTCTCCCTCAACTGAACCCTTCACATATGATTTGATTTCCTAGTGCGGGGTTTACCAAACAAGTCATCTGGGATAGTGGTTGTGGTTTGTTTTTGTTATCCAAAAGTTAATGAAATTTCTTGGCATGTACGCGCCCATGATGTTGGACTTGATGTTGCATGCTTATCTGAAAAGGTCAGCTGCGCTGTTCAATTACATTAATTTATTCAAAATTAGACAATTGGTTGGAAAACAATTCAAACTGTTGATAGGATGTTTCTTCTGCCTGCGGAAAATTCCGGGCGTATACTTTTATCATTTTCAGACTCGTCTTTCTATCACTATATGTCTATATATACAGCAGTGCCAATTAAGAGGCTCCGGCATACCCATCCAGTAAGTCCTCCGATCGACCACCTACGCCGCCGCCGCCGCATCATAGTATATTTGAGTAGTTTTGTGTATACTATATATATATATATATATTCCAAGAAATATAATGGATGGGAAGAAGGACATGGAAATACTGGATGCAACCGATGATGCATACGGAGGAGTTATTGTCGACGTGAGGAAGAACATGGATCCTGCCACCTTTCTTGCCTTGCTCAGAGCTTCAATATCGCGATGGAGACAACAAGTATATATCTTCTCTTTTTTCTTGTTTTATGTGTTTTTAACTTAGTTTGTTTGGAGGCAACTTCCCACGAACAGTACAGTTGACTTGATAATTACAAGATTCTAAATTTTGCTTTTTATGTCGTGCGATCAAGCTGTACGTCTATTGATTATGTTGGTTTAAAACAGTCACCTATATATGATCAAATCAGAACTTTGACTTGATAACTATTAAGATTTCAAATTCATTCAATTTTTCATGACAACTGTCTATTAATTAGTTTTATTTGTTCAAGTCGGTTTATGGTTAATCTCAATTAGTTTCTCTAGATAATCTATATTTGTCTACATATATATAGAAGTGGGTTTCATTCAAAATACACATTTGGATTGGATAGATTTTAGATTTTGATGGAATGGGATAAATCTTGATTTAATTATATGAATGTTTGTTTAATTACTTAATTTGTAGGGGAAAAGGGGAGTTTGGCTGAAGCTTCCAATAGAACTTTCAAGCGTTGTGGATGGTGCAGTGAAGGAAGGATTTTGGTATCACCATGCAGAGGCAACGCACTTGATGATGGTGTATTGGATTCCAGAAACCACTCCCCACACCTTCCCTCCAAACGCTTCCCATCGAGTTGGCGTTGGCGCTTTTGCCATCAACCAAAAAGGACAGGTAGTAATTAACTAACTCGATCAACGTATGTACAAACAATATAATATAATGTTGGGTTATATATTCACCTTAATTAATTATGGGATATATAGCATGGTCTCTTTTAATTAATTTACCAGAGCTCATTATATTAATATAATTGTACTTATGTTCTGCAGATTCTGGTGGTGCAAGAAAATGGGGGCAAGTTTGCTGGCACTGGAATCTGGAAGATGCCCACCGGGGTTGTCGAGCAGGTGATTTTTATTTTTATTTTTTTTTAAAAAAAAACATATTGCATTGTTGATATCAAAATCTCTCAATTAGGAACATACTAATCTATCAATAATTAAATGTATTGGTTTACTTATATTACTATCCATCCCACTAGACAAATATACATAAAAGTTAGCGAGCATAAAAATGTTAAAATCTAACATTGTTATTAACTTGTCACATATAAATTAAATAAGATCATAATATGTAAATTAAAAGAAATACATACATGTATCGTGTATGTACGCATGCATGTAAACATACATACATATATATATATATATATATATATATATATATATATATATATATAAAATACAGTTACGTTGTTCTAATATTGTGGACATCGGACCTCTAGGGAGAAGATATATGTGCGGCCGCTGTTAGAGAAGTACAAGAAGAGACCGGAGTAAGTAGTTATAACTTAATTTACGGTAACAAAATTCGTATTTATTTAGGATTTATATTAGTTGTTGTGTATGTTATCAATATATTTGGTACGCTCACATTTTGATATATGTATATTTTTTTTCCTATTTTCTTCCCTTTAGATTGACACAGAATTCATAGAGCTCCTTACTTTCAGGTACACTTCAATTTAAATTTAAGAATCTAATAAATGTTATATGGGTAAACATAAACCAATTAATACGTTGTGATTTGAATTGGTTACAGGCAGAGCCACAACTCGTTCTTTGGCAAATCAGATTTGTTCTTTGTTTGCATGCTAAGGCCACTGTCCTTCACCATTAAGAAGCAAGATTGTGAGATCAAGGAAGCAAAGTGGATGGCTATGGAGGAATATGCATCGCAGCCATTTGTGCAGGAGCGTGAGATCTTCAACAGTGTTGCCAAGATTTGCTTGGCTAGGAAGGAGAATGCATATTCTGGTTTCTCTGCACTTCTCAACACCTCAGGCTTTTCCAATAAGAAATGTTATCTATACTGCAACTCTACCTATACCCCATCATACTCAAATTAAACTCAACCCTTAATCTATATTGTTTTCATATCATATGCAAGTAAAGTCAAATGTGATTTTATCACCTTAATTACCTCATATGTTCCTTGTTCCGCTAGAGCTTGTATTATTATTGATTATGGGGGGTCCAACTCTTACTCACAAAAGAAGAACTTTCTCATCCTCAAGAGCTGCTAACTTATCTTGAGGGTGTTCGAGTGTTTGATGTTCCTTTATCCTCAACCTCTTCTAAATAATCTCGTGAAAAATAATTTTGATTTTTCTCACTTAAAAGACTTTTTCGTGTGACGTAATTTATTCTCACTCTAGATGTACTATTTATATTCCAAATGATCGATAAACAACAACAACAACAACACAACATTATGTTTAAACTCCCCATTAATAATTGGGATAAGGTAGCTAGCCTACAAGGCTACATCTGTCACCTGTATTATTATGAAACATTTTGGCAGTTGGGAATTGGGAGCCACCATCCGGTTTGACCTGCTACTATTTTTTAATACTGAACAAAATTCGTAATTACTATTTGAATGTGTATTAAATAAATTTTGTTATATAATTATAATAGAATAAATCAATTTAAGTTATCATAACTGATATGCTTAAATCACAAAAATTAATAAATCGCTCACTGATTAAAAATTAAACTTATAACTTTGTAATTATTAACTTAATCACTTTGACTAATTTGACTGATGTTGTCCAAACCTCTCACTATTCTAACCAACCAAGCTAACAAAAACCATACAATCGAACTCATAATGACACACTTGTTGGCCCCCACTTGACACTTGCCTCTAATTAATCTTATTCCACAACTCAATCCAATCCAAAAACGACGAGTATGAAATTCATTTTACCGTAAGCTTCATTCTACGAACACTTACAAAATTTGTAAACAATTAAAATATACCTACTAATTTATCTTATCACAAAAATTTTAAAATAAATATCCACTAAGATAGACTAGCACAATATTCAAGATTAGAATTCAATCCTGATTGATTAACACCACTACTAATAAAGACTCTTTTAGAATTTATGCCCTCTTTAAAGAAATCTATCACCCTATATAAAAATGTTATTTTTATTATTTTTTTATATCACATGATTTATCTTATCACGAAGATTTTAAAATAGAAACAAACCCGTACAATCTTTAAAAATATAATTCAATCTTGATTGATTAAATTAAATGCTAGTATAATACGGGTCAACTTTTTCAAGACTAGAGATTAAAAACTTAATTTGTAGGAAAAAAAAAACCCCAAAAATACTTTTCCCATTTGCTAAAAAACTCTTCTTTAATTTTTTTCCTTTGCAAAAATGCACAAATATAATTGTTCTAATAGAAAATTTGGACGGTATAAATAGTTGTTCACTTGTTCTGTATCCACTCTCTCCATTTTAAAGCGCTTCTCTATACTGCTCTTTCCCGTTCCACGATTTCTTTCTCAATCTCTCCATATTCATCAAACCAAAAGGATTGCTCCGTTACAGTGGTTGCTCACGGCGCCGCCTCAAGCTTCTCCGGTCACGCGATTCTACTGTAAGTACTGTACTCACTCTCTGCACTTTTCATTTTTGTTCGTTAACAAAACGCGCGATTTAGTGTTCCCCTGGCAGTTATGCTATCCGCTCTGTAAACACCGGGAAGCAATAGCAGTGTTGAGCATATAATCATTGCAATCTAACTATCAGCTTAGGCTTTTAGTTGAGATGGAGCTTGCGATTGGAATCTGCGTTTAGCTTTGACTTCGCGCGTATTATACACATTAACATACCGCGCAAGAGTACAGTGGACGGTTACATTATGTGCAGTAGTGGAGCATGGATTGAAAATGTTTTGCTTCTGTGATGAGAATTTTAAAATTTATCGTTTTCTCTTTGTTTGGATGAATATGAATTGGATTAAATTTCAGAAATTTAGCACTAAGTTCCTTCGAATTTGACTGACAGAAACTATCCTCGTTCCTACACTCAAATTTTTAGTTGGGGATGGTTTAAACAGAGCGCAGATGGGTTAAGGTTTGCTCATACTTAATCAATCTTTAACTGTACCACTTATTACTAGTATGCTTTAAGTTCTTTAGAATTTATTTTGATTTTTTTTTGGGGTGGAAATATGTGTTGTTTTCTTGCAATTCCGTGATTCTTTGAATCATTTGGTAAAACTTTAGCACAGATCATATTAGAAATCTGATGGTGGGTTCAGAGATGTTGACTTAACCGATTGAAGCTCAAAACAATAAGATTGAATTCATGGAAATATAATTGCTTTTAGTTATTTTTGCCACTTCAGGAAGTAATTACTAGTGTTTCTTGGCTTCTTTTTGTAGGGAATATAGGCCTTTTCTCTGCCCATCATTATTTACATTGGTTGTACTTTGCAAGTATTTTTTTGACTTGCTTTTTTGACCAAAGACGAAACTTGAAGAGCATGTTCATAACCTATGTTGCTACGGAGTAATTTTTAAAACTTATTTTTTAGTAGTTTTCCTTAAGATTTCCATGGGTGCTTTATAACTTTGTCGGGTACTTTTAGCTTGCCAAATGATTGGCATAATAAGTTAAATACATGCCTGATAGATTTAGCCATTTAGGAAAGCCCGCCCATTAATTGGAGAAATTTGAGCCTGGCAATACTTTGCATCCCACTTAAACAAATTCTTAATTTATATACAATAAAGTTAGTTTGGTCTTAAAGTGAAGTTGAAAGATCAGATTGACAGCACCCATTGTCTTTCACTTGTCGAGTTCAAAACACTATTAAGTTTTTGGTTTTAAGTTGGAAGCCATTTGAATGGTGCTTCTGACTTCACAATTACTTTTGCTTCTATTAAAAATGCAATTTCTTGCCATGTATGTACCTGTGATTCGATGTTTCTTAGCTGAAAAGGTCAGCTGATCACAATTCATTCAAAAATAGACAAATCCATATTTGGAAGACGATTCAAACTGTTGATGTTTTCAATTCTGCTGGCAGTTTTGAATGCTAACATTTTAATTATTTAATTTATACACAATAGGAAAATCGCGTATATATTAAAAAGAAATTTTGTGTCACTCTCTCATTCTCAGAGTCTTTCTATCTGTATATATACAGCACAGCTTAAGAGCTCTGGCATACTGATCCAGTAAGTCCTCCGCCTAGCTACGCTGACACCGCGGCATCAATTTTATATTCCAAAAAATGGATGGGGAGAACACGGAAATACTGGAGGCAACTGATGATGCATACGGAGGAGTTATTGTTGACATGAAGAAGAAGATGGATTCTGCCACCTTTGTTGCTTTGCTAAGAGCTTCAATATCACAATGGAGACAAGAAGTACTATCACTTTGTTTTTTTTTGTTATGTATACTCCATCTTCTTTCATACGTTTATAACTTAGAATACGATTATATTACGGGATTCTAGATGGGATCAATCTTGTTTGACGAGCTAAACATTAATTGATTAGATGGAAGAGATAGGGATGGCTGAGGACACTATGTCCCCTGATCAATGATTGACTTATCAAGTGAGATTTGTCTTGTTGATTAGTTAAGAAAGACAACTTTATAGTCATTTTATTAATATAAAAGGCAAAAAAAGAATTAAGTAAATAAATAAAGTTAGCTTCTAGCACTGTCAAGTTTCAATTCATTGATATCTCCACCAAATATACTCTGGGTTTTATGAATGTTTGTTTACTTTGTAGGGGAAAAGGGGAGTTTGGTTGAAACTTCCAATAGAACTTTCAAGCGTTGTGGATGCTGCAGTGAAGGTAATATAACTGATGATCTCTGGCTATAATAATTAATATATATATCTCAACATGGTCTTTACAAATTTAAATACTGCAATATAGTTTATTTTAATTATATTATGTTTCTGGAAACTTAGTATTTATATATGTTGATGCATGCTGTAGGAAGGATTCTGGTATCACCATGCAGAGGCAACATACTTGATGATGGTATATTGGATTCCAGAAAGCACTCCCCACACTTTCCCTCCAAATGCTTCCCATCGAGTTGGCGTTGGCGCTTTTGTCATCAATCAGAGAGGAGAGGTAATTAACTAACCCAAAAAATGAGGAAAAGCTTCCAAACCATAAAATTTTTGAAAAAGAAAAGGAGGTAATTAATTAACTCAGAATGTATGTGGGGTATTCATACATGGTTGCTTGATCTTCTTATGGTACTGGAAAGTATATTTGAGATCATTAACATGCATGGAATTGAAGGGTTAGTTTCATGCATGCATTAATTATATTTATGTTGTGCAGATTCTGGTGGTGCAGGAAAATCAGGGCATGTTTGCAGGCACTGGAATCTGGAAGATGCCCACTGGGGTTGTCGAGGAGGTGATGAATTTAATTACTAGTTATTTGGACAGTTATATACACTGATACACACACATATATAACGTAGTATTAAAGCATGTGCTCCATTTTAACTAAAAGCCTAAATTGATAGTTGGATTGCATATTAATGGTTGTATGCTCAACATAGTGCACTTACTTTAATATTGTCATCTGAACTTTAGGGAGAAGATATATGGGCAGCTGCTGTTAGAGAAGTACAAGAAGAGACAGGAGTAAGCAATTATAACTTAATTTACAGCAACAAAATTCGGATTTATTTAAAGAAAAAAAAATTATTTAGAATTTATGTTATTTGTTGTGTATGTTATCAATATATTTGGTAAGCTCACATTTTGATACATATATTTCCTACATTCTCCGCTTTAGATTGACACAGAATTCGTAGAGCTCCTTACTTTCAGGTACACTTCAATTTAAATTCAAGAATAATAATCTAATAAATGTTATATGGGTAAACATAAACCGATTAATACGTTGTGATTTGAATTGGTTATAGGCAGAGCCACAACTCTTTCTTTGGCAAATCGGATTTGTTCTTTGTTTGCATGCTAAGGCCACTGTCCTTCACCATTAAGAAGCAAGATTGTGAGATCAAGGCAGCACAGTGGATGGCTATGGAGGAATACGCAGCACACCCATCTGTGCAGGAGTGTGAGATCTTCAACAGCGTTGCCAAGATTTGCTTGGCTAGGAAGGAGAATGCATATTCTGGTTTCTCTGCACTTCTCAACACCTCAGGCTTTTCCAATAATAAGTCTTGTCTATACTGCAGCTCTACCTATACCCCATCATAGTCAACTCTCAATCTATATATATGTTCATATAACATAATTATACAACCCAACTATCAATGTAACAAGTGCAAAGTTACAACTTACAACGAAAATGGTGTAAACTTTGGAGGGCAGTTATTTATGTTTTACATTATCAACATATGTTTTCCTATGACTTAATGGGTCATGATTGACAAGATTAAATTTCATATTTTTAAATTTTAAAAGTTTAATATATATTCCACAAATGAACCTCACAATTCAATGAATATAAAGCATATATCATCTATATATAAACCTTAATTAAAACAAATGAAGTCCATAACAAGTCACAAGTAAATTCATGTAAATATGTTGACAAGATCATTTAAACAGGTCATTAACGGATTAAACAAGCTAATTCGCTAAGACAAGTAAATTATCATATCAACTTGTTAATGTTTAATTTGTGTCAACTAAATACTAATTTATTAATTATTTTTGTATCCGGTATTAACGTATTAGGTTAAAATTTGTGTAAATCAACCCCTCTACGAAACTGCTCTAGGTGTAACCTGCCCCGGCAATGATTCTGGGTATTCTTAATCTTAACAAATACATTAATAATTGGATTAAGGTAGCCTACATTTGTCACTTGTATTAATAAAATCTGTTGGCTGTGGGAAGTGGGAACCACCATCATTTTAACCAACCAAACATAGCAGCATGAAGCATACATCTGAGCCCATAATGACAAACTTGTCAGCCCCCACGTCACACCGGCCTCTAATTAATATTTGTCTGAAAATGTTGAATCCCAACTTGAAGACGGTTCATATTCTGAATCGACAGAACATTTGAGAGGATGTAAATTACGGTGACTTAAAGATTCAAAATGACCAAATATCAACGAGCACAAGAGATGCGCTCACTTTAGACATAATACTGCCGAAGTTCAAACTCTAGTATTTTTTCTCAAATACGGTCTACTGAACCAGTGAGTTAAATCTGTGTAGACCATGTTCATTAATGCTACTAATAGTGAATGCTTGTCCGAAAATAGTGATCAAGTGGGTAGAGAATAATTAACGTACTTAAGTGTAATGAGTTTGATTTTTGTCAATACTTTTTTGGTTGAACCTGTCATACAAAGTAATTTTAGTATGATTTATTTACTATTACACAATAAGTCAAAAAAATAAAAATAAAAATAGTGAAGAAAAATAGAAATAGTGAAAGGCTCCTTTCATGCTCCCTAATCTGCAATTAATTTAATTTTTAAAAAATCTCAATCCAGTTTTTTAAAACTCATCATTCCTTCCCTGTTCCTCTATCCCGCTCTCTCTCCTTTCAGGTGGCCTTTTCCCGATTTCTCTCTCAATCTCTCCATAAAAATCAAAGCGTAAGGGTTTCTGTTAGAGACAGCGGCTGCTCTCACCGCCGCCTCCAGCTTCTACGGTCACTCGATCCTGCTGTAAGTTCTTCACCCTCTCTGCAATTATCATTTTTGTTCTGTAACAGAATCTGCGATTTAGTGTTCCCCTGGTAGTTACGACCCTAAAACCCCCAGCAGTACCAGTTTCACGACCGGAATTTGCATTTAGCACTGCGTATGCATGTATACATTTTCATACTGCGCAGCAGTGCAGTGAACGGAATGTTTTCCGAATCTAATTTGTAATGTTATGTGCATTAGTGGAGCATGCATTGAAATGGTTTGCTTCTGTTATGATATTGTTAAACTTTTGTCATTTTCTCTTAGTTTGGATGACTATAGTGTTGTACGAGTTGGAATTGAACTTTAGAAATTTAGCATGAAATGCCTTCCAATTTGACTGACAGAAACTATATCATCATTCATTCATTCCTAAACTCACAGTGGCACCGGCAATCAACAACAAGAGTCGAATCCACAGCAACGTTTGGTTGGCGATGGCTCAAACAGAGGGCAAATGGATTAAGGTTTGATCATACTTAATCTTTAACTGTACTCCTTAAGTGCTGATTGGGAGTATGCTTTAAATTCTTTAGAATTTATTTTGGTTATGTTTTTGGTGGAAATATGTGTTGTTTTCTTGGAATTCCATGATTGTTTGAATCTTTTGGTCAAACTATAGCACGGCTCCAATTACAGATCTGATGGCGGGTTCAGGCCATTGACTCAACCAATTGAAGCTCAAAACAATAAGATTGAATTTATAGAAATATAATTCCTTTTAGTTATTTTTTCCACTTCACAAAAATATTATTAATTATTTGTGGCTTCTTTTTGTAGGGAATATAAGCCTCTTCTCTGTCCATTATTATTTACATTGGTTATGTACTTTTGAAGTATTTTTTGACCTGCTTTTAGACCAAAGACAGAACTTGAAGACCATGTTCATAACCTCTGGTACTTTTTTGTTGTTGTTGCTTTATTATTACTTCTCCTTAAGATTTCTATGGGTGCTTAATAACATTGTTCAGAACTTTTAGCTTGCCAAATGATTGGCATAAGAAGTTAAAACCAGGCCTGATAGATTTAGGAAAGGAGAAATACGAGCCTGGCAGTATATTGCAACCCACTTAAGCAAATTCTCTTTGTATATATTAAGGATAATTTGGTCTTAAAGTAATGTTGAAAGATCAAATAGACAACGCCCATTATCTTTCACTTGTCGAGTTCAAAAACACTATTAAGTTTTTGGTTTTAAGTTGGAAGCCAATTGAATGATGCTTCTGACTTCACAAATACTTATTTAGTAATTAGTATAGAACCATTGATTGTTGTGGTGTATCCAATATTTACAGTTACAAGTCTCCATTTTGGAAATTAAGTTTGATAAGACGTTCTTTAGTATTCTTTTGATGCCTCTGTATATATCTTTCTTTGGAGTTTAGTTTACTTATATAAAGTGCTCTGCTTGATGTGGGCATTTTGTTTCCTAGATTTGTGGAGTTAAGTTGCTAACCAACCATCATCCAAAGAAATTTTTGCTGCTACATTTTACTAATACTTGCTCATGATCTGTGATGTACTTAATGCAGCTAGAACAGTCGGGCACTGGACCTGGGGCAAGAAGCTCGCACGCAATCACCATTGTAGGACTAAAAGTCTATGCCTTTGGTGGTGAGTTCACTCCACGTGTTCCCGTTGACAATAAGCTATATGTGTTTGATCTGAATGATCAAACGTGGTCTGTGGCTGAGGCCACCGGTGATGTCCCTCCCCCTCGTGTAGGTGTCACAATGGCAGCTATTGGTGAAACCATATATGTCTTCGGTGGGAGAGATGCTGAACACCAGGAGCTGAGTGAGCTCTATTCTTTTGACACATCTACGAACAAGTGGGCTCTATTGTCTAGCGGAGACAATGGACCTCCCAACCGGAGCTACCACTCAATGACAAGTGATGATCAGCACATATACGTCTTTGGTGGGTGTGGAGTGACTGGTCGTCTTAATGATCTCTGGGCTTACAATGTTGTTAGTAAAAAATGGAAGAAATTCCCCCTGCCTGGGGACAGTTGTAGAGGCAGAGGGGGACCTGGCCTCACTGTTGTCCTAGGAAAAATCTGGGTTGTTTATGGATTTGGCGGTTATGAGCTTGATGATGTACACTGCTTTGACCCAGTTGAAGAAAAGTGGGGTCAAGTCCAAACCAACGGCGAAAAACCAACTGCTCGCAGCGTCTTCTCAACGACTGGGATTGGAAAGTACATATTCATCTATGGTGGGGAAGTAGACCCTAGTGATTTAGGTCACCTTGGTGCTGGAAAATTTGCTGCTGAGGTTTATGCCCTCGACACTGAAACGCTAGTTTGGAAGCGCTGGGAAGCGACTGGAGATCATCCAGGGCCACGAGGATGGTGTGCTTTTGCAGGTGGACAGCGAGATGGACAAGAAGGCCTGCTGGTATATGGTGGTAATTCCCCTACCAATGATCGGCTTGGCGACATTTTCTTTTTCACTCCATCATGCTTTGAGCTTTAGTGGCCATTGGAAAATGATCTGTATATGATCTGCTGCATTGTGTGTACCCAAGTTGTCTTTTAATATGCCGTACTAATAAGTAATCTGAAATCATATGACAATCGTCTTTTTCTTTTTGGTTTTCGCCCTTATTTGAAATGTAAATATCTTCAGCAGCAGCATTTACATATGTGAATGTGGTTTGTGTCTGCTTTAATTTTTCGGTTATTATTTCTTTGAAGGAAAATGATGCCTATCCCTTATAACTCTTCTCTTCCTTAATTCCCGAAATGTGGCTTATAATCATGAAGTGGCCTAGTTACCTCGTCTTGGCACTCAAGTCGACAAATGATTGCATACTTGAACCAAGAAGACCAATAAGTCATTTCCGTTAAAAGAGTTGAATTGACTTAATATCCAATTTAGTCATTGACTATAGTTATTTTTTTTTTATTTAGTTCTAAACGACTTTTTGTACTTAATTAGGTCATCGACTTTAATAGTTTTACTCAATTGGGTCCTCAGCTGTTACAATCAATGACTAAATTGAGAAAAATCACTATAGTCGAAAACTAAATTGAGTAAAATCATTATAGTCGAAGTGAAATTACTACCTAATTGAGCACAAAAAATCGTTTAGGAATAAATTGGATATTAACTCGAATTGAATTTATACCTGAAGGGATAAATTGTAGAGAGTTTTAACAATATTTGATTTTATGCATTTATAAGGGAGTAATTTATAATTATCAAATAAAGATTCATACATTCATAAAATGTAATTACAAATTCAACAAGAAATTAATAAGGTGCAATTATTGTCTTGAGCATAAATAACAAACAAACCACTATTAATTCCACTCAAATCATTTTCAAAAACAAAAAAAAAAAAATTCCACTCAAATCTCCCCCTCTCTGTGTTTTTGTATGATCCATAATCATTTCAATATGCACTCCGTGGTATATTGATAGTGATAATCTAACGTGCGATAATATGCTCTTTTAAACAAATTAAATACAAGCACACAACAACGTCAAAATCAATGCCACCAACCACGCGCCACTTCTCCTCACGCCACCGTTGCGGTGACCGGCGGCCTGGTCCGACGGAACCCCGTCGTCGTCCGAGTTAGGTCCCGGCGCACCGCCGGATGACTCACTACCGGATTTGCCGGCGGCCTTAAACAACTCTCGTGGCAACAAAACCTTATCCACCTTGAAAACCGACAGCGGCTCCTCATCGTACATGGTTCCGGTGATCTTCGCCGTTACCACTTCGGTCTCCAACGTCACGTCTTCCCCGCTGTTTTGCACCGTGAAATCGTACTTGTTGGATCCGCCGGTGGCTAGAGTGTTCAGAACGCCGTTACCATTGGACCTAAACATCCCTAGATTCTGGTACGCCGGCACGCCGTGGTACAATAGAAGTGACATTTTCCCGTCTTTGCTCAGATTCTTGTACTTCGGCATGAAACCTTGGATTACCTGTAACAATTTTCCATATATTATATATTATTTATGTAACTATAATGGACTGACTCAATTTGTGATTTACTTAAAATTTATCACAATACTTTAAAATTTTAGACATTCAGTTTTATTTATCAGCTTATAAAAAGCTAATTTTATCAAATACTTTCAAGCATAACGACTCTTTTCAGCTCCTAGTTTATAGCTTTTCAGCTTTCAACTATCTTTTGAGCTAGATTTGCCAAACATAGCCTACATCATCTAATATTTAGAAGTGTATTATAGAAACAGATACTATATTGTAACAGAGTTACTAAGAATGATTTAAGTTTTATGTTTGTATATTTATATTTAATATTACCTTGTCGGTGGGACAAAACACGGTTAAACCGGTCTCGACGTTTAACGCGAAAGTTGCGTCAGCCCCCGTGCTGTCCAACAAGTCGGCGAACGCTTTGCAGCCTTGTTTAGCCATTAACGTGGTAATGTTTACGTCGGTGGGGCCGGACGCCGGAGCCTCGGCGTAGGAGGAGGAGAGGTGGTGGCTGATTTGAATGACGGAGATTTTGTACGGCTTTTCCAGAACGGATTTCACGAAAGTTGAGTCGAAGCGGCCGGTGTTGTCTTCCGGGGCGAAGCCGACCTTGCCGCCCTTGAGGGCGGTCATGTTGACGTAGCCGGAGGTTCCGGGAGCGTCGCCGGTGGCTTGGAACATGGTGGCGGTGAGGGTGGTGCCTTTGTTAAGGTGGTGGAGCTTCTTGGTGCCGAAGTAATCGGCGAGGACGTGGTAGGAGAGGATGTTCTTGATGGTGTAGAGGGAGTAGTGCTTGTCGAGGATGTCGTTCATGGCGGCGTTGTTCAGCACCAGCACCGTGATGGTCTGCCGGCGGTTGATCTCCGCCGCCAGATGCGTCAGAGTCAGGTAGCGGTTGAAGGTGGAGAAGTCGTCGTGTTTGGCCAGAATTTGGGTGATATTGAAGCCATACGCCGTGGAGAAGAGTAAGATGACGTACACATATAGTGATAAAACCACCGCCGCCGTCGCCGAAAACTTCATTTCTCCGGCGACAAAGAGAACAAAGGTTTCCTTTTCTCTTGGAGTTTATTGTCACAAAAATTGTAGGACTGTAGGGTTTATAAATTGGATTTTCTGTTCACCTGTCTTTTTAAATAAATCAATATTAATCATTTAATTTTGTAATGGTAATTAATCATTATTTTAATAAACGTGTATTATTTGATATTTTGATTTGGAACACCTGAGGACATAAGAAGCCTGCTTCTCAAGTTATTGAAGCACAAGTAGACAATACCATCTTTCTTAGAATTTGAACTCATGACCTTTTATTTGGTAGAATTATTTTGTGTCACTAGACCACAAAATCAGTGACAATTTCATACCAGTTAATCAATTTAATTAAAAAGTTTCATTATTCATTACAACTTATACCAAATTGATATATGAAGAAAAAAAAAAAGAACAGTTCATAAATATTCCATTTGATGAAAGTCAGACCTTGGCAGATGAGATGGAAGAATGTAGTTACAAATAGAATGACATAACAACTAACTCTACTACTAGCTCCGTATTTGATTAATTATTTTTTTAGCAATGTACATGTATTGCATATTAAGGATAATAATGGTACACAAGTAAATTTTTTTACTAATTCTTTTTTTTATGGGTGTATTCAATCCGGGACATAGTACAATCAATGCCCAAATTTTTTTACTAATTCTTTTTTTTTTTTATGGGTGTATTCAATCCGGGACATAGTACAATCAATGCCCAAATGGACTTAGTGCCTCAAATTAGGTGGCTGGTGAAGGAGAGTTAGGAGAGTGGGGGTATAGTGCCTCAAACAATATACGTGATTAGTTTGGTGGTACCACTTCCCTTTTATTTGTTGAGTTTGGCCTTTTTTGGGTAAGTCCGATCCAATGACATATTTTATCAATTTTACCATTTAATGTGACATTTATCATTATATATATTGTTAATGTAAAATTTACCCAATCTTTCACGTTAGGTTTAGTTTGACTTTTGATAAAAACATGAATAATTTGAATTGATTCTTAAGTTATACGCGTTAATTTACTTCTTGGATGTTAGTTTGGATATATTTATTATTGGCACACAATAGTCCCTTTGGTTGGTAGAATATATATATATATATATATATATATATATATATATATATGGGACAGTGTAGCATCAATATGCTTGGAAGTTGTAATATAGTGCCATCGTAACTGTCACAACTATATTATATAGACTATTTGGAGCATTTGACAACAAATGTTCAACGTACGTTTTGAGCTACAAAATATTTCATGCGAATTCAAAAGATTATATGGGATGAAATGAGTATAATACATTTATCATTCAGTTCATCCTTTTATAAATTTAAGACATATACATCTTGTGTTTGTATTTGTGACAAATTAAATATATTTTTTAAAATGCGCACAAATAAATACTTGAGTATGACTGTATGAGTGAGATTATGGAAACAATTACAATCGAGTTGGTCATGTAAATGATTTGGTAAGTACAAAGTTAGTTTAACTACCTATAAGTTGCTTATTAGCTTTCTTGATTTGAGTCGATTAATTAGAATTACTAGGCGGACTTCATTGATCAACTATAAGCAACTTATATTAGTTACTTCATTGTGTGTTTTTTTTTTTTTTTTTTGCTAACCTAAGCTTTACCAGTTCGCTATTGGCAACCTATGCTGATTTACATCATTATGGTCTTTTGTTGGTCAGAGTTACATAATGAATTACACCTAAAGTGCACATTCAAATAGTGGTTATAGATTTTCTCATAAATATAATCAAAGTATAAGTGATATTATAATTCACAAAATTATAAGTGAGATATAAGTTTATGGTAGGTTATTGATGGTGGGGGTTGCAACTAATGGAATTAATTAACCCACGTTGTTCAAATTAATCAAACTCAATAATTAAAGGAATAAAATGAGAAAAATGCATAAAGATAAATTATTGACTTTCGGGAATAATAAACCTTTTATTAAGGAAGTTTGCAAGAGTATTACCAATTATGCAATACTCCGTAATAAGACAAGGATAAAGATGATTTGCTTAGACAATGAATGACCTTTTTATTCTAAAGCCGCCCCCGTAACCACCTTATGCAAATCGGGCAGGCAGTTGTAAAGCATGGTCCAATAGCCCTCCAGCTCCGAGGCCAGACCTCGATCAATAGCCAACTCTCAGCCTCGACCCTAGCCTTGGGTGCCCGAGGCCGCAATCACCGAGCTCGGCCTCGAGGTCAACCTCGAAGGTCGACTTTGGCGCCTCAGGCCGGCCGATCTGAGTTTACTTAATTTATTACCTTAGATCAATTTACCTCGAACCCGCTCCCAATATATCCATCAACGACATATTTTTACAAAATTGGTTTGAACTTTCAATATTTCAAGATATTCATTTGGTGCATACATCGAAGAGAGGAACAGATGAATTACTATATACATCATATCACTACGGACAACAAAATAGGACATACAGATATATTGCGAGACGACTTAACAATATTATTCACACTCAATCACGCAAAACATTAGAATACTGGTATCATATCTTTTGAGGGCCTCAAGGGCCTGAGAACATACCCGTGGACTAAAGTCAATAGACACGTATATACAAACATTTACTCTAGGCCAATCAAATAGACAAGTATTTTCATAAAATAACTCAGGTATTTATTCTTAGGCCTAAGACCTTTTGGTCAAGCGACATAACTATGATACTTTTAAATGAGAAGTAACAGATTCGAAATTTCAGTAATAAAAATAGATCTACAATATACTAAAAATTAACTGGTATGTTTTATTAATAAAAATTTATGTTTTATCTTATAGTCAAAGTGATATTCTTCCAAAACAACAAATATTTAAAATCTCAACACAATGACACTACAAATATCTAAAAATTTTGAATTCATTTAACGAGAAACAAACCTCAATAGGTTCTACACACACACACTACACTAAAATTGAATTAACACAAAACTCAAACTTTACTTAACTACAACTAATTTATAAGGTAGATTAAGGTACTTAAAAAAAAAAAACAATTTCAAGTGATTTGTTTATAGCAAGACTTACTAAGTCTGAACCAACTCAAAACAGCACTTGCATGCCGTGCAAAACAATATAAAGAAAATCAAATTATTCCGAAATATAAATAAATGACACAAATTAAACAAAAACAAGTTTTATTATAATAATTATATACAAGCAAATAATAATGATGTGTCATAAATAACCAATGATGGATGAACATAAAGACTGACAATTTTTTTCCATTTTGGGAGGGAAAAATGTTCAATGGCATTGAAGAACTATGTTCTTCCAAATTAGGAAGAAAAAAAAAAAAAAAAAGTTATTTACCACAAAAATCTATAATGTAAGACTTCTCACAACTAGTTATGTTCTTCTAAAACTTGCAATTCTACATTAAATTATCAGCAACTGCAGAGTAGAAGTCTAGAAACTTTGTTACCAGGCACATACTTAAAATAGAAACATTAAATCATAATAGAAAGGCTCCCATGAAGCCATGAAACCTCTTCCCCATCCACACATTAAACAAGACAATAGCAGAGAAGAAAACCAGACAAACATATCCTGCAACATGAGACATAAAACTCCTTTTCTTAAAATCCCCAAACATATATTAATATCTTCGCACAAGTCTACTTCAACCCCTCTGCAATGGACAAATTCATTTGGGAGGTGTGACACAGACAGTTTATGAATCTTTTCCAGAAATAAAAGTTGCTTTTTTTTTTTTAATATAAGAAAGCCAATAAGAAGAGAATAGAAGAGGGCAAGGAATAATTAAAAGATAGAAGTTTTTTGGTGGCCTTACTTTAGCATTGAAGGTCACAACTTTTTGCTTCTTTCTATCTGTACATTAAAAATCATCACCATCATCACTCACCTTTCCGCAGATTACACATGCATCCCACTGAAATCTCCACTTTAAATATTTTTTTTTTTAAAAAAAAAGTATAGAAAATGGTGGCATGTTTATCTAACCTCCACTTGTCAATGAGTTCAAGAAAAGAGCATCACAGAAAAATCTGGAAAAGAGTAGTAGTCTACTGACTGAATGATTCATCATATGATTAACCCTATTGGCTTCCAAAAAAGCACCTTTTTCAGTTTTCTTCCACCTACCTCTGCCTCACGGCGGAACCGCCTCCGCCTCCGCCGCCGCCGATATCCATATGGTGGTATGATCCAGGAGGGTGGTACATCTGGCCTTGATTGTACATCATTGATCCCCCAACACCGCCGTACATTCCGGCAGAACTCGGGGCGCCGCCGTTGAATCCAGCGCCGTGACCGACTCCGCCGGCGGCGCCTCCTGCGGAGGCGCCGCCGCCGCTGCCGCCACTGCCGTCCTTCTCACCAGGGCGGCCCAGGGAGGTCTTCTCCCCCTCCAGCTCCCGGTACTTGGCCAGGTAAATCTTGAGCGGCTCGACGTACTCCTCGAAGCCGAGCGTGGTCATGGCCCAGAGAAGGTCGTCGCCGTTGATCGTCTTCCTCTTCTCTCGCTGGCACTTGTCGGAGGCCTCGCCGGTGATGAAGCTGATGAACTCCGACACGCACTCCTGCACCGTCTCCTTGGCGTCCTTGGAGATCTTCGCGTTCGCCGGCAGCGCCTTCTTCATGATCCTGCTCACGTTCGCTATCGGCAGGAACCTGTCCTGCTCCCTCGCCGAATCTCTGCCCCCGCCGCCGTTGTGCCCTCCAGAATCGTTGTCGGAATCCGCCATCCAAAATTACTTCAAGAATCAGGCGGGAAAAGGGCGGGGATTTTGTATTTATTCTGCTAGGGTTTGAAATAAGAGTCGCCGGAATTCCGAGAAGGTTGGGGGAATTGTCGCGGGGAGACGGGGAGAGAGGGGGGAGTAGAGCGGAGTGCAAGGTCCGTTGGATCGAGGGAGTAATATGGCATCGGAACTGACACGTGGGGGAATACCAGCCGTTTGTTTATTGATAAGAGAGGGAAGCGTGGAACGATGTGGAACGTCGATGGAGAGTGGGGTCGGGAGATCTGAAGGTTTGAGAAAGAGTCACGAGGTGAGTGTGGGGTATAGGGTACAGAATTACAGATGTAGGGAGCTCTTCTTTTGACTGTATGTTGAGAATCACTTTTTTTTTTTTTTTTTTTTTTTTAATAAAATATATACTAGTATAATAGTATTTCATTATCTCATTTTATGTGTTTGATTTAATTTATGAGACTTAATAATAAACTTAATATTATGAAAATGAAATAAAAATAATTTTAGTTAACATACAAAATATATATGTTTAGTACTAAACACAAAAAAATTAAATTTAAAAATAAATAAAAAATATTAAATAAAATAAATAAATAAATAAATAAAATTTATTTGACCAAATAATAGTAAATAAGACATGCAATAGCCAAAAAAAAAAAAGAATAGAGTGAGTAAAAGACTATTCTAAATAAAATAAATTTAAGAAAAATACAAATATTATTTGAATAAACGAAAAGTATATAACTTTTGTCATGTAATTTATATTGATGAATAGAAGTAAAATAAAAAAGAATATACAAACTTTTAGAATTAATGATCCATAAAGAGTATGTTGTAATTTTTTTAAAATAAAATGTCAACCAACTTTTAAAATAATGGAAATTTTTATGAATGGAATTTTAAGTGAATTTGAATTAAGCTTATAGTGATAAAATATCAAATTATATATGTATGCAAAAACCTTCCAAAATCCAAGAAAGGACTGTTGACTACAAAAGCCTAAACTGTCCAGACTCCAAATTAAACTACAAAAGCACAAGCCTGAATTTGTTAGTACTAACTTACCTCGATCAAAATTTGACCGGATTAATTTAATTTTGTAAATTATATATACGAGTGTAATATTAAGAATAAAGGAATGATATTTGGGAGAAGAATAAAGAAAAAGTGAATATGGTAATCATATTTTTCAGTGGTAATTGGATAATTGTGGCCGGTGGGTATGATTAATTGAGATTATGTTGTCATTTAGGGATTGGGAGATAATTGAGATATACGGATTGGATTTTCATAATTTTAAGATTGCCATTTATTAAGAGATTATGTTGTCATTTAGGGATGGGGAGATAATTGAGATTTACGGATTGGATTTTCATAATTTTAAGATTGCCATTTATTATTGTCTTCATTTAATGTGCAACCGTTATCTTAATTATCTTCCAACGTTACTTTGACCGAGTTAATTTAATGGATTTACTCTCCATATGTCTTTTGTGTCTTCACTATTATGGGACAGTCGTTATATGGTGGACCGCGGTGCATAATCGATTATGCACCGCGCATCAAAACGGCGTCGTTTCTTTAAGTAAAGAAACGGTGCGCTGTTAGTGTTAACAGAGTGACACTAATGTGTATCTAAACCGACACTGCCTCACATATTATTTTTATATTATCAAATGAAACTGCAATTATGTCAAAATTATACTGTAGTTGTGGTGAAATGAAACTGCAATATATAAAAAATGAAACTGAATAACATTTCACATATTTGAGTGTATATTGTACAATGAAGCTGTAATTATATCGAAATGATCATGTAGTTGTGTTTTAATGAAACTATAGTGTATATAAAATAAAATTAAATAACATTTTCACATATTTGAGTGTATAAATATTGAATGAAACTGTAGTTATATCGAAATGAAACTATAGTTGTGTTGAACTGAAACTGCAGTGTATACAAAATGAAACTGAAGAACATAGTTATTTTTTGCGGAAAGGGTGCAGAACGGCGCGAAACGAATTTCGTTTCTTTTCATTAAATAAAATGATGTCGTTTTGATGTGCGGTGCATAATCGATTATGCACCGCGGTGCAGGATATAATTTGCTGTTACGGGGGCTTTGGGCCATTTAGGCCTATACCTTTACGTATACTTGATTTGCATATCCTTGATGACATTTGTTATATCGTCGATCAGGGTTCACCTTGTAAGGTGGACCTTGATCCAAAATAATGTCGCTTTCAATATAGTACGGTTAACAATCATTTGTACTATTCACCATACACAATAACCATAATGCACATGTATTGTAATTTTTATGTACATTAAGCTTTATTTTTATGAAGATTTTGAACTTATTATAGAACCAATAGATATGATATACTTACAATTTAGTATTTACGTACATTAAGGTTTAGATTTATGAATATATAAAACAAATATTATTATAAATATACTACGTGGTGTATTAATTGACACCATTAATAACTTAATATAAAACGATGTCATTTTAGACGAAGTTCTATATATAATTTGCGCCTTGATGAGCTCGAAGGAGTTTTGGCTGCTACTAATAGCAGTTATGGTGGTGTGACCACTGGCGGACAGTGGGGCAGCTGCCCCAACTCCCCCACCCCATATATACAGTATATATATTAAATATACCAAAATTCAAATAAATGTTAATTTGTTAATTTGGCTTAGATAGTAAGGCTTTATTATTATCATATAATAATAATATATGAAATGGTTTGTTGTTCAAATCTTGTAGCAATAAATTTCTTTATTTTATTTTATTTTTTTTTTCAATAACATTATGACTTCTTCTCTTTTTATTTTTATTTTTTTTTATCTTAATGTATTTTGATTTTTTTTATCTTTAGTCGATAATATTTATAACTCGGTTTGTTTTTTTTTTTTTTTTCTTTTTTTGAATGCTACTGACTTTATCTCATGACCTCCTACATAAAAGAGGTCACTACATGTCATCTGAGAAAGTTTTATGGATCCCCTAAGCGGGACCGACTCAAATTTGTTTGATTTTGTTTGCTGTTTAAGGATCTCATTTTTTGTCCCTTTGTGACTTTCCCTTCGTAATTGACAAAAATTGAAGTACAGTGCCCCATCTCATCTCAGACTATCAGTACACCTAAGACCAGAGTACCATGGTACAACTATAAATTTTCTACCAATTTTGTACTATGGCAAAAAAAAATGTTTAATTTTTTTTTTTTTTTGAGAAATAAAAAAAAAAAAAAGTTTAATAGTAACTCGATTTCATATCTATGAAACTAATAATCAAATCTAGTGCATCTTTGACCAAAATACCAAAGAAAAATATGCTTCATACCAAGTATGAAAATTCTTAAGATGCTATACTACATGGACATAATTACACCTTTCTTTCTTTTTCAAAAGCAGAGATATATATGCGACTATTAGAACATTTGGGAGGATGTCTATTTTGAACATAATCCTCACATTATCGCTGCCGAGATTCGAACATTGATCTCTTCTTCAAATACTGTCTACATAAAATCTCATTATAAAATGGATTGGGGTCAACCATTTGGACCGTTATCGAATATCAGACCACCAATAACCAATAATCCATCAACAAATATACTTAATTAATAAGAACTTTTGTTTTCTATAAGTAAATGCTCAAGTAGTACACACAATATGCACTATCTATTAATAAACTATAAGTCCTTTTTCTTGGTTGCCCAAAGGTATCCCTCTAGCCGATAGTCAGAAGACTAATCCCTCGTTCCTACTGTCAGCACACTAAGTGGTAGGAGATTGGCCAAATGGTTTGCTCCATTCACATGGGTGGAAATCGAACCCGGCCTCCAACTTCATGCTTAAGGGACAAGGTGCTGAACCACCACGCCAACCAGGTTGGTTAACTTATTAGACTTTAATTACACACAAAAGTTAGCTTATTAGTGTAAATTCAACCCGAATCGATGTAAAAATGGGTCATCTATTTTTGTTGGTTCATAATTTTATTGGAATAGGTCACTAGACAGCCTTACAACTTAAAGTAACATGAAGTTTGAATGGCAGAGTCCAGAGGGAAGGTGATTAGAGCATGCATGCAATATTGTACTGTCCTATAATGACTGTAGTCTCTAATAACAAAAGGTGTGCCAACTGAAAGCTTACTTAGAGCATCCACATCAATGGTGAAAGAGGAGATAATGTCATATCTATTAACTTGGGTGGGGATAATAACAAATGTGGGGTGGGGTTATTTGTGAAAATAATTGTTCTGCAAATTCAAGCATAATGTCAGAAAAAAAGAAAAAAAAAAAAAGAAAGAACACTGGCTATGCGCGTTTGCGCACAGCCATGTCTACACGCGCCCGTGTCGCGCCTGACGCGGCAGATTTTTTATTATTATTATTTTTTAATTTTTGTTTTGTTATTTTTTTTTCTTTCTTTTTCTCTCCCTACCACATTCTCTTTCCTAATCACTCTTACATTATCTTCCAAATCTCTCCAACTAATGTGGATGCTCTTAGTAGTCACCCACTTCTTACTTTAATTTGCGTTATCTTTAAGTGAATAAATAACAATGCATGCAGACAAAACTATATCTTTTATATTCTAAACAGAATAAGAATTCAATCTCAAACCTTATGCTGGATCAAATACTTTATATGCTTGTTAGACTACAAGATCTGTTAATATTTTTTTTTGCATTAAACCCGTGAGCTCTATTAAAAAGAAAAAAAAAAGAAGTAATTAGTACTTTTAGCTAGATAACATGTTTTGTTGCCATCTAAGTGTAAATTATGACTAATGATATTAGGATCAAACGCTTACCACTACACTAAAAGTTAAATCTAGTAGTTAATGCACAACTTTAATTTCTAACACCTGCATAGCCTTAGCACAGGATATTGGACTCGATCCTCCAAGCCTCCGCCCAACAAATGTAATGTTCAAATCAGCAAAAACACAATGCGGTACATCAATATTAACTTGAAATTCAGGGGTAAAAACAAGTTTTTTTTTTTTTTTTTTTTTTTGAAACAGGGATAAAAACAAGTGTAGACTCGGAGAGTTTTTTTTTTTTTTTTTTTTTTTTTTTTTTTTTTTTTTCAATTTGATAGTGCAATATAATTGATTGTTTTCAAAATAGTTTAAGTGTTTATTTGACTCTTTTTCAATAAAATATAGTTAAAATGTGTGATCTAGATCATAAAGAGTAAGATGTGATTCAAGATTCACCAATAAGACTAGGTAGAAATTAAATACCAATAGACAAGAAGAAAAAGTGGGGTTGGGGCATAAAGAAGGGAAAATATATACAATAGATAGTGGGTTTGGAGTCTTTAAGTAAGGATTCTTTAATGTGGCTCAAGTAAAAAACAAAGACTCATATTTATTTACAATTGTACTGTGCTTCCATGGGTATCCGAAGTTTTTCCAAGATCAAGGTCAATGGATTGGATATAATAAAGCAACACACTAATGCTTTAACCACACAGATAGATGCACTAGGACTTTTAAAAAAACAAAAACCATTAATTAATAATATAATATTGAACAAATTAAAGTTAAGCACTAGAAAAATTTGAACAATATAATAATATATATGTTGCAGTAATTTAATGATAAAAGTCATGCCTCAATGATCTCATGAAATCTTGAGCACTTGATGGAGCCCATGGATATGTCAATCTCAATCATATTGTCTTCCTCATTAATGTCTGCAAACAAGTAGTCCACTGGGGAGCCATTCATGAGCTGCAGTTTGGGGCCTGCAGGTTTTTGAAGCCCAAGAAAATGGCCACTGGGAAGGGCTAGCTCAATCAAGCTTTCCTCATCAGAAATTGAGCAATCTGATGAACAGTGTGGGCTGTGCCCAGAATTGTTCCCTGATGATGAGAATGGCCAGTCTGCATCTGAATCTGAATCTGAATCTGAATCTTCTTCTTCACTCAAAGATGATGAATGGTCTGTCTTCTCCTCCACCATTAAAGCTTCATCTGCAACTTCTTCTTCTTCTGGTTTCTTCATGGTGGGTGCAGGCTTTTGCTTTGAGAATGCTAAAAAAATGGGTGTTATGAGGAGAAAAGCCAAAGATGTGATGGAAACAGACAAAACACCATGGCCTGAGAATATAGCAAATAACAAGGAGGGTGGGACAAGAACAACAGCAATCCAAGGTAGTACTGAGTTTCTGAGGAGATACATAGGAGAAGTAGCCATCTGATGATATGTGGTAGCCATGATTATGAAGGGAAAGGAAAAGAAAAGAAATGGCACACACAATCAGATTGGCCCAGCAAGGTAGAAAGAGTATTGGGTAATGGAAAAGAGAGAACTTTAGTTTAGTATCCACTTTCTGTACGTGGATTGAATTGAAGAATAAAGAACAATGACATGATGGTGAGTAATTAATGTGTAAAGGAATTGGATAAACCTTACTTAGCTTGCAGTATCAAAACCAAGAAACTGAAGAAGAAGAAGAAGAAGAAGGGAAATGATCTGAGGAGAGGAAAAAACCTGGTTTTGGGGGGTTTAAATGTGGGTTAAATTATTGAGAAATTTGTAAACTGGAGCTAACTAAGGTGTTGGATGGATGGGGTGTTTGTTGTGTTGTGTTTGTGTGAGATGTGGTGGATTCACATTTCCCAAAGCCAAAACCCTCTTTCACTGTTCCTAGAGAAATGGGTTATTTTTGTTTTCTAAAACCAATCGTCAGGTGGTCTTCTTGTGCTGAACCAAGTGATTCTCTTGGAGCCCTCAAAACCAAGCTGCATTCTTCTCTATCCACACTCACCTTGGGAAAACAAAGAAGCCATGTGCACATCTCTGAGCTCACCACATGGCATTTTCCTTCCTATTTTCTATGCAACACAAATTACTGCCTGCCTGCCCACTGCCATAGATGGACAGCTGAAAATGGGACTCTTTTTTAATTTGTACCACTACTTGTCAGCAATTAGCAAGCAAATCCAAGAAACACCATTAGCCACACACCCATGAGAAGTGAAAACTCTCGAGATTATAGTATAATATGATGTATCTTACATTGGTTATTGATGAGAATTTGATTTTTTGTTTTTGTTTTTGGGTGTAGCTAGATAGATTCTAGCTAGTCAGTAATATAATCAGTATTGTTTTCATTGTTTTCTAGCTTTTGATGTGTGTATAGTACCTCCTATCTATCTTTGGACAGCAGCATTTGACCTCTTAGCAAAGGCTGTACTCCTCAGAAACTATAAAATGTCTTTATTCATCCTTTCCTGGATGGTCTGATGAACATCAGACAAAGTTTTAGTGAAGGGCTCATACGTTCAACAAACTTTTGCTGTGGTGACATAAATCAAAATTTTACAATAATTAAATGGAAAAGTTTATCACGAGTCTCGAAACACGATGCTGACTCTACTTCACATGATCACCAAATTGTATATATCATAATGAAACACTATCTAGTTGTATGACTTGTATCACCCAATTCCTTTTATTTAAAAAAAAAAAAAAATTGTGATTAGTGTGTGCATTTTAGGTGAAATTTATTTTGTGACTTTAGCTAGTAAAGGACAACTAAGAAGTAAATTAACTTAAGTTGTTCACAGCTGATCGCCTCGATCAAATCAAGAATATCAATAGGTAGTTTCATGAGAAATCAGATTTAAAGTTTTGTGGTTACCAAGCTAATTATCCAAACAACTTGGCTAGGAGTTGCCTCAATATCGTCACCCAATTCCTACGTACTCACTATGCTTCTAACATCAGCCAGTACAATTAGATATATCACATTTAATTATATGGTATATTAGTACGTACGTACCAATAGTACCTGATACAACTATATACGCCATGTTTAGTTATACTTAATGCTATAGACACAAATGACAGCCAACATCGTAAAAAACTTCATTAACAGAATAACACTAACATTCTCGGATTAAATAGACTCTCTATAATAATATGACACGTTTAGGTTGAGCGAGAACTAATTAATCAAAACATGTAATATCTCAAATATTTTGTTTATTGATTAAATATGGATTGATGGATTTTTATTTTTATTTTTTTTTAATTTCTTCCATGGATGCATGTGTGCCGGGAAAGGTAAACTCAACTTTTTTTTTCTTAGATAACACCCCATACATGTTTGCAAGTGCGAAGCCCTCCAAAATGTCCTTTTTTCACCCACCATACATGTTGTTGAGGTAATTCAGAGGGCTTCAATATAATGGCATTCACCCACCGTGATTACACTTTTGCTTTTTCTCTTTTAAGGGTTTCTGCCTTTAATAATCACTTTTTGCATGCTTTTAACATGTGGGACATTATGTAATCCACACATAGCTCCATTTTCAACCTATACTAGCTCCAAGGAATGCGGCTAATTAAACCCTAACCCCAACTATAAACGTAACATATATAGGCTCCTTGTCTTTCTTGTATGTATAAATATAAGAACAGCCCGAACAGCTGGAGTATTTTGTTAGAAAAAAAAAAAAAAAAAAAAAAAAAAAAGATGAAAGTGTTGCACGCGCCTACTGAACACTACCGGTGCATGAAATGTGCACTATTTTTGTTTTTAATTTTTTTTTTTATAGGACTCACTTTACTCAAAAAAAGAAGAAGTTAATAATAATCTTTTCTCTGCGAGAACCTCTCTCTCCTCCCTTCTACATACTTTCTATTCACTCTACCTCACCCAAAAATCAATAAAAAATTTTGTTGGTCTTACTCTAACACTCATAGAGATATACTTAGTGTAAATGAGATTCTTATATAGAAATATTCAATCAGGACAATTAATTCGAAAAAAAATATCTAAAATGTTATAATTTGGGAGCGTCGGGCTTAGGTTTTATTTGAAAAGAAAAAATTAACGACAATTGATTTTACAAATTTATACAATATAATATAAAAAACTGCAGATCTGATGTGGTGCCAAATTGTTTGATGCCCATTGGCCTGGCGAGTTGCTAGACTAGCTAGCTAGATAGATAGATAGAGTAGGGACCAGCCCTCGACATCCTAAATAGATCAAAATCAAATGTTGTTCAAAACATAAATTAAAGATTCAGAAATCAAGGCAAAAAATATATATATACATTATTTCAACTTGTGTTTGGTCCCATGCATACGTAAAGTATTCCAACAAAAAGCTACTCCATTAACATTAATAAATCTTAGGTCATCCCGTAACGAATGGCATATCAAAATTTGATATAAATTAATCTCATTTTAAGTAACATGAAAAATTCACTACTGTAAATTATGAAATTTCCGACCACCTGAAAATGATCTTAAATTAAGTTGATACTAAAAAGTTCAAAAAGTGGTCGGAAATAGCAACAAAGGTTTTTCCGGATACTAAAAGTGGTCGGAAAAAGACTTTCGACTTGATTTAAGTTCATTTTCAGGTGGTCGGAAATTCCATAATTTTCAGTAGTGATTTAAAAACACAAGTCATTAACATCTAGCAGAGTTATATTACATTTACTTTTTTTTTTTCTTTTTTACTTTCTATTGATATAAAAAAGAAATATATATATATATATATATATATATATATATATATATATATATATATATACCCCGTATTACATTTCTGCAAAAACACTTATATGAGATACATAATACACATAAACTCTTAGAGCGCACAATGCATTGTGCACCATGATGCACGATATAATCTGCCAACTATTAGCAATTTAACATATAGGTTGTTTTTTAATTAAGGTTTATTTTAAATTATATTGTATCCTTCCTTATTCTTTGCTATTTGTAGGCAAAAAGTTATAGTGCATAAATGTCAATGGTCCACACAAGTTGTGTGGACTATATTTTGTATACTATAAAATAATGTACATTTAGTACAAAAATAATGTACATTATATTCTGAGGATGTACATTTTTTGTGTACTGAGTGCACATTATATTTTATAATGTACATTCAGTACAAAAATAATGTGCATTTTGTTATGGTCCATACAGCATTTTGTGGACCGTAGTCCACACAATAATTTGCCCATAACTGTTGGGTAAGCTAGTAGCCCAATTCTCTCAGTTCAGCAAGCCTGTTCAACCAAATGGTGCAAAACCCATTGGGCTGATAAAAGGGAATAGTGCCATTGTCAATAAATTCTGTGACAACTTTAACTACACCTGTAAAGAATAACAATAGTTATGACGTGCAACCGAATGTACCATGCGCATGGTGCATACGACGCAAAACGATGTCGTTTTGACTAAAAATGCGCGTCTCACTTTAAAAAAAAAAATATTCAGGTTCGATTCTCGGCAATAGCATTATTGTGGATATATAGTTATGAATTTCTGGATATATAATTATAAATTTGTGGATATATAGTTATGAATTTATGGATATTTAGTTCATTCATTGTGGATATTTAGTTCATTCATGGTAGATATTTACTTCATTCATTCACTGTGGATATATAGTTATGAATTTCTGGATATATAATTATGAATTTATGGATATTTAGTTCAATCATTGTGGATATTTAGTTCATTCATTGTGGATTTTTACTTCATTCATTCATTCATTGTGGATTTTTACTTCATTCATTCATTCATTGTGGATTTTTACTTAATTCATTCACTGTGGATATATAGTTATAAATTTGTGGATATATAGTTATGAATTTCTGGATATATAGTTATGAATTTCTGGATATATAAAAATGCTATTGCCGGGAATCGAACCTGATTTCATCTTTAAGTGGGACGCGCGTTTTTTTTAACCAAAACGGCGCCGTTTTACAATCGTATGCACCTTGCAAGGTGCATTCGGTTGCACAACATAATTTGCGAAAGAATAATACCTTAGTTTATTTATTTATTTATTTTTGGAATGGCGACGGAAAGTTCCAGCTACTATTTGAGTGTGTATATTGGGTAAACTATGTCTTGTGAGTCTAAGTGACAAAGAACCACAATGAGATAAATCAATTTATATTATCTATAGTTGATTGGCTCAAACCAAGAAAATGTCAATAGACTACTTCGACAGAGAAATTTTATTGAGAATTTTAAGAGCTTGATAGAACAAGAGTGGAGATACCTTACGGGGTCACACTACCTTTTATAGCCTAAAAATTTGAAGAAGTAATATTCTAGGCATGGAAATAAACGGTGAAGCTGACAAACTGAATAATTAATGTGTATTAATTAAATAAATTAAATAAATATAGATCGAGCAAGGGGAAGATAGTCCAATCTCTCTTAATTAGCCCCTTGGATTAAGTTCATCTCCATAGTCATGGCTCTAATAATTAATTAACTAAAAATGTCAACATCTGAACTTAGAAATAGATTAATTATGATCAGATGGTCTAGAAATAATGCTGGGTTGCACTAAATGGCCTGGGTTACATCTTGATTGAAACTTTTCAATTAACTCATGACATATACCAACTCCATTTGACTTTTAATAATAGACTTACTTGCATTTCAATGTCGTTTTTTGGCACCAAATTAATCATCATTTAAAAAAAAAAAAAATTCCCCCATATTCTACCCTTAATTGAAGACAAAATTGAAGATGATGTACAACTGTACTGTTTGCTACTATGATTATTTTCACATAAGTTGTAATACCTTAAAACTTAATTAAATACACAATTTCATATTTTAAAAATATGAAATGTATCAATGTTTCATTTTAAATTAAAATTCAAAATTATATTTAAAACTTAAAGTACAAAATTAAAAAAATTAACCGATGATTCATGAACCACTTATAACCGTATAGTAATGGTTCATGTTATGGCTCTTTTTGACTGTTAAGATTCATTAGATGTTTATATTTTGTGAAAAAGGGGAAAAAAAAAACAAAAAAGATTGATGGATTAAATAGTTCATTGTAACCGGTGCAATTAATTATTTAATTTAATGATCAGTATAACTTTATGAATTTTCTATGATATTGGTAATAAACAGTCTAATCAAGTATACTTACGTATATCTATTGAAATACTATTAACACCGTTAGCAATAGTATCAAACTTGATACCATTTTATACATGGATATACTTGAAAGAGAGAATTGTATTTTATGCCCCTTCATTATGTCAATTATCAATGTCACATTTGAATTATTAGTGGTGTAAATGTTGTCCCTCAATTTTTAAAACGGTACATATATTGATACTCATCAGTCACCAATACAGTAAAAATCATATAAATTTTTTATTTTTTTTTGAAAGGGAGGGACCAAAAGGTCCTGAGGATTAGTAGAATCTTCTCATGGCAACATTCGAAGCATCCCAATCAAGAAGCTCTCTGAAGCTGTTAGGAGGGTGATTCAGAATTGCAGTGTTCCAAGGACTAACTTGTCCCATATTTACTAGAAAATCGGCACATTAATTGCCCTCAACAAACACATGCTTTATCTCAATCTCTTGAAATTGTTTCATGAGGAACTTAGAGTCGGAAATTAATGTATCAGAACCCAATATCTTTATTGAAGACTTGAACCATGGCTTCATAATTTTATGGTCTTTTTTAACAAATGTTCTTAAGGACATTCGTTCTAACTTTTGGTGTGCTTTGTGGCTCACGTACGACCGGCTATAATTACTAAAATCATATCGGGCAGTAATTGTCCATCATTAACAATAATTAAGTTTTAAGTGTAAGAAAAAAGTTTGAAGATGCTTATCAATCATAATTATTATTTAGGGTGGGAGCCAAAAACACGTACTCTCCCTACAATAGAATAGCTTCAATTTAATTCACATAATTTAATTTCTTTCAGATCACCCAAAAAAAAAACTCGTAATTATTATTTGAATATATGTATTGAGTAAATTTTGTTCTTATACAATAATCTATAAATCACATAAAAAAAAAAGTAAATTGCGCTAGAAAGACATTATGTGATGAACTTAACCGATAAAATATTTATAAGAATCAAACTCGTAATATTTAAACACGAAAATCATGTATCCAAGGAGCCACGTCATTGCATTATGAAATTCAAGTGTGATAGTGATGTGCATATTCATTTTCTTCCCTGTTAGCATTTTACATCTCATTTGAAAAAAGTCCCACTATTTGTCCTATCATCAACCGAGACATTCCACTTAACGTGACATGATAGGAATAAGGACAAAACAAATTCAATTATTAGTGCAAATATATTTTTTTCTCCAACTTCAATTCCCTTACAAGTAGTCATAATGAAAAAATAATATTGATTTATATTTAAAATTTAAGTTAATATAAAATAAATTAATATATTTATTTATTTAGATATGTATTAGTTTAAGTGGAAGGAGTTCAATTTGTAATAATAATAATAATAATAATAATAATAATAATAATAATAATAATAATTCAGGACTCCCTAAACTAGTCAAGTGCATATGTTAGATGGTTAGTTGAGTATGTATGTGGTTGGAAGAATATAGAAGAGGAGTAGCAGGGTATGTAAAAATAAATAAAAATAAATAAAAAAATTACTCAGCCGAGTTGACAACTCGACCGAGTTAGGCGCCTAGTCGGCCAGTTAATCGCTCAACTGATCTGACTAAAAGCCGTCTAAGACTGAAATCGTTTAGGTCAAGGAGTGCCTAGGGGTGAAATTATAAATTTGCCCCAATGATTGAAGCCAAAACCACCATTCGTGAGAAGTCACTTTCGTCATTAAGAAAATGGTGATTCCACATGGAGAACAGTCCATCAGACCATTCCCATCCTTGGCTTATTGCTTATGCTACCAAATTTCCTTCTCCAATATATAATTGAATGATGTGTTCCGTTCTTTACGTGTACGGGTCAAATATTTTATTGAAGGCTAAACAACAAGCCTGAATATAGTCATTTTTGAGTGACGAGAAAGACCAACAGCCAGTACTTATTACGGGTGTGCACGACACACTTGCAAACCACACAAGAGAGGTAAATCGCACTAATAAGAACTTATGCAACAAGTTAGACTTAGACTCGGAAAGAATGTTTGCAAAATGTGAACTTGTGACCTTCTGATCCGATAATTACACTCCACCTACCCAGATACCCTTTTCAAGACATATAATTAACCTTTTTTCTTATTGAATAACATGGAAGTTTAATTTAAACCCGTTACGTCTGAAATAAAAGTCAAACTAATGGGTGCATTGAGTAATATTATAGTATGGGTAATGGGAGTTATTGCTTAAACACTGGACTATTTAGAGAAATATTAATTGAAGGGATTGTTGGTGTCCATGGTGGGGCTATATATGAAGCAGATGTAGTCAGCCAGATTCTATTCCACTATCACCCACTCTAATCTGATGCCAACATATAACTACCAACCAGTAATATCAAATATATATTCTATGGGTAACACTTGTGTGAGACCGTCTCTATATTAATATATAATTTCAGAGTAACTATTATGTAGAAAGCGCTCTAGATATAGTAACAATGTGACGATTTCCACAAGTGATGATTCCCCTTGGGCCATCTCCCGTGCATCCCGGAGCGAACGGGAATTAGTCGGGTAGACCTGGACCTTTAAACGGATAGAGAAAGACCCAGACTACCTCGTAGTTTACACAAAAAAAATATATGCAAAAGCTATGAATTCTTGGAGTTAATAGTTAAACCCTATTAAAATAGAAACAATAATTAAACAGATAAAAAGTTTTGTTTGTTTGTTTTTTTTTGTTGGTGAAAACAGATAAAAAGTTAATAGTAGATGAATATGTTAAACTCTACACTCATATATACATACACACACGCATTGCACATGTTACATGTTACATGTACAGGAAAAATGTTTCTTTTTTCCTTTGTACTTAGGGACACATGTCAAATGGGAGTGGGAAAGGACCACTATTAAAAGTGGAGAGTAGATCAGATGAGCATTTAAAGTTTGGAGTGAGACATTAACACAATTAGGTTTAGTCATCCAAGTTTAATAGTAATCTCTGATTAGATCTCTACTAATAACTTAGCATATAACTTTACTTAGATAGATATTCTCAAGATCAACGATTTACTATTACGTCAAAATTTTTAGTTAGTAACGAATTCAAACCTTTATTTTCTTATATTTGTGTAGCAGTCAGCGCCACGTTTCGATGACAGGATGCTGGACTTGACTCTTCAAACCACAAAGGAAGAGATATGCATTATTCAAGAGAAATGATTGGATATTCCAGGGATATATATATAATACTACATCATATATAGTTGAAGAATATAATACTAAATTAAAGAATTTATTACTTTCTCTCCATTTGAACTTAAAGAATTTATTGCTTTCATATATACCATTCACAATAGCATCCTACTTGATTTAGGAGAACCGTACCATTGGTCCAATTCTTCCTTTAATTTCCATTTTCAAAACCAATAAGTTATCCAATTATTATAACACTAGGAATTTTAATATAAAAACTAAATATAAATTTGGACACCAAACTTAATTTCTGTTTAAACACTTTTTTCATTTTTTTTTTTTTGCTAATACTATAAATATGTTATATTTCGTTTGTCTCATTTTATGTGTCTAGTTCGGTTAATAATACTTAACTGACTTATTTTTAATTCAATTTTTATAATATTAAGTTTAATATTAGTATATAAAATTTATATGTTTATAAACTACAATACAAATACTATTAAACACACAAAAAAAAAATAAAACGAAAAGTAATAATTAAATTAAATTCAATTAACGTACATGTTTGAGTGCATGACCTAGTCAAAAAAAAGGCTTGAAATTAATGAAATTGGCACACTAAACCATATGGATTATGGTATTGTTGACTTAGGTAGTGTGAAATTAGGGTCAATTAAGGGGAATGAGAGGGACAAGCTAGGAGGTTGAGTATTACGTGGTTTACCAAATTAAGTCGCAATTATATTGTTAACATAATCAGCGTCAATCACGAAAACCAAGTTGTGTAATCACTATACTATGTTTGAGGTGGGATTTATTAATTAAGAACATATAAAAAGAGCAATATATAGTTCTTTAATATAGTATCCTATCAACCACTTCCTTTTAAAAAAGATATAATTTTTAATGGTAGTGGAATATTAAGTATTAGTTTAGTTGCCAAATATCTTGTGTTTAAATGACATTTGTGTGGCTCCTCTTGGAAGGTCACAAGATTGAACTTCAATTGTAGGGTATTAACTCTTTAGATTCTAGTAGTTTTTAGAAAGTATAGAATATATTACGGGCCGTTTAATTGGTTGGAGGTAGTTTAGGTGTAGTTGAATTGCAATTCCGTGAAGACCACAATTACGTCGTTTGGTTGGAGGGAATTGCAATTCCCTTCAAATGCTGAATTACAATTCTGGGCTCCCCCTAGGAATTGTAATTCAGTGTTGAATTGGAAATTGGAAAGACATTTTTGTCTCTGAGTGCATTATTATTATTATTATTATTATTATTATTATTATTATTATTATTGTTATTGTTATTAGTACATGAGGGCATTTCAGTCATTGTATCACTTATTCCCTTTCAATTCCCTATAATCTTATTTTGCATACCAAACACAGTAATTTGAATTCCTACTTTATTCCTACCTTATTCTTTTTCCACCGAATTACAATTCCTTTCCATCGTAATTCATTCCTTCCAACCAAACGGCCTGTTAGTTCGTTTTTTTTTTTTTAAATAAAATATATTAGTTTAGTTAGGGGGTTCAAAATTCAAAAGCCTAGTATGTTAGATATCCATATTAGGCATCATTAATAGTATGAGTAGTCAACCGATCAGCATGAAAGTTCACCTAATCACCTCGTTAAGTTTGTTAAAATAATCAAAATTTTACTTAAAATAAATAAGTAAATAAGTAAATAAATAATAATAATAATAATGTCACGTCGGGCACAGGAATAATGCACTGAACGTTAACGTCGAACCCAGTTTAGAAGTTGAAATCAAACGCCAAGGACAAAACAGTAATTACAGAAAAAGCAGTCCCCCACAAGCTGGATGCTGCCAGATGGGATTGGCCACTGCATGAAACGTAGGGCAACGATCTTTTCTTTTTTTATTTTTCCCCCAAAAAAAAAAAAAGAAAAAAGAAAAAAGAAAAAGGAACATTCCCATTTAAACGAACATCATTAGCCCAACAAAGTATCTTCCAAACTCATTGGAGAATAAAAACGCTTTTCCATTATTCACCTGCCCATCAACCCTCTCTTTACTCCACAGAGAGAGAGAGAGAGAGGGTGAAAGAGAGGCCGGAGATGACAAAATAAGCTTTCCATCAATCAATGTCAGAGCTACAGCATTCATGTTACCTGCCCTTTGAGTTAATTTATGTGTTTGCTTTCTTTGGGTGCCCATTAAAGCTACACTTGGTATGTATACTATAGTCCATACACTGTTTCTCTGATCTCTGGCCTCTACATACATATATACATATATAGAGAGAGAAATTAAAGTATGGGTATTTCACCAAACCAAAACCTCACACAGGTGGAGGTTTATCTATCTTCACTTTCTTAAGTTCTTGGCTTCCTTCCCTTGTCAATCTATAGCATAAAAATCCTGTCTTTGGAGTCCTTTGCTAGCTAGCTTCTGTGGGTTTTTTTTCCATATGTAGATATATACTCATTTTCTTGGATGTGAAGTGGTGGGGGGGAGGGGTTTGATCTGTGGTTTCAGATTCTTGAAATTTTGTTTCTTTCCTGCAGTGATGGGTAATGTAAGTGGGAAGAGGGGTGAGGATGATGTTGAGAAGTCTGGGGTCAAGAATCAAGAGGAGGAAGAAGGAGAGTTCATGGAGTTTGCACAAAGTGGGCAGCTTCCATTGCCTGCACACTCCTCCATGGTTCAATCTCCTCCTCATACTCCTAGGGCTTACTACCCTCCAGTGATTTTCACTCCTCAGGTAATCAATCTCTCTCCCTCTCTATCTGTGGCCTCTACATATATATTATCTATATATACTATCAGATCTTTAAGGATAATAATATATCAAGCTAAGAATTCTGGGGGTACTGTGTTTTCATTCTCTCTTGACATGTTGCCAAAGATTAGGTGTGTTAATGGTCTCATCAGTTTGGGCTGAAATGTGTTTGCATTATTGTTGTGACTATTAAAGATATTATCTTTGGCTTTGGGTGGCTGGTTTTTTTATGAGGAAAAACATATAATACATACCTGCTGTCATTGTGGAAAGACACTCCACAGAATTGGAACCTCTCTAGAATCTTTTGTCAATTATTGTTTGAGAAAATTCCTTTTACTCCAATAACTTTTTTTTTTTTTTTTTTTGGAAAAGAATGTATGCAGAAAAAGGTAAGCTGCAAGGTGGGTTTGGTTCTGAATGTGGAGAACTGAGAATTTTTTTATTATTTTTTAACTTTTTACCAGTTCTTGATGAATTAAGAATGTAAAAGATACTGCAATTTTTTTTAACCTTTTTCTTGGAGTGGGGTGTTTGGTGCTTTCAGTGGACAAAAGAATATAGTATGGACATTTTTTACTCTCATAATGAGATGGGACCATCATATCAAAGCCAATAAACGGTTGCCAGGGATTCAATTCAAGAAAAGAAATGTACATTCTTGATTTATGAAAGCATCATTTTCAATGTGAAATTTGGGGTGCAGTGCAGACAGTGCTGGAAAAGGGAAATGTGCAGTACAAATGTTGCTTGTTTTTATTTTTTTCATTTGAAAGTAGGTTGTACTGCATACTAATTTTAGGAGTATATATTACTATGTTGTTTTAGGCTCCAGTTGTTCCTTTGCAATGGCCTGATGAAATAATGCAAAACAGAAGTAGTGATGAGGCTAAGGAAAAGACAAGAGAGTATGGGGTTCCAACAATGATCACATGGAGTCATGGAGGAAATGAAGTTGCTGTTGAGGGATCATGGGATGACTGGAAGACCAGGCAAGATGTTTGTTTCTCCCTTTTTTTTTTTTTTTTTTGGATACATTAATATTAGGTTTCAGCTTACGTTAGACTAGTCTTAGCTCCCAGAACCCCTGTCCAAGAGTTGCTGGAAGAGGTAAATCATGAGTTGGCAGCCTTTCAGTTAGTCTATGTCATTAAATTTGCACACAAAGGATCTATCTTCACACTTTCTCCAATCTGGGGAGCCCAATGGTCTAAATGAGATCTAGCTGGCTAGCTCCAAGATGTTGTTGGTGGGAGTCAAACCCTACCATGAGTCAAACGTTTCCAGCTTACGTTAGACTAATCTTAGCCTCTAGAATCCCTGTCCAGAAATCTCTAGAGGAGGTAAATCATGGGTTGGCTAAGCAGCCTTCCAGTTAGTCTCTATCTTTAACTCTGTGCATAAGGGATCCATCTTGACACTTTCACCAACTTGGGTAGCCCAATCTCCAATCTGGGGAGCCCAAGGGTCTAAATGAGCCCTAGCTGGCTAGCTCCAACATGTTGTTGGTGGGAGTCGAACCCCTACCCCTACCCGATTATTCTTGCCTTTCCTTTTTTGTTGTCTTCTCATTGTTTAATGCATGCTTAAGTTGTTAAACCAATGATGTTTGCTGCAATCAGAGAACACTTACAAAGAACAGACAAGGATGTCTTTGCCATCATGAAAGTGCTTCCAGCTGGGGTTTATCATTTCAGATTTATAGTTGATGGACAATGGAGATGTGCTGCGGATTTTCCACGCGAATGTGACAATTTGGGTAATGTCTTCAATGTGTTGGACTTGCAGGTACCATCTTCAATCATTGTATATCTTATTAGAATGTTTGTTTGATGTCTCCTATACATGTCCACAAACTTGATCATCTGTCTTAACTCTCAACTCCAATTAGAACATGATGACCATATCCAATTCATTTTGGCACACTATCTGAGGGTGTGCACTAGGTAAATCCCGCCTTATAACCCTAGCCAGTAAAGAATCAGACCGAGGTAACCAACCTAAGTTGCACATAGCTGACTGACTCAAACCAAGAATCACAAGGAGGAAACAGAAGCAGTAATAGTTTACTATGCACTACTCCAATTAGCATTATCACTAGCTGTTGGGGATAGTCATATGCCCTGCTCCGATCCAAGAATTCCCGAGAGGGAGAGAATCGGTTTTAAGGAAAGTGTGTGTTTTGCAGGATACAGTTCCGGAGGTTCCAAACAACAACAGCTGGCCAGACTCCCCGCCTTCCCCCGAATCATCCTACAACTCTGCACCCTTCACAGCACAAGACTTTAGCGTTAAGGTGCCCGATTTGCCTCCTCTCCTTCAACAATCTCCACTGGATCACCCGTCGCCATCTTCATCCACCAGCGGCTGCAGCAGCAGCAGCCTGGAAAAGCCTTCACCTGCAGTTTTGAACCATCTGTTCATCCAGAGAGGGCGCCGTGCCCATTCCACAGTGGCTCTAACTTCAACACATAGATTCCGCTCAAAATACGTGACACTGCTACTTTACAAGTCCTTACACAACCTTAAAAACTAAACACAAACATGTTCTTGTTGGATTACTAGGTTAGCAGAGCTCTTAATTAGCTTCTTCACCATCAGAAAAAGTAGGAAATTTTCCTCCATATTCTGGAATTCCTCTTTTTGTTTTTTTCACATTATATATATATGATTACTATGTCGAATATCAGCTACCCATGATGTTACTGTCGTTTAGAATTGTGAAGCTTCCATTAATGTGCATGCCTTTGAAGAGATATATAAATGTAAATCAGTAAATGTGCTGAATCTGTGGCAGATTGAAATATTGAATGCTCAGATCTTGACAATTATTTGCATTTATATTTTTTACATACATTGGAACATTTGGCCCCACCCATTCTATTAATATTAAAACTTTGATATTTGGATTGAGTAATACTCCACTAATCTCAATTTCTGCTCCATTCTTTACTTATTTACATGGTGTGTTCGGATTCATTCAGAAAAGAAAAAAAAAAAAAACAAAAAAACAAAAAAGTTCATGGATTCATTAAACAATAGCGGAGCCACAATATAATGGTACCCCTTCCCCCACCCTTTGCATAAATTACTAACTTTTTGAATAGCTTAGTTTGTTGAAACTTTTTTTTTTTTGAAAACAATTTGTCGAAACTTTAAACATGATGATGTTAATAGTTTAGTGTCAAATTGGTCGTCTAAATCGATTGAATAGTGCAATTGAATCTCCTAACTAAAAAAACTTCATTAAGATCCCCTAAATTTGTAAAATTGATCAATTAAGTTCAAAGTGACTTATTTAACAAGTTAAGTCTTCACATTGTCGACACGTGTCTTTTAAAAATATTTTTTATTATAAATTTTTTTATTTATTAAAAAATATATTATATATAAAAACTAAAAATAAAAATAAAAAACAAAAAACACAGCCACCGCGCGAGACCTCCTCTACCGGCGTTCTTGTCCAGCGTACAGTGAGCAGCGAAGCATCTATGGTGGACGGGGGGCTGGGACGAATTAAACATATCCAGCGACCTCTTCTCTCGCCGGCGTTAATGGCCAGTTTGGCAGACAACGGCGGTGGATGGATCGAATCCCCGGCGAGCTTCCTCCGGCGTAGATGGCAACTAGTTCTCCGACCAACATCATCAACTCCTACCGGCAACCTCCCTCCCCAGCAGCTGAGCAGTAATGGCGAGCCACAAACAACAACATATCGGTTGCATAGTAAGTGTTGTAGAAGAACATTGGCAAAGGAGGTCTCGCCTGTGATGTGTTTTTTATTTTTTTTATATATAATATATATTTTAATAAATAAATAAATACAATTTGTTAAAAAGACACGTGTCAACGATGTGAAGACTTAACCTGCTAAACAAGTTATTTTGGACTTAATTGAACAATTGTAAAGGTTTAAGGGATCTGAATTGAGTTTTTTTTTTTTTTTTTTTTTTTTTTCAGTTAGGGGACCTAATTGCACTATCTAATCGACGTAGGGAGATAATTTGACACTTTTCCCCTTTTCTCTTTTATTTTACCCCTTTCATCCTTCACAAGACAAATTAAATGCTGTTTAGTCTATTTTTTTATGAATCATTTAATTAATGTAGTATATAAGTTTATATTATACTTCATCGTATTCGAATTAATTTAAAAAAAAATTAAAATTTATTAAAGAAGTTAAAATTAAAAAATATTTATGAATATAGTGTCTTTTTTTATTCAAATTATTTAATCTAATTTATTATGTTATTATAAATATTTTTATATCATTTCAAAGTGTTTTAAACTTTCACATTTTTACCCTATTCAAGTATGTTTTGATTACGCCGTTAACCATCATATAATCTATAAAATATATTCAATTGTAATATATAATGTATTTTATATTTGAATCTTATTATGAGTGTTTGATATCCTGGTCCACTTTGACAGTAAATAATGAGTAATTCTATTTGCACCACCCTATTTGCTATTTACACCACATTATTTAATAGGTATAATAACTTTGTAGGTGGTGCAAATAGAAAAGTCAACATCATTAAATGTGGTCAGATATTAATATTTATTATTCCATTTTTTTATCCTCAAAATATTAATTAAAAAAAAAAAGAAGAAGAAGAAGATAACCCACCCGTCACCTTCTCCGGTGAGAAGGCGACCCACTAGGCTGCCTTCTCACCGGAGAAGGCAGCAAAGTAAAAAAAAAAAAAAAAAAAAAATCCGTCACCTTCTCCGGTGAGAAGGCGAGTGGCTGCCTTCTCCGGTGAGAAGGCAGCCCACCTAGTCGGGTTGCCTTCTCACCGGAGAAGGCAATCCAGGTAGAAGCCAGAGAAGGCGACCCACTGGGCTGTCTTCTCACCGGAGAAGGCAGCCCAGTTGCCTTCTCCGGTGAGAAGGCAGTTCCTCGGCCTTCTCACCGGAGAAGGTGACGTTTCGTTTTTTTTTTTTTTTTATAAATGTTTTAATTAATAAAATATTGAATTAATAAATTATTAATTGAAGTTTGACCAGGTGGTGCAAATAGCAAAATGTATTTCAATTTGGCTATTTACACCACCTATTAATTATTAAAAGTTTTTACCTTTTTATAATTTCAAGGTATTTTATATCTAGTTTTAGTTAAAGGGTGGTGTAAATAGCAACACCATAAATAATTGATTTTTTTAATTTGTATTTATCAAAAAAATTTGGATTGGTACGGCACGTTTGTCACGCAACCACCTAGGGATCCTCGAAGCCTCCATTCCCATTTTCCACACCAAACGCAAAATGGAATAGTGCTCCAATAAATGTGTCTGCTTCTGCCTTCTCAACACCGCAAAATTTCTTCAAGTCTTTCCAACTTCTAGCATCCACTTCTCCATCTTCTTCCACACATACGTACATTCCAAGTCTTCCCGAGAAATCCCGGCGAGGGTTTTTCATCCCTGGGTTTGGGTAAGACTCGGTCAACGCCTCGTGGTTTTAAGGTTTTCTTGTAGTGGGTTTGGTGTCTTCTCTGGAGTTCATCAGTGCAGATTTGCAGAGCCTCGGATTTCACTTCCTGGGTATGTAATACGTTTCAATTTCCGCTATAAACGACGGTTACTGATGCATTTTAGTGATTCCCAGTTACTGATTTGATCTGTCTGCTCTGTTGAAAGATTGGGTAGCTAGGTTTATTGGGGAATGTTTTGATTTTTGAGATGGGGATGATGAAAGTGATGTCTTCATATAGGAAGGGTAGAATTAAAGACGCTGCCTTTCGTCGGTTGATTTCTTGGATGCTGCTGATTGTATTAGGGGTGTTATTGTTGTTAGTGCTTCTTAGGACCAACACAATTTCTGGGTTAATTACCAGCTATAGATATGAGGGTTTTGAAAGTTTTGAAATTGAGGATTTTAGTAGACCCCCGCCCACAAAAAAGGTGAAGGTGAAGTTGAATCTTCCTAAACAAAACAGTCTGTCTGTCTCATTGGAGGTGAGAAACAAATTGCCTCCTAGGAACATGGATTTGTATCCTAGGTTGGCCAAGGATCATATTGTGATTGTTTTGTATGTTCATAACCGGCCTAAGTATCTACGGGTAGTAGTTGATAGCCTCTCCCGGGTTACAGGGATTAGTGAAACTCTGCTGATTGTTAGTCATGATGGGTACTTTGATGAGATGAACGAGATTGTGGAAGGGATCAAATTCTGCCAAGTGAAACAGATATTTTCTCCTTACTCTCCCCATATATTCAATGGCAGTTTTCCTGGTGTGTCACCCCGAGATTGTAAGGATACAGATGACCCAGCTGAGAAGCACTGTGAAGGGACTCCTGATCAGTATGGGAACCACCGGTCACCAAAGATTGTGTCTTTGAAGCATCATTGGTGGTGGATGATGAATACTGTATGGGATGGGCTAAAGGAGACTCGTAATCATGTAGGCCATATCCTCTTCATAGAGGAGGACCACTTCATTTTCCCAAATGCATATCGCAATTTGCAACTTCTTGCTGAACTGAAGCCCGATAAGTGCCCGGATTGCTATGCAGCAAATTTGGCACCATCTGAAGTGAAGTCGAGGGGAGAGGGATGGGATGCTTTGATAGCAGAAAGGATGGGAAATGTGGGCTATGCCTTTAATCGAACTGTATGGAATAAAATACATATGAAGGCAGCAAAATTTTGTTCATTTGATGATTATAACTGGGATATAACAATGTGGGCCACAGTTTACCCTTCATTTGGTACGCCTGTTTACACATTACGTGGGCCAAAGACAAGTGCTGTTCATTTTGGGAGATGCGGCTTGCATCAAGGGGCTGACAAAGTAGCTTGCATTGATAATGGTGAAGTGTCAATTGATCTTGTAGATGATGATAAGGTTACCAACATCAGATCAGATTGGGGAGTGCATGTTCACGAGCACCAATCAGGATATCAGGCTGGGTTCAAAGGTTGGGGAGGCTGGGGAGACCTGCGAGATCGTCAAATGTGTATGGACTTTGCTAAGATGTATGCTTGAGGATATGCCATTTACTTTCAGAGTAGTGGCTTTTCAAGCTTCATTGTCATTGTTATAGAGGTTTGACTTATTACTCTGTATGAAACACCTGCAGATGGTACACGAATGTAAAACTTATGGAAGACCTCATGGTACTTTTACGTATTTAAGCCATCCACCATGAAAAATCAAAGTTGCTGCAGTATTTTGACACAAATCCAGTTCTTTTTTTTTTTTTTTTTTTTTTTAAATCCTTCATTTTCTCAATTTCACTGAATGTCCGATTCAATTGTTTGCCACTACCATGCTTGTTGACTTTCGTGTGCTTGGGCTAGAAACTGTGTGCCTTTGCAGCTTTGCTTCAACATTGTTTCTCTTTTCTTTTGTTCTTGCTTCAGAATCTTGTCCTTGTTTTTTTTTGAGCGGGGATGGAATATGAAGTAAGTTATATGTGTATATATCATTTTAACCTGCATATGCAGAAGTGACTGGTTTTTGTGGACAAATTGAGAATGTAAGTTTGAAGTTGCTCTAGGTGCTTTTTGTCATAGTGACATAAAGCTTCTAATCAACTAGCTCAATGAATCTTTGGACAATCTATCATGAGTAAAATAAGAGAATATTGAATAGCACTTCATTTTTCAACGTTGTGCTAAGGTAAAGGATAATGCCATTGATGAACTGTTATGCTATGATGAGTGCTTTGAGCCTTTGACACCCTAACAACTGATGCTACGAGAAAAATAAGAAATTTATATTTGCGGATTAGTTATAGTACTTTAGTATTTATCTGTCGTTGTTTTCTTAAATTTATTGGCTCTTGTTGATGCTTGCGGAAATTAATATTTCACAAGTGATCCTTGTTGATTTCCGTTAAAACTTTGTTACAGCTCTTCTTCCATATCTTCTATAACTACTTGTAGATGCTCCTGCTATTTCCTGCAGTGGTCATTTACATTCTTCCCTCATGAACCTTGAGTGATGGCAGATTACACGACTAGGTGAAACCACTAATTCACTATCTCTTTCTCTGTTTTCGCTTTCTTTTCGTCTTGATTTCCTTTTCATGCTTCTGTGTGGTTCAAGAATCAAGAGCATTGATGTATTCCAGATTTGCCTGCTTGAATGAAATGAATTGCTTGATAGCTTATACACAGATCAGAGATGGTGGGGCTCTGATGGTTGCCTTTTTCTGTTGATGGCAAGGCGCAACAAGCTAGATGATGATTGCACGAGCATTTGATTGGTTTATGAGATAATGCACTTTAAATGTGGTGCCAACTCTTGATTTGACATAGATGTGGTGCTAGGAGTTGCTATTGCAGTAGGTGGCTTGTGTGAGATCGTCTCAATTCAGACAAATTTTGTCTTGGATGCGGTGCTAAGAGATTATTGTTGTAACTGGTCTTTTATGAGATCGTCTTACCTGAAATGATTTTAAACAATTTTTGTGAAATAATTTGCATGGGAATAGGTGTGCCAAAAGAAGCTACATTGGAATAGAGTCAGTAGTATTGCTTAAGTTTTCAGGTATTGACTCTTTGTGCTTCAGTAGATTGAGAAAGTGTGTATGAACATATACTATATTGTAATAGAGTTAGCAGTATTCAAAAAAGGACTTGGTGTCCTTACTTTGATGTAGTAATTTCTCTCGCCGATAATATTCTCTTTAATTCTTCATGTTATTATTGCATTATCTTATATTTTGAACTAGTTTATCAAATAATCCTATAGTGGAAAAATCTAATTTCATCATGTAGTATATAATACAAATATTAAGCCCAAACTTCAAGATTGTTGATAAAATTATTCATTTTTCCTCACTTAAGATGAAAAGTACTCATAAAATGTGAGATGTAGATGTTCCAAACTTAAGCTATATATTTTACTTTAGAATGAATGGAACTATGAAATTGGTCGAAAAATTCACTAAAGAAAAAGAATTGATAAGTATAGGTGTTTTTTTTATCAAGAGATATTCCGAATTAAATCATCTAACTATTCAAGATAGACATTCTTCTATTATTGATTAAGGAATTTGATTGTTTTGACTTGATTATTAATTGAATATCCACTCTAGCTCACTTGACTTGAAAGTTGTCCAAAATTTGGTGATAAATAAAATTCTAAGACTAAAAATTCTAACTTCTAGCCGATGCTACTATGCACAAAAAGAAACCATTTTATAAAAGTATCACCCGACCTATTAGAATTATCAATCCCTTTTCGTCAGTTCATTTTGTATAATCATACAAGAATATATTATATATTTATTTTTAACATCTGTAATACAGAATTTGTGTTTAAACACATTATATTGTTAAAAACGAACTTGCAAGATAATTCTCTTACAAGATAAACCTAGAGACGGGGTTATGATATAATTTCCCAACTTCTTGTAGATCTACCAGGAAGAAAGTTGGCCAAGAAATTATTATAGTAGGGACTAGGGACCGAAGAGGTGAAGAAAACCGCAAAAAGTTAAGAACTTAAAATAGTATGGTCGTAGCCTGTAGGTGGAACAGGTCGCTGCTCGTCGGAAATTTTATCACAGCCACACTATCATCGTCGCTGTTGTCAAGATTTCCACTTTCTTACTCCCGGTATATACAATCACTTATTCATTTCGGGTTTCGACTCAATAATTGAGTTCATCATTCCCCATTATTCAATCGTCTTCCAAATTAGTGGCTGATTTGCTTATTTATCTTAGTAATTGACTATACTATGCAGTTATCAGTATCGCATTTCTTTTTCTAGAATTGGATGAAATGTTTTGCCTTTCTTTCTTTTTAAACCATTTAGGATAAACCCAATTTAGAAAGTTTGATGCCAGTCTTAATTTTTGATTATTTATTGAATTATTCTCTTCATTGTGCTGTGGGTATCCGTTTTTATGCTGAGATTTCTAGTTTGTACTCCTCTTAGTTATTGTTGAATCGTTTAATCAGACAGGGGAGTGGACCGAGTGGCAGTTGGAAGTGTTGAACTACTTGGTGGTAATTACTAATAATTCATGCTTTGAGTCAAATGAGAATCGAATGAAAACTGTCACTTAGGTTGTGTATATTGCTTCCTTAATAATGGCTGGAAAGACATTGAATAACATTTGGATTCAAAGACAGCAGTGCCCTTGTGGAGATTGGAAGTGTTATGTTAAATGTGATGGGGATGATCAGGTGACAAGTGGTGCTCAAATGGCAAAGAGCGGGTTGGCATCCTTTGTGTCACAAGAAAACATCTGTACTCCATACGTTGGCCAGATATTTAAAAGTGACGATGAAGCTTATGAGTCTTATAGCAGCTTTGCGAGGAAGAATGGTTTTTCAATACGCAAAGCACGTTCAACTGAGAGCCAAAATTTGGGGGTTTATCGAAGGGATTTTGTGTGTTACAGGTCTGGGTTTAACCAGCCTAGGAAAAAGGCCAACGTGGAGCACCCTAGGGACAGAAAGTCTGTACGGTGTGGATGTGATGCAAAACTCTACTTGACGAAGGAACTTGTTGATGGTGTAGCTCAATGGTATGTTTCTCAATTCAGTAATGTTCACAACCATGAATTGTTAGAAGATGATCAAGTACGGCTCCTTCCTGCGTATAGAAAAATTCAAGAGCCTGATCAAGAGCGCATTCTTTTACTGTCCAAAGCTGGGTTTCCTGTGAACAGGATTGTTAAGGTGTTGGAGTTAGAAAAGGGAGTTCGGCCTGGTCAGTTGCCTTTTATAGAAAAAGACGTAAGGAACTTTGTTAGGACGTGTAAGAAAACTGTTCAAGAAAATGATGCTCTGATCACAGAGAAAAGGGAAAATGACCTTTTTGACCTGCTTGAGTCTTGCAAGGCTGCGAAAGAGAGGGATGAGCAATTTGCTTACAAGTATACCACAGATGGAAATGGAAAAGTTGAAAATATTGCGTGGGTGTATGGTGATGCAGTTCGGGCAGCTGCAATCTTTGGTGATGTGGTAACATTTGACACCACATATCGCTCTATCACATATAATATGCTGCTTGGTGTGTGGTTTGCAATTGACAATCATGGGAAGGCAATTTTTCTTGGATGTGTTCTGCTGCAGGATGAGACATCACAGTCATTCTCTTGGGCTCTACAGGTTTGGACATATAACATGGAGATTTACGATATGTTTTGAATCTGTATACAATAATATATTTGGTTACGAGTCTTTTTTTTTTTGGCAGTCTTTTATTCATTGTATGGAAGGAAGACAGCCGGAGACAATTGTCACTGATTTAGATTCTGAGCTCAGGGATGCTATAGCAAATGAGATGCCTAATACAAAGCATGTTATTTGTCTTTGGAAAATTCTCCCGAAATTGTCTAGTTGGTTCTCTACGCCACTTGGAGTGCAGTATGCAGAATTCAAATCTGAATTTGATATCATCAGCCAATTAGAAAATGTAGATGAATTTGAACATCAATGGAATCATCTGGTTGCTCGATATGGACTTGGATCAGATAAACACATTGCTCTGCTATTTGCTTACAGAATGTCCTGGCCAATTTCATATATTCGTAATTTTTTCCTGGCCCATTCTATGACTCCCGAGTATTCAAAGTTGGTTGAAACATTCTTGAAACATATCTTGAGTGAACAACCAAATCTGCAGTTATTTTTTGAGCAGGTTAGTATGACCTTTATTTTCTACTTCTCTATATTATCAAACATTTTGAAAATATTACCAAGTCCCCGTGATTTATTTTTCAGGTCAGTGTTTCCATCAGCTTTATGAACCATAGCAAGGAAAAGCTTCTTCATATGCCCATAAAAACCTGCATGCCTCTAGAAGAACATGCTAGGAGTATTCTTACACCATATGCTTTCAGTGCCATGCAACATGAGATCGTGCTCTCGATGCAGTATTCGGTTACAGAATTGCCTAATGGCTCATATCTCGTGAGACATTATAAGAAAATGGAAGCGGAGTGCTTTGTGATTTGGATTCCAGAAAATGAACAAGTTCACTGTTCTTGTAAGGAGTTTGAGCATTCTGGCATCTTATGCAGGCATTGCCTTCGTTTGCTTTTAATAAAGAACTACTTCCAGATTCCCGGGAAATATTTTCCCCGTAGGTGGCTGATGGAGAGCTCCTTAATTCCCTTTGGCGATTCAATCATTCAAACGAACACCGATGAATATTCTCAAGCCTTCCATGCTCTCACTGCAAGTATATTTTCAGAATCATTGATCTCTAAGGAGCGTGCTAGTTATGTTGACCGAGAACTCAGACAGCTTCTTGAACATGTACAAAGCATGCCTGTCGTTGAAGAAGTTACTTTGAGTTCGGTACCTAATAATGTCAGTGAAACTCAGGGTTGAAACATGGCACCCATTGGTTAATGTATCTATACCACGCACCTCTATTTTTTCTTTAGAGGAAAGAAATAGTTTTGTTTTGGTTATTAGCAAATACATGGCACTCTCAATGTGGAAAAACCACATAGAGGCCATTAATACAGATCTTAATATTCCTTCAGCAAGATTAGCTTTCTGGATGGTTATGTTTGTACTTTTTTAAAAAAAACAATTTTTACTTTTTGAGGTCACTAACAGCTTAGTAAGTGTATATGAACTTGTAAGTAGCATGCCTTTTATTGAGATGAATTGCCTATTTGCTTTTCTTCTTTTACCATTCTCCACCTTTCTAACTACTTCCATGTAAAAGCCGTTGAACTGTCCTTAATGTGGTAGATCACTAGATTGTTTCTGCTTTACTCATTTTATCCATTCAGAGTGCAGATGAAAGAGTTATCTGTGAAAGTTTATAAGTAGATGTTAGATAAAAACATCTTGTCCTTGTATTTCTTTGTTCAACCATGATTTTGCACAAGCATCACTGTCAGCCATGCCATCTCAAGATCTTTGTTTGACTGGTGTGGTGGGATTTGGTGGTGCTGCCATTTCGTTAGGGGTGGAAACGAGAAATTGTTATACCATGGACCAGGGTTCATATTGCATTGTGAACCTTGATACAAAAATTATGTAACTTCAGTTAACACATTATGTACCTATAGTTAACCGTTTTTGTATATGTAAACAAATAACTTGATAATTGCTGACACATAATATGATAGCTGCAGGTACAGAAACTATCAACTGCGGGTATAGAATGTGTCAACTATAGATACAGAAACTATACCTAAACTCAACCGGCCGAATGTCCGGGAACATAACATAGTTGTCTTCATGATATGGAGTGTAGTTTCTGTTAGTCGGTAGAGAGTATATAAACTGGTTGGTTTAAAGTTGATGGATATTTGCATAGAAGCAGAGGTAATTCTGTAGCAGGTACAATGAAATTGTTGGAGATTAGTTACACGAACAAGAAGCCATCTTTTTTTTTTTTTTTTTTTTTTTTTTTGAAACGGTAATTATAATACAAAACAGTCAAAGTGGGATTCTTGGTTTTAGGTAACGAGGATTGAGTGTGGGGCAAGTCAATGAAGGAGTCGTTGGTCGGTTGTGAAAACTGGAAAATCATGCCTTCCTATTTACTGTTTGATAATTGGATGGTTTCAGCGCATGAGAACTACAATAGCCGGTGGGTAGTCATTTTCTGCTAAGTTAGCCTCTCATGTTTGTATTGGGCAGTTGAGATGTCACTCTTGAAGTAGCTCTTGCCACGTAAACTAGCCATTTAGGATGACGATGGAAATTTCACAATCCAGTTCTTTTGAGTGAGTAAATTTTACCTTGTGCCGTAGTCGGTAAAGGACTGGAAGAAAGTAAACCAGCCTAGGTTACCCACCGGCTCAAACTAAGGGGGCAAGGATTACAACTCATAACCTTGTGATCACGTACAAGTGTGGATCTCTTGCCATCTTCACTGGAGTTACTCTGTGAACTAGCCATTTAGATTGGGGAAATGGTGAGCCGGGTATGAGCGAGAATTATTTTGCTCGATACGATCTTTGTTGATTGGGCGAATAGTTATTAAAATAAAAAATACGAGTTAATATTAAATTTAGTTCTCGATTTTGATAATTAAAAAAATAAATTTGTTCTCCATAAATTATTTGACTGCATTTTGGGATAATTGTTATTTCTAGGGGCAAAAAGGTAATTTACCAAGTTGTAAACAAGCAATCCATTGCAATGAAAGGCCAAAATTTTTTGAAAGAAAAGACCAAAATTATTTGAAGTAATGTTAAGTGGACATTACCAATCCAATCTTTCTAGAGATAAGATTAGCAGAAAACTGAAAAAGACAAGGGGGCAGGGGAAGAAATATCTCATAAAGTAAAAAGAGACCAGCTCATGTTTAATAAGCACAACATCGCTGTTTAAGATTTTAACAGAATCATATATTCTGATTTGCAAATATTTGGGGTTGATATGATATGTTATCATTATCTTAGTATAGCAACACACAAACATTGGTATGTAGAAACAAATATATATGCATACCCAATAACTAACATTTATGAGATCGAGTTACCATTCGTGATTTCTTATATGAGCTAAGAGCATCCTCAATAGGCATAGATTTTGAAGAGTTTTTTGCAGGTGACTCCGTGACTAGGAAAGAGAACATGAGAAAGAAAAAGGGGTAAAAGAAAAAAAAAAAAAAACCAAAGGAAATTACGCGCCCAGCAAGCGCGTGGAGTGCACACGTCCGGCTAGGAGCCTTCAGTTCACTTCACGCGACAAATACGACAGTTTTCAACTTTGGTGGGGTCCACTGTGCAGATAAAAATTAGGTGTTAGCCGGAATACCCAAAAGCTTCTCTCTCCTACTCTATCTCCTCCACATAAGCAACCCAATCTGCAAAACCTATTCAAAATCCCCCTATCGAGGATGCTCTAAAGTATCAATTCAATGCAAAAAGATTAAAAGAATCTAGTCCTCCACGATTATATTCAACAGAACTAACACTTACATGGGCCCAATCCGATCCCATCCAAACTGATCAGACTATTCACTTGATAATTACAAGATTACAAGTTCAATTCTCACCAAGAGCGACCTATTAGTATTAGGCTCCTTAATTTGAACTGGTAGCTATGAACAACATAAATTAATTTCATTGTAATATATCTTGTCAGTTAAGATTGACTCAGTGTACATCTTTTTTGACAAGGAGTGTAAGAAGTCCAAGTCAAGTCTTTGTTAAATGGTTCGGGGCAGAACACAGGGGAGGTGTTTAACTACTACTACTAGTCTACTACTAAGTCGTATACTACTAAGTCGTCTACTACAACGTGTGAACGTAAAACGTAGAATTTTCTTGTCTGTCATATTGTGAAAGACTTCGAATATTCAAAGTCAAGGTTGGCTACTTCTTTCCACCTTCCTTTCAATCAATACAAAATAAAATAAAACTACGTAAATACATGGCTACAGCCCAGGTTGAAAAAGGTGGTGAATGTTTTGCAATTATAATTATTATAATTATAATTAGATAAATGTATATATGCATATGGATGGTGGATCGTCCACGTCATCTATGTGTATATATGTTGTTTTTCATTATATTATTGCCTAACTCAATCTTAAGCCTCATCTTTGCACATTATTATTGTTATTATGCTTCAATCAACCCTTCAAATTTCATTTTCAAATCTCCATTATTCACATCAAATCTTTCCTTAACCAACCAACTTTATCGTTAGTGTACCTCTTTTGGTGATACTCCCAAAATTGTTGTAATTCTTTATTCTTTAATTTGTTCTGTTATGTAACAATCACCATTTGATAAGTTAAAGTTATGAATTTATTAAAAACAATCTATATTTATTAACCTGAAATGATTGATGATATCCTGAGTTAAATAGATAAGTATTTTTTTTTTTTTTAAATTTGCTTAGTAATAAATAAAGGCAAGAGAGGAGACTCTCTACTTAGTGATGCTTCTATGTAGTGGTTAATGATATGCATCACACATCAATCAATTTATACAAAATTTTAGTACAAATAATATATTTCTCTTGTTTTTTTTTTTTTTTTTTTTTTTTTTTTATATTTAAATTTCTAAAGTCGAGCTATTATGGAGTAATAATTAGATGGTGTAGTCGTGTAGACATTTGTGATTCTTCGTATTGGTCCCTATTGGTGTTTAGTTAAGATTTTTGAAGGTCTCATGAAATTTATATATATTTTTATATTTAATTTTCTTGAGAATTCTGTAATTTATGGACGAAAATTTTGTTGAGTTAATAAAACTGAGATTAATATTAAAATATCTATGTTTATTATGAACAATCTTGAACATGAGGTGTGAGTCCCATCTTTGAGAAATGGTTGTGTTTTTTTTTTTTTTTTTAGTACTACTGACTCTGTTACAATGTAGTATCTGTTCATATAACTACTTTCTCAATCTATTGAAGCACAAAGAGTCAATACCGCATTCACTGAGACTCAAACGCATAACCTCCCATATGGGAGAGGAATGGATTGTGTTGATTCTTCTAAAGTTTGCTAATTGTTTGATCAAATAAGGTGACATTATTGAGGGCAATCCAATCAAATTGATCGAGTTTATAGATTTTTTAATTTGAGTATATCAATTATATGTAACATTTGCCTGGCCTAAGGATGACATCTTTTGGAAGGTTTTGGGACCAAATTTTTTTAGAAAAAATCTTTCATTGATTCCTTCGAAAAAGGGGAAGCAGATGTAGAAAGAAGGAAACAGGGAAAAAAATAGAACAGTAATACTAATAAATACATGCCTAATTCTTAATCATCATATCCTATTGGCTAAACAAGCTTAACTCCCTTATCTATCCACTCAACAACATCATCATCATCTAATTCTTAAAAATTACTTCCTCATGATGTCTTTCATCCTCTTTATGAATTCATCGCATTTCTTCTTCAGCTCATCATCATCCCCTTCATCATCATCATAACCAACCTCATTTTCTTCACCTCCTTCTTCTTCTTCTTCATGATGGTGATGATCACTGTAAATCTGTACTATTTCATCATCTCCCTTCTTCCTTTCTTCTTCTTCTTCTTCTTCTTCTTCTTCTTGTTGATAATGATGAATGGAAATGACCCTTTCATGAGTTTCATCTCCCCTTTTCCTTGTCAATTCTTCTTCTTCTTCTTCTTCTTCTTCTTCTTCTTCGGCTGTTGCTGCTGCAATTTTTACTTCAATCACTATAGGATTGGCGGTGGGTTTTTCCGGCCGTCGGCTTTCATGGCTGCGCGGCGGCGTGGCAATCACTCCAGAATTGGTTATGATGAAAACCAGAATCCCATTGCAGAGGAGGAAGACGATGTTCCTGTCGGAGCTGTAGCGGAAGAGGTGGTTGACTGAGAAGGACGAGGAGAATTCGTCGGCGGAGTGGAGGAGGAGAGGCAGAATCAGGGAAGAATACTGAGAGATTACGAAGGAGAACAGGGAAACTGAGACAACAACCTTAAAAGTCGCACTCAGAAAGTTGAACTGATGACGATTTGCACTCACGTTGTGATCCATGTCTTGATCGGAGAGATAAAAACCCAGAAAGTGATGGGGAAAAATGGAGATTTTGAAAGGTGCAGTTTGGAGCGTGGAGACTGGAGAGACAGAGTGGGTTTATATAGTGTTGTTGAGGCGTCCACTCCCTGGCGTGACGAAAGGGGTTGACACATGATTTCCCCGAACTGCCCTTGGTTGGAGGGGGGGGGGGGGGGGTTAATTTGTGGCTGGCTGCAATTATTCAGTCCCTTACTAAGGGGCACCCAGATGAATTTCCCAAACTACCCTTACTCAATTCATTGGTTCGGATTAATCGGTAAATTGGTTCGGATTAATCAGTAAATAATGCAGTTGTAAGGTTGAAGAACTAACTCTTATTTAGCTTCGGATGAAATAACTAAGGGGTAGACAAATGATTTTTTCAAACTACCGTCGCTCAACTTGATAGTTTGAAATAGTAAATAAATGAACTGGTAATGTAACTACTGTAAAGTTCAAGTAATCGATGAATAATATAATGCAACTGTAAGATTGAAGAACCGACTTTTATTTAGCTCTAGATGAAGTCATATAAGGGGCAAACAAATGATTTTCCCAAACAACGTACTATATATATACCCTTGCTCAACTAGGTAGTTCGGGATAGTAAATTAAATAAATGGACAATTAATGTAACTGTAAAGTTGTAGGATTATATTGATTTTTATATGTGTGTGCCATGTTAAAAATTTTAGAATCAAATCTGAACGAAATTTAAAATAATTTTACAATGATAAAAATATAGGATATGATGCCTACAAAAGAAAAAACATACCCTGGTTATCCCTGAAGTAACGAAGGGGTAGACACATGCCCTTGCTCAAAAGTTTTGGACACTTGGCCTTTGTAGTATAGGACTTGGTAAGCCAAATTGCCAAGTCAATGGTCCAACTAAGAGGTTTCAATATAAGTACAGTAATTATTTGTATGGACCATATTCAGTTTGAAAATTAGTTTTTGATAAGGCTTAACACTGTTACATGTAATTTCCTTGTATAATTGACAAATAACTTGTATTAATTTAATTTGACAAAGAGCTAACCTTATTTTAACAACAATATAATAATAATATGTACTGTAGTACTGGATATATACAACTACACAAACATATCTACATTAGCTGTTTTATAGGTTTATCAACAATAACTAATTTATATGTATTGATACCTACTACTTTCTATATTTACATCTCTTGGTGGTTGGTAATACTAATATAATAGTACTATTTGCTTTTACTTTATTTGTTATGAGTAACTTGTTGGAGTTGTAGGATATGCATTTATCTTATTGGTGCGATATGATTAATTAGTTGAGATTTAGTGATTTGGCCCCTAAGTTGAATAGACAAATCTTCTAATATTTAGAGTTTTAAGCATCATGTATATAAGTAGTACATTTCATACTCATCAAGTGTTATATTCATATTTATTGGAAACTAGACTACAAATTAGGTCATTGTCACCTATTTGTATGATTATGAGGTCCTATACTTTGAAAACGATGTTCAAGACCACGAATGATGTAACTTTGATATTTTTGAAACATTTAGGCATTAACAAAATTGTGTCAATAATTAATACAAAGGAAGAGTCATTTTCTACATATTATTATTGATTATTTTTCACTATCACATTTGTTATTTAATCATAAGTCATAACATTAAACATTGCTGAAAATATTTAGATTATTGACTACTCAAAAGTTATCAAAAATTAAGAATTCCGGTCAAAAGCAAGTGTTTTGTCCTTTTTTTTGTATTTGAAAAGTCATTTTCGCTAATTCCGATCATCCGGAAAAGTAATTGAAATTTCTAACCACTTTTCTGGTTGTCGATTTTTTTCACACAAGGCGCATGCATGAACCTTACTTTTCCAACAACTTTTTTGAGTGGTCGGAATATCGCGTTTTTCAACAACAAAAAAAAAAAGTATAATGGCACAACTCATGAGGGTATATATGAGATGACGTGACTACAAACTATCTTAAAACCAACGAAAGTATATTTTGCTACACTTGAGATCTTACCCGCACAAAAAGAATTAGTCTAAAAAAGAAAATACAATGCACATTAACACTTGCCATAAATTACATTAAATGATACAAAATTTGATTAAAAAAGTAATAGATAAATTAATAATATCCAATAAAAATAGTTTTTTCGGTCCATCCCATATTAAAAATTGTCGATTGACCAAAACTTGGAGTACTACTAATGGATTAAAAGTAATCCAACTGCTAGGGTTTTATACTTTTATATTAGCAGCAGTAATAAAACAAGAGCATTTTAGTAATATTTGCTAGCTGGAATAAATGCAGATTATTATTATTATTATTATTATTATTATTATTATTATTATTATTATTATTATTATTATTATTATTATTATTATTATTACAAATCCTAACAACCTGTTGAAAATTTGACATTTGCTTTATTTTTTATTTTTCATATAATAATAGTAAAAATAATAATAATTATTACAACTATTTATTTTGTCGTGAGTGCGAGCTGGTGGGTTTAAAAGATTACAGAGTACAGACATATCCGAATGTAAGACGATTACTGTTGATTTTTTGTAAGACAGATTAGTGACAACTAAAGTTTAATTTATTTATAATTATAATTATTATATACATTAAAGTGCTGTTTTACCATTTAATTAGCTGTCGTCTGTCGGTTTGCGGGGGGAGTGGGAATACGACTTGGTCAAATGATTTGAGTGAGTCAATTTTCACTAATAATGATGTCATCCTATTCTGTTCATATTGCGAAATAAATGCGTCACAGTACCACCGTTTTGGGTAAATATTTGTCCAATATTTGAATTTTAAAAAATTAAGATTTTTTAAAAAAAGACAATGAAACATGAAAATGTCTTTGGAATTTAAAAATAAAAGGAAACTAAAATAGAAAAAAGTGAAATGATTTTTTTTTATATAACTAGAGAAATTTGCCGCGACTACTCAAAGGTGGGTGTACACTAGGTGAATATTGCTCTTATTAATAGTCCATAGCCCGCAAATTATAAATAAATTATAGAACAAATTGCACTTTTGGTCCTGTGAGTATTATGGTACTGATAATTTGAGTACGTGACTTTCAAAACTCCGAATTTAAACCTTTAACTATGCAATTATTGACAGATTTGGTCCTCCGGGCCAAATTGCCGGCCAATTTTAGCCGAAAAAACATAAATTGATTCAAATTGTTTTTTGACGAGGGTAAAATTGTCATTTCACTCTCTTCTTCTTCATTCTCCCCCTTCTTCTTCGTTCTTCATCCGGAAAAACATACGCTTTATTAAAGATTCAAGGTCCACTTTTGCAAGTGAAGTCACATCAGATTGCATTCTATTTTAGCCATAAGTGGTCGATTTGAAAGAACCATATGTTCCAATAGACAATGAAGCCTTAAATGATTTCCTAGATTTAAAGGAATTAGGTCTTTCTAAAACACACTGAGTTAGAAGATCTAGTGGTGTCTCTGGCCAACTCAGGCCAATCTTCTCTGTTCCACTAAGCGTTTTGGTTAATTTCTTGCCATAATGAATATTCATTTCCTCTACATTTTCTTCACTTTCTTCAGTTCTTAGGCAATTCAACCTATCCAACCTCTTTGGTGAAGAAAATTGTCTCTCAACGCACACTTTGATTGGCATGGTCAACTCATGACCACCACTGGATGCAGACACATCAGCATTGACAACAGTATCGTTGCCCGACATGGTTATATTGTTGGCTTCAACAAATTCATTACATTCTTCATTTAATGGAACAATTTCCTCCTCACCATCACTATCAAATAGTATCGTTGCCCGGATGAAGAAGAAGAAGAACGAAGAAGAAGAACGAAGAAGAAGGGGGAGAATGAAGAAGAAGAGAGTGAAATGACAATTTTACCCTCGTCAAAAAACAATTTGAACCAATTTATGTTTTTCCGGCCAAAATTGGCCGGCAATTTGGCCCAGAGGACCAAATCTATCAATAATTGCATAGTTAAAGGTTTAAATTGGGAGTTTTGAAAGTCACGTACTCAAATTGTCAATACCCTAATACTCACAGGACCAAAAGTGCAATTTGTTCATAAATTATACTAGAAAGACCTTGTGCAACGGGCTTAACCGCGAAAGAGTTGATAAGAATCGAACTTGTAACTTTTTAGAACAAGAATCATGCTTCACATACCAAATTACTTTTTTTTTTTTTTTTTTTGGTAAATGAAATTAATTTTGAAAATACTTCATAGACTTGAAATAAACATATGGTTCATTTCATTAAGTTTTTGTTTCCTAATTAAGTGCTTGAAGACAATTTATATTTTATCATAATGGATACTCGCACTAATAAAAACATTATCATTATGGTTGGTGCTATCATGTACTTTGAGTTTGATGTTTGCACAAGTGAGAGAATGAAAGGTTTTATCCTATCAAATGAAACCCAATATAAGATTTAACCCGACAATTCCAAACATGTCCATTTCATTGTGAGATAATAATGAAAGGTTCATGTTCAGTTGAGTTACCATGATTTACATCCTCCCAAATACTCTGTCGGGTCGGCGTGCGGGGGGCCCTTAGGGTTGGGATTCAGCCTTTTGGAAGAATAATGAAAGGTTTCATTAGCCTGACAATTCCAAACATGTCCCTTTCATTAGAAAATAAAACCTATTAGTGCAAACAGTGAAACAATAGGAAACCTTTGAATTGCTGCATTGATGGTCTCCAGCTATTTAAGGTCCTCTTTTTCTCACTGCTCAAAAATAAAGTCGTATATGCCATTGGAGAGTTGAGTAGATGTGAGATACAAAATCACTAATACAAGCAAGCAGTTCAGATTCAGGCAACAACAAACATCAACTAAGGCGGATCTATATATATATATATATATATATATATATATATATATATATATATATATATATATTTCATGTTATTTCATGGACATCCTCATATCACTAGCTAACTTGTTGAATCCCAGGGATATCAAGCAAATAAATACTTAGTGTGCCTCTATCACTACATATATACAACTTGATGAAGTTGATCCACGGCAAGTCTTTTTTGATCAAGATACAGCTTCATACAACTCTTTTACAAGTCTGATTATATTATTAATGATATTAAAGAAGCTATGAGAAATTTTACTCACATAATTCTTTTCTTCTCTTTTGTTAAATAGTATACGAACTGCTTTGTGAATCCGGTTCTTTGTCAGACTGTGGAGCTTAATTGGTATTTCACCCGTCTTCATCCTTCACTTTTAATGCTTTATTTGTTGATCTTTATATTTAATGAATTTTTTTCTTTCAAAAATTATTTATCCCATCAAACTTGTAATCTTGTGTTTATTTAATTTGAGGTTAAAATGATAAAATGGCGGTCAATTAATGTGCTTCGGATATAGTACAGTATCATATATAGTAATGTCTATCCACGAAAGAGGAGGAAAAATCTTGACCTCACATAAAATATCACCATTTCAAATTAAGGGCCCCAATCTTACTCTACCTCTTCTCACTTTCCTCTAACACTTCTTAGCTCATCACCAAATCTTAATCGCTATTCTTTCATGTTCTATGTATCCAATTCCAATACATTATAAAATCCATAACCATTTCACATTAACACTTGTTTTTCACGTTAATTCTTCTGTTAAAACCCAAATAGCTTCGCGCGGAGCTTGTTTCTGGATGAACAACTGCATGGCTAGGCTGTTGCAATTTAGCCCTTGTTCTTCCTCCGCATTCCACCGCGAGACGTTTTGTTATTCGAAAAAGTTCGCTGTTTTGCCGCGCAGAATCCATTCCTTGAATTGGGTCTCGGGAATTTGTGGTCAAATCCAACCAAGGAAGCATTTTGAGCTCATGTCCTCCAATGGCTACCCTCTCAATGCCGTTTCCGTGTCTCTGCAAGATGGTGAGCTTTGTTTCCTTGCACTCTTTACACCTATCATATCAATTATCGTCTGTTTTTGTTATTTGCTCAAATTGGGTATCGTTCAATTGGTTTTGTATAGCTTTATTTGATTTGGGAATTGAAGTACCATCTTTGAGTAGTTGCATAAATACTTAAAAACCGTAACTTTACTAATTGGCTTAATATGGTGCAAATATACTTAGTGCCCCAAATTTTTTTTTTAAAAAGAATGTCTGATGTTTGAAAAAGGCTCAGCTGCAATGTTGCCAGAAGAATTTCCTTTATTTGAGTTAGCAAAAGCAGAGTCCATGCTCAGCATAACTGTTGTTGGAGCTTCCGGGGACCTTGCGAAGAAGAAAATCTTTCCAGCTTTGTTTGCACTTTTTTATGAAGATTGTCTTCCAGAGGTCAAATCTTTAGTTTTCTCCCGTGTTATATACATTGGAGGCTCCGGCTACAGCTACTTATACTGCTTTTACTCTGCAGAATTTTGTCGTCTTTGGTTATGCTCGGACTAAAATGAATGATGAGGAACTACGGCACATGATCAGTACAACTTTAACTTGCAGAATTGATAAGAGGTTTGAATTTGTTATTGACATTAAACATTGTAATACTTTCACAGTTAAGGAATTGTTAATTTGGTCCATTTGATGAGAGCGTGCAGGGAGAATTGTGATGCCAAGATGGAACAGTTTCTGAAAAGATGCTTTTATCACTCCGGTCAATACAGTTCCGAGGATCATTTTGCAGAATTGGACAGAAAACTAAAAGAAAAGGAGGTACAATTTTTTTTTATTGGCAAAAGAAGTCTAGGAAGACATGGAACTAAAAATTATTTGATTAATAATCTACATTGCACTATCATTTCTATGAAGAAGGAAATGTAGAGCCAAAGACAATTTAGAAATTTTGCTTAGACCAAATAATTTGTATGATATCAACAACCACCTCTAAAATCTGATAAAAAACCAGTTTTCTCTTTTTATCTTGCTTTTCTATGATTAGTGCATTATAAAGAGTTCCTAACAATACAATTTTCTGTTTAGGGTGATAGAGTATCTAACAGGTTGTTTTACTTGTCAATACCTCCAAATATATTTGTGGATGTGGTGAAATGTGCTAGTGGTAAAGCGTCTTCAACAAGTGGTTGGACGAGGGTCATTGTTGAAAAACCATTTGGACGTGATTCTGAATCATCAAGAGAGTTGACAAGATGTCTAATGAAGTATTTAACTGAAGAGCAAATATTCCGGTATATTCAGTCCCGACTTTTTCTTTTATTGGGAAGTTTAGTGATAATGGGAAAGCTTGACTTTGTCTTTCTTTCTATTTTTTTCATTAAGAATCGACCATTACTTGGGAAAGGAGCTTGTTGAGAATCTCTCAGTTCTTCGTTTCTCAAATCTTGTTTTTGAGCCTCTCTGGTCCAGAAATTACATTCGCAATGTGCAGTTTATATTCTCTGAAGATTTTGGTACTGAGGGACGAGGAGGGTGAGGCTCGTCTGGCTACTACTGCAACTTGAATATAATAGTTAAGTTTTGAGTTTGCGATCCAGCACTCACTCCCTTGTTTACAGATACTTTGATAATTACGGGATCATCCGAGATATTATGCAAAATCATTTGCTTCAAATATTAGCATTGTTTGCAATGGAAACACCTGTCAGCTTGGATGCTGAAGATGTCCGAAATGAAAAGGTTTTCAATAGCATACAAATCATTCCTTGTTCGTACTTTTACCATATGTGTCGTCCTCGTACATATTCTACCTCTCTTGTTATCCATCCCTTTGTAATGAATGACTATAGAGTTTGAGATGTTCTGATCCTAGATGGCTTGAAAGAAATTATTGTAATTTAATGATTACCCTAATTGATTCAGGTGAAAGTTTTAAGGTCAATGAGGCCATTGCAGCTTGAAGATGTGGTTATAGGCCAGTATAAAGGCCACAGCAAGGGTCTTAAGTCCCATCCAGGATATACCGATGATCCAACCGTGCCCAAGGACAGTATTACTCCAACCTTTGCTGCTTTAGCACTCTTTATTAACAATGCCCGCTGGGATGGGGTTCCTTTCCTTATGAAAGCGGGGAAAGCTCTGCACACTAAGCGGTATGTGGATTGTCGTATTCCTAACATTGATTTTTCCAAATTTATGTCTTGTTGAGGATTCCAATGTCGAATTGTCAATAACAATTAACCTGTGTTCTTGTTCTTATGGAAATCCAGAGCAGAGATCAGGGTTCAGTTCAGACACGTTCCTGGCAATTTGTACAAAAATAACTTTGGAACTGATTTGGATAAAGCAACAAATGAGCTAGTGCTTCGCTTACAACCAGATGAAGCCATATACTTGAAAATCAACAACAAGATTCCGGGTCTCGGGATGAGACTTGACCGCAGTGACCTTAATCTGCTTTACAAAGCGAAGTAAGATTTTTCATTCAACATTTCAGTATCCCCAAAATTCAGCATACATCTGCATATGATACCTTAGTTTATGAATATAACTAGATATGATAATAGTTTATATAAGAATGTTCTTGGCCTTTTTTTAAGGTTCCAATTAATTGATCAAGAAGTGGTGTTTATCTATACAAAACAGTTTATATAAGAATGTGCTTGGTTTCTCTAATCTTTGAAAGTGGTTTACTTCATTTTCTTGATTTCTTTTGCCAAGGTATCCAACCGAAATACCAGATGCCTATGAGCGGCTCCTCTTGGACGCAATAGAAGGAGAACGAAGGCTGTTCATTAGAAGCGATGAGCTCGATGCTGCATGGGCGTTGTTTACACCTCTTTTGAAAGAGCTGGAAGAGAAGAAGATTGCACCAGAGCTGTATCCATATGGAAGTCGGGGCCCTGTTGGAGCACATTACCTCGCTGCAAAGCATAATGTCCGGTGGGGAGATCTTTCTGGTGAAGATTGATTAAATTATACGAGCTGCTGTTCTTTAGTCTCTCCCTCTCGAGTTTGGATGCCCCTCGAAGTACGTACACCTATGCCTTCTCTCACTTACTTTCTGGAGTTTCGGCTGTCACTCAAAGCATAGTCATTTGTTACAACCTTCTGGGTTGTAACAGATTCTTTTGTTTCCAACATGATTTCTGTTGTGGCCTCTTTTGATGCCCAGGAAGAATGATGTTCAGGCAGTTCTTCCCCCAGAAAATTGATTATAGGCTGTACAGTGGGTGGGAAAGAATCAATAAATTGTTGTTGGTACAAGCAAAACCAATAAATTTGTTATATGAAATCTGTATGATTGGAAGATTTGGTATTTAGACTTGTGCTTGAAGAACAACATAACTTGAATAGAACTGTATGATTTCTTTGAACTGTAATATGAAAAATCACAGATTTTCCATTGGAATCAAATTTTATTGACTTGTATGAACGTGATGATAATTAAAACATAAAGTAATAAGAATATTTAAATATAATAACTAAATTTTGTTAATTTTTTTAAAAAATAAACTTATTAGTTTATAACTAAAAATAGTAAAAAATTAATTACAAATTTTTAAAAATAATTACACACTAGTACATATTTTACTATTATATACTATATATATTGGTTCAAATGCAAACCGTGCTTTCCGTGCGGATTCATCATTAAGTATGTAAAAATGCACTATCATGAAATGCATCAATGCACCACACTTAATGGTGTATTTCTAAACACTTTGTGTTACATTTATCCGTACCTAATGATGAGTGACCTCAGAGAGAGAGAGAGAGAGAGAGAGTTAATTTCACTTTTGGTCATATGACTATTGGGGTGTTGTTAATTTCAGCTCCCAAGTTTCAAAACTGTCAATTTAGTACCGTAACTATTCAATTTTTATCAATTTCAGTGCATCCGGCCAAATTTCCGGTGAAAAGTGGCTAGAAAATTTTAATGAATAAAATCTTGAGGGCAATTTAATCATTTGCTCCTCCTCTTTTCTTCTTCTCCCGCCAAAATACCCTTCTTTCCATTGGATTCCTTAGGTTTGGTGGAATTAACAGTAGCAGTGACTCAAAATAACAAAATATCAACTGATTAAATAGTTTCCCACTGGGGTAGGTTGATCTAGACTGTTTTTTTTTTAATGCTACTAACTCTATTACACATTGTCAGGTCCGGATTTTGGGCTGTGCAAGCTGAGCTACAGCACAGGGTTCAAATTTTAGAGGGGCCCCAAATTTTAGAAGCTCAATATTTTATTTTTACCTAGTTAGTATAGTAATAAAAATTAAACGTTTTTAATTAAACCAAAAACCTAAAAGGCTTTATAAAAAAATGATAGGAACATGTATTTATTGTATTTTAACTTTGAGGTCTAATGTTCAAAACTTGTGCACATTATTATTATTATTCCATAATATGTCTATTTTTACTTGTGCGTTGCACGGAAAAGATTTGTTATAATCTTTAAATTATAACAACGAATATTATATAGTGCAATTGATGAAATGGGTTGTATCGAATGTGTTTTTTTATGTTATCCTTGCTTGAATTCGAGCAAATAATTGCCCATTATCCGTGCAGTGTGCGTGCGATGCACGGATAAATTTTTTGTGTTATATATTTTGATAATAAAATTACGGTATTTGTTTTAAACATTTTAATTTTGGTAGAGCCTTATTTATTTACTCAAACATGGCCACAAAAATTTAAAAATCGGCCCTGCACATTGTAGTATGTGTTCATCTATACTCTTTATATTTGTTGAAACACAATGAGTCAACACTGCCTCTGCCTCTACTTAGGCTCGATCTCATGACCTCCCATATGGAAGAGTCACTACATACCATCTGAATATAAGATGCTTGGTGATGTTTGGATAGCTTACTTGTTTGGTTTTTAAAATTTGGTAACATAGGCCATGGGTTTGAAGTTTGAACCCCACTAGCAACCCTTTCTTTATTTTAGCTTTTTCTACCCCTTCACAAATGGAGAGGGATTTTATTCCACCATTTTTATATCAAATTTAAATATTTTAATTTGTCATATACATTTTTGAAGGAGCTTTATTCTACTCCGCAATTTTTTTTTTTAACCTTTAAAATATTTGTGCTTTATATCACATTTTGATATTTTGTCATATACATTCTTTGAAGAGACTTTATTCTAACTTCTTTCACCCTTAATATATTTGCTTTATATCAAATTTTAATATTTTGTCATATACATTTTTGAATTCATTTGAACTACTCTCACACAGTCACACTCTAAAAAAAATTCAGAGCGTCATGGCACTAGTAGTATTTTTTATCAGGTAAAAACGACTATTCCTTTCACAAACATAATGTGACTTCTTGGTACATGGTGCCATACTTTGAATACTTCAAAGTATTGATCCTTGCACTCATAGGATGCATGCATGTGCCATATTTGAATACTTCAAAGTGTTGATCATAGATGCATAACTATTCTAATTTTCTTGCTTATAATTGACCACATGAGTCATGAGTGAGAGGTTGATTATATTGATTGATCCTCATTGATCATGACAGCCCTGTCACCTCATCAACAGAAGGTGTTTTAAAAATTATCTTCTTCATTTGATTAAAAAAATTATTTAAAATTGCCCTATTTATCACCAAATCACTCCTCATTTGAAAATAGTTTATGTGGAACCATAATTAATGCCAAATTAGTGTTCCATAATATGCTAAATAGGTAGCATTTAAACTCAATTACATTATTCACTCAATTTATAAACTTATTTTACATTTTTTTTCAATATACAATGGTAGAACAACGTTAGTTAATAAAAAAAAATTTATACAAAAATTTTAAACACAAGAAATATACCAAAATACATTCCAAGTCTAAAAGGAATACTTACAAATTTATTTCACTTTTGATTTATCAATTATAGTGATATTTTTCATTTTTGACCATTGATTTTGATCTGTTTCATTTTTTAATTCCCAACTGTTAAAGGCTTCACTCTTTCACTTTTAATCTAAAATGTTCAAAATGCTCTTGATTGTAGTAGTGTGAGATTTGGCAAAATTTTCAGTCATTTTAAGTATTTAGGACTAGTTAAATATATGGAGTATAATACTTGTAAAAGTCAATAATGACTAACTATGGGACAAATTAATGTTGAGAATTAAAAGTGAAAATATCACTATAGTCTACAAATCTTCAAAACGAGCTTAATTGAGAAGGTGTTGGCAAAAATTAAGTCGATCTAATTTTGAGATTCAACACTAAATTGTACATTTATGCGAACTATGAGCTTAACCCAAACACAAACACCTCAATGTTCATGACAGAAAAATTAAACCCTTACCTTACCACTAAAGTAAATCTTAAATGAGACTTTTCATAAACTAAATCTATGCTTTGGGATAGAATTAACAAATAATACTTCTTCTCCCCAAAAGAATTTCCAACCCCAATTCAAGGCCCCCAACATCCCGACTTAACAGAGCATTTAGAAGGATGTAATGGTGACTCAATGACTCGACAGATTGGGCCTGACTTTTCATTTAGAATTAACAAATACTTCCATCTTTTACATCAAGAGGGAGAAAGAGAAGAAGACAAAACATACATACTAAAGGAAATAAGGAATGCAGACCAAACTTTTCCAAGTCCTCATAGTCATACTTTAACCCAATATTGGCACTACCTCTGTTTATTGATGCAGAAAGAGGTTTATGTCCTCTAGTGGCTACATTAGTTGTTGCTGTCCCATCTTTGAAAATTTCTTTGCAATATTTCTACATTGACTAAGGAATCGTGTGTCCACTTTCTTTCTTTCCTCATTTACTTGGAAATTTCTAATCTGTTGAGCTCTTGTTTCTTACACGTACTGTTTGGTATATGAAATTTTTATTCATTTCCTACCTAAATCCCTTTATTTTTAAAATTGCATTATTTACTTAGAGCATTTCCAATTAAAGAGAAAGAGTGAAAAAAAAAAAGAGAAAAACATTTACTTAGAGCACATCCACAGGTAATGACTATAGATTGTTCTTGTCATTCCAAAGAAATTATTAATCCAACATAAATATTACTCATACTCACTTTTTATTTTATTTTTTATTTTAACATTACAAGAAAATACAGAAATATATATCAATTAAATACTTGTGATTTTTTTTTTAAATCAATTGATAAATTTGATTTATATATAGGCTCACCCAAGAAAATAAATAAATAAATAAATACAGGCCCGTACAGGGTGAGGTACATGGCAATCATTATTGTGTGAACTATATTATCAAATAATGTAAATTCAGTGCACAAATAATATATTTTTAATATATTAAAATGATTGTATTCAAGAAAAGTACATTATTTAAGTAATGAAAGTATATTATTTTGTATAATTTACTTTACTACACAAATAATATACTTTTAATATATTAAAAATATATTTTTTATTATGATCACACAATCATTTACCCTCACATGGCATAGTATAATTGAATAAATAAAGTCACTTTTTTATTATTTTATTTTGTTTCATGCATCTTAGATATTGATGATCATGACAGTCCTTTCACCTCATGTATTCAACTTGTTCATCACACTATTAAGCAAAATATCTTTAGTTTATCATTCTAATTTTCTCATATGTCCCACTTCATTGGAGTGCTCCACTGCACCAAACAACAAGGTAATTGGACTATTGACAAATAATGAAAAAAAAAAAAAAAACAAAAAACAAAAAACAAAAAACAAAAACAAAAACAAAAAAAAAAAAACAAAAAACAAAAAACAAAAAACAAAAAACAAAAACAAAAAACAAAAAAAAAAACAAAAAACAAAAAACAAAAAAACGTTTTGAAAAAGTAAAAGTAAACGTAAATTTTATTTTTTTACCATCACCTACTCTCCAATCTCGAACGTGGTGCACGATGGTAAAAACTTGGACTTCAATTCCAGAGAATGGAGATGCTAGCATGGGAAATAGAAAACATGACTAAAGTAATAAAATTGTCAGGAAAACCAAATTCGCGAGGAGTAAATTCAAAGAATCCCCAATCGAGGTTATCATACGCTTTCCTAAAAAAAAAATTACGTTTACGTTTACTTTTAATCTAGAAAGCAAAATATATTTCATTTTCGCTATTGTGAATTCAACTTGCAATCCTTACAATAAAATAATGAGTAAAAAATTTGTGTGAGACGGGTTCATGTATTCTTGTTCATGAGATGAATTATGTCAAAATGAAATATAATACGGAGTACTAAATAATGAATAAAATATTTATTACTTATATGAAAAAATATAATACTTTTGATGACAAATATAATACTTTTACATTTTAATGTAAAAATATTATATTTTTCATCAAAAGTATTACATTTTCTACATAAGCGTAACAATTACTTATAAGAAAAAGGGAAAAGGGTCAAATAGACCCTTTAACTTTTGATGAAAAAGCAATTAGGCCCTCAAACATTAAAAAGGTTCAATTACACCCTTGAACTCTTTAAAGTTGTGCAATTAGACCTATTTACAGGTAATGAACAGGTTAGCAAGTAAAAAAATTAAAAAAAAATGTATTTTATTTTATTTTATTTTTTTCGCCGGCGACGAACACGTCGCCGCCGACGGATCTGGAAAGAGGCTCCGTCGCCTCCTTCCAGGCTGGAAGGAGGCGACGACGGTTGCCTCCTCCCTGACTGGAAAGAGGAGGCAAACGTCACCTCCTTCCAGTCTGGAAGGAGGCAACGGCCGCCTCCTTCCAGACCGGAAGGAGGCAACGACCGCCACCTTCCAGATCGGAAGGAGGCTGGAGGCGGCAACGTTGCCTCCTTCCAGTCTGGAAGGAGGAGGCCGCCGGCGTCATCTCCTCCTTCTAGTCTGGAAGGAGGCGGGCGTTGCCTCCTTCCAGACTGGAAGGAGGTGACGTTTGCCTCCTCCTTCCAGTCTGGGAGGAGGCAGCCGCCGTTGCCTCCTTCCAGCCTGGAAGGAGGCGATGGAGCCTCTTTCCAGATCCGTCGGCGGCGACGTGTTCGTCGCCGGCGGAAAAAATAAAATAAAATAAAATAAAATTTTTTTTAATTTTTTTACCTGCTAACCTGTTCATTGCCTGTAAATAGGTCTAATTGCACAACTTTAAAGAGTTCAAGGGTGTAATTGAACTTTTTTAATGTTTGAGGGCCTAATTGCTTTTTCATCAAAAGTTAAAGGGTCTTTTTGACCCTTTTCCCTAAGAAAAAATATAAGCTTTACAATTACGCACCTTAAACTTTCAACAATACGCAAAATTATTATAATGCCATCACTTTTTTTTTTTTTTTTTTAAATCTTCATTCTAAAGTGTTGATTTGTCAAGATCTATGACTATGATTAATTCGCATGTTTCACCTGGGAGATTGAGCTTTCGCACTTGATCCCTTATTTATATATATATATATATATATATATATATATATATATATATATATATATATATATATATATATATGATACTGCTAATTCTACGTAAGCAATATAAATAACACAAGACCAATTAAAGCGGGTAAAGTCTTTATTGACCAAGGTAGAGTTCCTAAGTACAATCTACTTGGTTGCTCTGAGTACCGACTGAATGCGATCGGGATTCTCTAATAACAACCTATCGATCGTCCAAAAGTCCCCTACACTGTAGCTACTGTGGGCATTTATAGCCGCTGTGCCAGAGACAAGATCCCAGCTGCTCGGCATGTCTTCCACGTAGCTACCACGTGCCATCCTCCTGGGTGCCCTGCCTGTCGATGTAAAGAGCCGCCACGTGTCTTTAATCAGCTCTCTCGCCGAAGGACTACCGCTCGGGGTTGACACCCTCGCTCGGGCGACTCCCGGTCGGTTCCCGACCGGGTTCTTCTCAAGGAGCCCGACCTGTTACCTGCAAAGACAAGGAGAAAGAGGCAAAGACTCCTCGGTCGTGGTGAAGCTATGTCGGTCGGGATATTCCCTACCAAGAGCCCCCCAGCCCGGGCCTTTTTGATCAGTCGGGAAAAAACGGGACGGGATGAAGAAGCCCAACCGTCAGGCATTAGACCGACCGGCCAGCTGTCATTCCCCCCTATGCCACGTGTCGGCCTCCGCCGGCCTTGGCGATCCCATCCGTCGCCTCGGATTCAGCGCGGGTCGTGTCAGGCAAGTTGGCCCATTTCCCGCCTAAATGTCCTCCTATAAATTGGCCCTTGAGGCCCTCATTTGAACTTTCCTCACTCTTTCGCATCAGTCGGTAACCTCAGAGAGTCCCGAGCAGAGCAGCTTTAGCAAGGCAGTCGAACAGGCAAACTTCAACTTTCAAGCTTCAAACTTCGACCTCCCTCCAATCGGTAAGCTCTCAACCCTCCTCTTTACCTTAGGCTCTCATTTATAGGTAGAACTGCTAGGTCAACTAACTGTCCCGGACGTCTCAAGTCCCTACTAACTCCGACCGACCTTTAGGTAGATCAGTATGACGGACTCAGACAGTTAAAACGCCTCGATTGCTGATTACGACGAGGAGGTCGAGCACATCAGCGACGAGGAGGTGGACATTATGTCCTACACCCCGGACGCCAGTCCCCGAGCGACGCCAGCCCCCGAGCAAGCCGCCGAGCGAGACAACGCATCAAGCTCCTCTGGATCGTCAAGCTCAAGTTCGAGCGGATCGGGGAGCTCCAGCGAAGAAGAGGAAGAGAGGACCACGTCAAGCGGGCGAGGTTCTCCAACCGGGGGCGTTAGGGAAACGCCCACCCGGGTGGTTGGGGACCACCCGGAAGCTGCTCCTCGAGGGGGTGATCGAGAAAATACCCCCGAACAGACCGAAGAAGACCCGGCCGGGCCGGCCGCACCAGCTGTCGAGCTTGAATTCTTGAACAGCGAAAGCGTCGAGCAAGAAATGAGCCTGCTGTCCAAAGGCGAGGCGGCTCGCATTGCCGAGATGCTCCGGGGTCGGGCAGAATTCGACACGAGCCGGCAGCTGGGAAACGTAGTTGACAGGCATCGGGGCAGGTGGATCGGGATGCACTACGACTCCCTGACGGCCCCGATCGCCGTTCCCTTCACCCCCCTCCAGAACGCCTTCTTGGCCTATTACCGAGTCGTCCCGGCCCAGATCTGCCCGAACGCACATCGGATCCTGGCCTGCTTCCCACAGATATGCGCTCGGCACGAGGCCGAGTGCACGATGGAGTTGTTTAACTTCATCTACCAAATCAAGGTTCTCCCGAGCCGCTACGGGGGTGGTTTCCTGATGCTGCAGTCCCGAACGGATAGGTGCTCGATCAGAGGCTTGCCCGGGAACAACAAGGGGTGGAAAAACAGGATTTTCTCCCTCAAGTACGAGCCCTGGGTCTTCCCGGTCGATCGCGTCTGGAGCACACATTTCCGGAAACAAGTGGTGCCAGACGAGACTCAGGCGCTCAAGGACACGGTTGCTCGGATCTCGAGCGAGATTCATGAGTACACCATCTTCCGGACGGCTGACAGTCTCGCAGCTGCCATGCTCCCGCCCCCCACGTACGAGCTGCCGGAGAAGTATCTGCCCGTTCCGATGGGCGTGACGGTCGCCAAGCCGTCAAAACGAAAGAAGAAAGGTTTGGCACGAGCTACTTCTCTCGACCGGGTTTATTACCTCGATCTTAACTAACTTTCTTGCGTTGCAGGTATGGCTGAGTTCGGTGATGAAGACACCGCCCTTCCCCCACCCGTCAAGATCTCGCTCGGCGGGAAGAAGAAGGCCAAAACCAAGGCGGCCGGGGAGAAAGAGATCCCATCGGCCCGACCTCTGAGCGCCTCGACCGTGACGACGGGCGAGGGCTTCATCGTGGAGCAGCCGGACGTTTTAGTCACTCGGGTGGAGGTCGCCCGGGGCAAGGAGAAGGTCGCCGATCAGGGCGCGACCGAGGTGGGCGGCCTGAAGCGCCGCCGTGAACAGCACAGCCCGACCCCTTCGGCCGGGCGGGAGAGGGAGCCTACATCCGTGCTGGCACGGATCGGCAATGCCGCGCCAGCCCGAGCGGACCTGGGGAAGATGACCCCGACCCAGGTCGCTGAGCGGATCGGCTACGATCTTGCTGAGGTAAGTCCCCACTTTTAATCTCTCTTTGCCCAAGTATCGTTGATCGGGCTAATCTTGAATATCCATTTTTGCCTTGCAGATCTCCCGAGCGACCCAACTCCTTCAGGGTCAAGCTATGCTGGCCGAGGAGGCCGATCACCACAAGAAGACGGCCGCTCGCCGTCTGAAGGAGATCAAGGAACTCCAGGCCGAGCTGGAGAAAACGCAGAAGGCCCTGAAGAAGGGTGACGAGGAGCGGGCGCTGGCCGAGAAGGTCGCCAGCCGGGCGATTGGGGAGGCCAGGGAGCTGAAGGCGCAGCTCGAGAACCCGAGCGAGCTGGTGCGGGCAGCCTTCAAGAACAAGGAGCTGGGCACGGCCTTCCTAACAGCAGCCCGAGGAGACGAGGTCGGGAACGAGTTGATCGTCTCGTTCGGGAAATGGGCCTTCACGGCCGGGAAGCAGAAAATGCTCGAACGCACCCGCAAGCGGTTGGAGGAGGCCCTCGACGCCGATGATCTCCAACTGGTCTTGTCGGCCTTGCCCCCGGACGTGGCAGATCCCGGTCCCTCACCCTTTACCCCGACCCCGAAAGCCAAGGCAACCGAACCTGGGGCTTCGTCGGCGGCCGCCTCGAGCGGAAAAGAGGCGACCACCAGCGCTCAGGAGGCGAAGAAGTAGACTAGGCTGTCTCCCCCTTTTGTAATGACGATCGATCGGGAGCCCGGTCCCGAATTGTACCGGGCACCTTTTGCTACTTAATAAAGTTTTATTTTTGCTCTATCTCGTGCCGCTCGTCTTTTATTTCCTTGCTTTTCCTTTTAAATAACGTAGAAATGTCGATCCTCAATGCTCGACCTTGCGGCCTTATGGCCCGGTCTTGCATAGCTTGACTTGTTCGAGACCCGATCCTATGGCCCAACGGCCCGATCGGAGCTTTGAGGTTTCGACGTCAACTTGGCCACACGACCGGGTTTACCCGATCTCGAGGCCTTTGCCGAAAATGGTGAAGATCCATAAGCCCCTACGGTCGGAATATAACCGAGCGACGGGCCCGTAAGTACTCGCCGTCAAATTGGCCAACCTGAGCGGGATTACCCGGTTCTTAGGCCTTGACGAAGTTTTGAAAAATACGCAAGCCTCTTCGGTCAGGATGTAACTGAACGACGGGCCTGCAAACACTTCCTTCATCCCAGCCCCCACACGATTGTGCGCTCGAGGCACGAGTGGGTGCAGTCGTGGAAAGAAGTTGGACGGACCGGGGAATAATGCCGAGAGCTCCTGGCATCCCCGATCGGTGGCGTGACTTGAGCGTCCGCCTATATGGAGCGCGTTTTGACCGGTCGACAGACTTCGCCCGATCGATTGAATGTTGAATTGATCTGCTCATGAGGGTGAAAGAAAATAACCGATCGTGCCGCCGCATACAAACGGTCGAGCAATCACCGATCGTATATACATTAAACTTTCCCGCTCGCAGGCGGTTGAACTAATTTTACAACCATAAAATTTACATAGAAATGACGACCGGGACTAACTCGCAGGTCTAGCCCCCACTTCGTCTAAAATTACAAAAGATAGGCTAATGCCTAAAAAGAACGAGGTGCTCGGAATTCCAAGTCCCCTGTATTAGCCGACCCGTCGTTGTCTCTAGTCGGTATGTTCCCGGCCGGATGACAGCGTTGATGATGTACGGCCCTTCCCAGTTCTGAGCTAGCTTTCCCCCTTCTAAAGGTTGACTGGCCTCCCTTCGTCGTAAGACATAATCTCCGACTTGAAAATAACGAGGGTTGACCCGAACGTCCTTCGAGCTCTTGACGCGCTTCTGGTACTCGGCCATACGCCGAGCGGCTAGCTCTCTTTTTTCTTCGACCGCATCGAGATCCACAACCATGGCGTGTTCATTATCCTCCGCGTTGTAGGTTCTCTCTCGATCGGTCGGGATCCAAGCCTCGATCGGAAGTCGGGCTTCAGCACCGTAAACCAGGGCGAAAGGGGTCTCCAAAGTAGCCTCCCTCGGGGTCGTCCGATAAGTCCATAAGACATATGGCAACTCATCGGCCCAACTACGACCGGCCGAGTGTAACTTCTTTTTTAGACCTTCCAATATCGTCCGGTTAGCATTTTCCACTTGCCCATTTCCCTGCGGGTAAGCGACAGACGACCGGACATGAGTCGTCCCGATCGTAGCCAAGAAATTCTGAAAATATTGGCTCACAAATTGGCGACCGTTATCGCTGATGAGATGTACGGGCACGCCAAAACGGGAAACGACATTGCGCCAAAGGAACCGAGCACACTGCTGAGATGTGATCGTGGCTAAGGGCTCGGCTTCTATCCACTTAGAGAAGTAATCAACGGCGACGATCACGAACCTTCTTCGACCGGACAGCTGAGGAAAGGGGCCCAAAATATCTACCCCCCACCTAGCGAAAGGAACTGCAGTCGTGACAGGCTGGTAGAACGTTGCCGGTCGTCCAGGCATCCGGGCGTACAGTTGGCACGTCTCACATTCCCGAGCTAACTTCTCACAGTCTAGCTGGAGGGACGGCCAATAGTACCCGATCAGCATGATACGACGGGCCAGGGATCGACCTCCCTGGTGTGAGGAGCAGATTCCCGAGTGAAGCTCCTTCATCACTAATTCCGCCTCAAACGCGGTCAGGCATCGCATGAGAGGGCCTCCATACGATCGTCGATATAGACGATCGTCTACGACTTGGAACCTCGGGGCTCTCAGCTTAGCTTTTCGAGCACGCTGCGGGTCGTCTGGGAGTCGACCGTGCTCGAGATATTCCTTCAGATCGGTGATCCAGCTATCTTCCCCCGGTTGGATTGGATTGACCGGCAAGCGATGGATACTGTGTCTGGGGATCACCAAGATCCGAGCTATCTTCGACATGTGTTCCGGGGCATCTTGGGCCAATTTGGACAAGATATCCGCATCGGCGTTATCCAATCGGGGTATATGTCGGACGGTGTACCCCCGGAACTGTGCAAGCTTCTCCATGGCGAGGTCTCGGTATAGCTGTAAACGTTCTCCGTTAACCTCATAATCTCCGAGAACTTGCCCGACCACGAGCGCAGAATCTGTTTGGGCTCGGATGTATTCAGCCCCCAAATCCCGAGCGCATTGCAAGCCATTTACGAACGCCTCATACTCGGCTTCGTTGTTGGTCGGGTTGAACTGGTACATGAGAGCAAAATAAACTTTGAATCCTTCTGGGCTCGTGATTACTACTCCTCCTCCTGCTCCTTTTTTGCTGCTTGACCCATCAGTAGCCAGCGACCACCACTCGGCCTCGGGATCGGCAACCTCGGGGGGTCGAGTATCCCGGGCGGTGCATTCGACCAAGAAGTCAGCAAGGGCTTGACCTTTGATAGCAGGTCTTGGTCGGTATTCGATCGCGTACTGGGTCAACATTAACGCCCACTTGACTAGGCGGCCTGATGATGAAGCGGTTCGGAGGACTGGTCCGATCGGCTGATCGGTCAAAACGCGGATCGCTCGACCTTGGAAATAAGGAGCCAACTTCTTCGCGGCTATATACAAGGCATAGACGACCTTCTCCAACCGGGAGTACCGGAGCTCGGGACCATGTAGCGCGTGGCTTACATAGTACACCGGTCGCTGGACCCCTTCCGGATCGGTTCGGCACAATACTGCGCTTACTGCACGATCGGAGACGGCGAGGTACACGTCTAGCTCTTCTCCGAGCTCGGGCTTTGAGAGCACAATAGGTGACATGAGGTACTCCTTCAACTCATCAAAAGCTGCTCGGCACTCTTCGTCCCAGACGAACCCATTAACTTTCCGCAATACCTTGAAGAAAGGTAAAGCGCGCTCGGCTAACTTGGAGAGGAACCGGCTAAGGGCTGCCAACCGACCGGTCAATTGCTGGACTTCCCGAACGGTAGAAGGTGGTTGCATGTCCAGAATCGCTTTAACTTTGGCCGGGTTGGGCTCAATTCCTCTCTTGGTCATCATGTAGCCGAGGAACTTGCCGGTCTGAACCGCGAATGTACACTTGGTCGGGTTCAGCCGCAACTGGTACTTCCTCATGACCTGGAAGCACTCCCGGAGGTCCCGAGTATGGTCGGACCGGTCCCGACTCTTGACCAGCATATCATCAATATAAGCCTCCATCGTCCGGCCCAATAGATCGGCGAAGAGCATATTGACCATCCTCTGGTAGGTCGCTCCTGCATTCCGGAGGCCGAACGGCATCACTCGATAGCAATACAGCCCGTCCGGGGTTACGAAGGCTGTCTTGCTCTCGTCTTCATGGTGCATCATTATTTGGTGATATCCCTTGAAGGCATCCATGAAGCTCATCAACTCGGCCCCGGCCGTCTCGTCGACCATTTGATGAATGCTCGGTAATGGATACGGGTCGAGCGGACAGGCCTTGTTGAGGTCCGTGAAGTCTATGCACATCCTCCAAGCTGGGGGCTTTGGAACTAGAACAATGTTTGCCACCCACTCGGGGTAAATAACCGGGCGGATGTGCTCGATCGCCGCCATTTTCTTGACCTCCTCTCTGACAAACTCGCGGCGATCGGAAGATAGGTGTCGTGTCTTCTGCACGACCGGCTTCGCTGCGGGATCGACGGCTAGCTTATGACAAATGACCGATCGATCGATCCCGGGCATGTCCTCGGGTCCCCACGCAAAAATATCAGCGTACTCCCTGAGTATGCTCAGAACCGCTGCTCGGAGCTCGGGGGTGAGGGCCCGGCCAATTTTAATCTTCCTATCCGGGCGGTCCTCGGACAGGGGAACTTCTTCTATCTCCTCGGAAGGTTCGGGTTGCTCCTTCCGTACTTTAGCCTCTTCCTTGGCTATAGTATTCACCCGGGAAGACGGACCGGAATCGCGTCTGTTGACCGCTCGAGTGTAGCACTTCCGGGCGGACTGGACATCGCCACGGACCACACCGACCCCATTGGGGGTGGGAAATTTCATGCAGAGATGGGGCATGGAAATTATCCCCCCGATCTTCATGATGGCGGGTCGGCCCAAGATTATGTTGTGGACACAATGGAGGTTGACCACAACAAACTCCAGCTCCGTCTTGATCGACTTTGGAGGCGTGCCAATCTCTACGGGGAGCATTATCTTTCCCTCGGGGTAGATCAAGGCCCCGGTAAATCCCGACAGTGGTACACCGACCGGAGTCAGCTCCTTCCTGTCGAGGCCCAGCTTCTCGAAGACGTCCAAGTAAAGGACGTTCACACTGCTGCCCGTGTCCACCATAACCCTTTGGACATCCGTCCCCTTGACATCGATCGTGACCACCAGCGCCTCCATGCCGTGGTCGCTGCTGCTAGGTTGGTCCTCAAGGGTGAAGGTTATGGGCTCCATTTTTTGTCTTTTCCCGGTCTCTCGGGAATCCACGATCGCAACCGGGCAATTCGTCCTCGATCGAGATGCATCTTCTAGCCCACCAAATATGACATGGATGGTGGGCTTGCCGACCGGGCGACTGCTGGTCGGGGGATCGGGGTCCCGTCGGTCTTCATGACGATCGTCCCTTCGATCGTCTCTTCGGTCCTGACCCGACCGATCGGAGCGGTGATGAGATCGCCTGTGATCCCTCCGTTCGGTATTCCTCTTGCTTTCCTCTCTCTTCCCCACGCACTTGTCCAATTTTCCCAAATTGAGCAAATCTTCCAGCAACTGGCGCAAGTGGGTACACTCCTCGGTGTCATGCCCGGCGCATCGATGGTAAGCACAATGCTTACTCTTATCAGGGCCGTCTCGATCGGGATGGGGGAGTTTGATGAGGTTGCAGGACTGGGCATATTGCATGGCCTCCGCTGCGGATCGGTTCAGGGCCGTAAACTCGCCATGCCTGGTGCGGGGTCGGGGATTGTCATCTCCCGACCGATGTTCCGTCCGGCCGGCCGGTTTACGGGACGAAGACCCGACCTCTTGTGAACGCTTCACGGCATTCGCCTCACCAGCGTTGGCGTAGTCCGTGACCCTTCGGAGGGCCTCCTCGTATGTGGTCGGGGGGTGAAGGATGAAATCCTGGTATAGATACCCCGCCCGGAGGGAGATGTGAAGCATGTGAATGGCGGTCGCATCATCCATGGGCTCGACCTCCCCGACCGCTGCCTTCCACTTGATGAGGAAGTCGGTCAAGCTTTCCCCTTCGAGCTGCTTGGCCTTTTCGAGGTACATATAAGACTTCCTCACCACTTTGGACGTAATGAACTTCCGTACAAACTTGATCGCCAGGGTCTCAAATTTGTCGATTGACCCCGGCTGCAGGGTTCGGAACCATTCTGCTGCCCGGCCGGTGAGGGTTGAGTAGAAGGCCCTGCACATCACGGCGTCTGAAACGCCCTTCAACATCATGTTGCTGAAAAAATCATTCACGTGAGCCTCAGGATCTGTCCGACCGTCGTAACTCTTCTCTCCCGAGACCTTTAAGTCGAGCGGGTAAGGCTGAGCCATTACCGCTGCTGTAAAAGGCGTCTGGTGTAGGGTCGATCGGTCGGCCGGGGGTGCTGTAGGATACGCACTCCTGAGCTGCGCAACTTCAGCCTGGAGGTTGTAGAGCAATCCTCGGGTTTCGTTGAGCTCGGCGTTCTGGGCGGCTTGGGCTGTATCCCGAGCGCGTCGACGTCGATGTGATCTCGACCCGCTGTACCCGGACGAAGCCTCGTGGCTAGCTTCCTGCATTTGTACGTCCTCTTGCCTGGGATTCGGGTCCTGGGGTCCCAGACGCTGGCGCATCTCTGGTCGGAGGCGATCGAAAGCTACCGCACGGGCAACCTCCTCGGGGTCCTCCGCTTGAACGGCCTGAGTTGGTGCCTCCATCGCATCGGCACCCCCCGACCCCAACCGCGAATGAGCCGAGCGTCGAGCCCGGGAAGTGGACTGACGCTGCGGCTCTACCTGTGCGATCTGTGGTACTGGAGGGGCGGCGGCTGGAGCTGTATAGGCAGGCGTATATGGTGGATAACCGACCGGGGAAGGGTAGCACATCGGTTGGCCTGGCCAGTACCCGTATGGTGGAGGTGGGACCGGGTACGGGTACTGGGCGGGATACATCATCGGCTGCTGCTGGTATGGCAGACCGGGTGGTGGGTATCCCGGTTGGATGTAGTTGACCGGCTGTTGGGCGGCCGGGTAAGCATTTGACAGGTGCGGTGGTGAAAGGTTGAGGTTGAGGTCCATCGTCTGACCCTGCTGTTGGGTAGCGTAGTGGTCGGAGGAGCTCGCTGCATCCGCCTGGTCGTCGGCGAAGTTGTTGTGTGCCCACGGATACATGCTGGTATGGTGATCGGGTGCTCGTCAAGACGTTGGCTTGTTGCACGGTTCCCCACGGACGGCGCCAAAATGATACTGCTAATTCTACGTAAGCAATATAAATAACACAAGACCAATTAAAGCGGGTAAAGTCTTTATTGACCAAGGTAGAGTTCCTAAGTACAATCTACTTGGTTGCTCTGAGTACCGACTGAATGCGGTCGGGATTCTCTAATAACAACCTATCGATCGTCCAAAAGTCCCCTACACTGTAGCTACTGTGGGCATTTATAGCCGCTGTGCCGGAGACAAGATCCCAGCTGCTCGGCATGTCTTCCACGTAGCTACCACGTGCCATCCTCCTGGGTGCCCTGCCTGTCGATGTAAAGAGTCGCCACGTGTCTTTAATCAGCTCTCTCGCCGAAGGACTACCGCTCGGGGTTGACACCCTCGCTCGGGCGACTCCCGGTCGGTTCCCGACCGGGTTCTTCTCAAGGAGCCCGACCTGTTACCTGCAAAGACAAGGAGAAAGAGGCAAAGACTCCTCGGTCGTGGTGAAGCTATGTCGGTCGGGATATTCCCTACCAATATATATATATATATATATATATATATATATATATATATATATATATATATGAGATTTGCTCATTACATGAGAATTAATGATTAATTTGTGTTGAGCATATGTAATATATAAACATAAATGTATAATTCAATTATCAGCTTAGACTTTTAGTTGAAATAGTGCACATTCTTCAATTTGGTATCAGAGACAATTCCATGCCAAAGGTCGACAAATGATTCTGTAGATCCGGGTCCTCCTTGCAAGGTGGATTCGGGTCGAAAAATACATAATTTATATACTGAATGTTTACAATTTACATACTGGTTCACAATTTTTAATACTAAAAGTTCACAATTTCATACTGAATATTCACAATTTATATACTGAATGGTCACAATTTTATATACTAAATGTTCACAATTTACATACTGAATGTTCACTTTTTAAATTGTGAACATTCAGTATATAAATTGTGTATTTTGACCGCAAGGTGGACCCAAGTCCATGGCATAACTATTGCCAAAGGGCATGGGTTCAAATCTTCATGTCACCCGATAAAAAAAAAAAAAAAAATACTATGGGAATCCATAAAAAGAAACCGGCCCGCGAGATGGAGCACATGCTTTCAATTATCTGGACATTTTGATCTACTAGGGCTCGTGTATATTCTCTAACCCGATCAAACACTTACTATAGATACAATTGTTATTGCATGGACCATGGTCCACACAAGTTGTATGGACCATATACCATATTCAACATTGACTTAAATGGAATCATAGCTTTCAATCCAATAAATATATACTTAGAGCATTCATAGTAGTGAATTTTTTTTTAATTTTTTTAAGAGTTTTTGTATGTGATTAAAAAAAAAAGATAATATGGGAGAAAAGAAAAGAAAAATAAAACAAAGCTGACAACATTTTAAAAGAAAATTGTTTAAAAGTTAAAGTGACCGCCAGCAAGTATGTGAGAAACACGCACCCGCTGAGACGCGAATTGCGCCACAAACGCGCATGAAGAATGATAAAGCTGATGGGAACTGGGAAGGCCAAAATGTGAATAGTTCTTTTTTTCTGCTATAATCCAAAAAAAAATAATAATCACAAATATTGATGCTCTTAATCAAGATAGTGACAGTGTGACACATTGAAAGTTTCTAAATTTTTTTTACCATCCACACTAATTTTCTGGCCCCACTATCCCAATTTGCTGCTGAAAGATACCAACTCAAAAAGAATGTTTAAAAAAATACATTCACTTAAAAAGTTACATTAAATAAATATTTAATACAGACGTACCTCCATATCATACTTCTATAAATACTTTAATTCTGCAGAATTCCTTTTTTGCATGGCTATTATTCCTATTAACATAAGCTATTAGCCCATTCTACTCCTACTATCAATTTTCAAGAAAAATAGAAAAAACAAAAAAAAAAAAATGGGACCTTTTTACAGTCATCTAAAGCTAGTTCTGATAGTTTTTGCAATGTATAGTGTTCTTGTTCTATCATCATCGGCGTTGCCAGGAACGCAAAAGCGGTGTGTAGAGAGCCAAAGAATGGCGTTGGCGCAGCTTCGACGAGATTTTATCGATCATCCATCGCCATCTGCTCCATTTTATGCTCCATTTTATGACCAGTCTACGACGAAAGTGATGGAATGGGATATGGGCGAGGATTGTTGTTCTTGGAATGGTGTAACGTGTGACCATGCTGGTTATGTCACTGGACTTGACCTGAGTTCCAGTATGCTTTCTGGGCATATTTCTTCCATTTTCAACCTTCAACATCTCCAAAGTCTCAATCTTGCTCGCAATAATTTCCAGCTGACTCCGATTCCGTCAGGGTTCGAGAAACTGAGGAATTTGACTCATCTTAATCTCTCGTATTCCTGTTTCTCCGACCAGGTTCCTGAGGGGATTTCGAAGCTGACTAGGTTAGTGTCGCTTGATCTTACCACGATGTCGTTTTGTGAATTGCCACCGACGTTTAATGCCCCGGACTCCGACCGGATCTTTGCTTTTGAAGAGCTCCATCGTCTCAGGCTGGAAAAACCGAATCTTGAATCTTTTTTCAGGAATTTGAGTGCTTTGAAAGTGGTTTATCTTGATTATGTAGACCTGTCTGCTCAAGGGTCTAACTGGTCTCAAGCTTTGTCTTCTGCACTCCCTAATCTTGAGGTTTTGAGTCTGTCCCATTGTCGTCTCAATGGTCCTATCCATCCTTCATTTGGAGGGCTAAAATCTCTGTCTTATTTGTGGCTAGACAACAATAATCTGTCTTCTGAGGTTCCTGCTTTGTTGGAGAATTTTGTGAACTTGGGAAGTCTCAATCTGGCTTCTTGTCAGCTGTATGGAGATTTCCCAGAAAACATCTTTCTCCTTCCAAACCTGCAAACCATTGATATTTCAACAAATGTCCTTTTGAATGGCCAGTTTCCAGAGTTTCCAAAGAACAGCTCTTTGCAATATTTGGCACTTTATCTAACAAACTTTCATGGAGAGTTGCCCAAGTCCATTGGGAATCTTCAATTTCTTAAAAGTTTGTTGATTTATACTTGCAATTTCTCAGGTTTACTTCCACCATCACTTGCCAACCTCACTAGAATTTTTGAGTTGGATATTAGTTACAACAAATTCACTGGTTTTTTACCCCCATTTCATGGTGGAAGTGTGCCAAATCTCTCAGACCTTCGCGTGTCGTTCAATCTTCTCACCGGTGGAATTCGCTCTTCTGTTTTCACACTGCCTTCTCTGAAAACCTTGTACCTTAATGATAACCAATTCAGTGGTGAACTCGACGAGGTCTCTGATGCATCCTCCTCAGTCTTGGAGACTTTGAATTTGAATGGCAATCACTTGAGTGGGGTGGTACCTGCAACATTCTTTGAGCTCCCAAACCTTATTACTCTATCATTGGCGTCCAACAACTTTAGTGGTAGTGTGAAAATGGAGATGTTGCAGAACCTCAAAAACTTGACAAGTTTAGATCTTTCCAGCAACAGTTTAACAGTTGAAACTAATGACAAAAGCTTTGATTTGCCTCAACTAGAAGAATTGCATTTACGGAAATGCAATTTATCTGAGGTCCCAATTTTCCTGAAGAGCCAAGTTCAACTTAGAACCCTGAATCTTTCAGATAATCACATCCAAGGTTATGTTCCTGATTGGCTGGGGAACAACATTCTCAATGAGCTGGATCTTTCTCATAATCCAGTTGATTTTCTTGAACCTGGAAATGGTTCATTTACAACGCTGGGGAAACTGGTGATGCGCTCCTGTAACATGTTTAAGTTCCCCGAGTTCTTGAAAGGCCTTGATTCCTTATGGTTTCTTGACCTTTCTGATAACAAGATAGATGGCCAGACACCAAGCTGGATATGGAAGAATTCACTGCAGTATGTGAATGTTTCTCACAATTTGTTATCTGTCATTGCTGAGTTTCATTCAAATGTTTCTTTGAATAATTTGGAAACTCTTGATCTTCGTGGCAATCTTCTCCAAGGATCTCTTCCAGTGGGACTGTGCAAACTGAGCAACTTATCCATTCTTGACGCCTCACGCAATAATTTGAGTGGCACGATCCCAGACTGCCTAGTCAGGATTTCAACTTTGTCTGTGTTGAACTTGCAGGGCAACAAATACCATCAAATGCCTTCTAATTTTGCATCAGCAGCCAGTCTTCGCTCTCTGAATCTCAATGGCAACCGCTTGAAAGGGAAGCTGCCAAGATCTCTGGCCAACTGCAGAATGCTGGAGGTTCTTGATTTAGGGAACAATTTGATAGCTGATACATTCCCATTTTGGTTAGAGAAACTCCCGGCACTCAAAGTTCTTGTCTTGAGAAACAACAGTTTGTATGGTCCGGTGGAGAAGCATCCCAGGGCAAAGTTTGTGCTACCAAGCTTAGGTATAATTGATTTATCTTCCAACAGGCTCACAGGGGAGCTGTCCAGGGAATTCCTGCAGAGCTTGAGTGCAATGGTTATGGTTGGGGGAAATGAATCAGTGCCCAAGGTCATTGGACAGTATGAATACTATCAAGATTCAGTGACCATCATGAACAAAGGAAATGAGATGGAGCTTGTTAGGATATTGACTATCTTTGTGTCCTTGGATTTGTCAAACAACGGGTTTCAGGGTAAGGTCCCGGCTATAATTGGGGAACTGAAATCGTTGATTGTGCTTAACCTGTCTCGAAACGCCTTTGATGGGGGGATCCCTCTATCATTGCAAGAGTTGTCTCAGCTAGAATCTCTAGATCTCTCGAGAAACAAATTCTCAGGCGTGATTCCTCAACAGCTCACCATCTTGACTTTCTTGGCAGTGCTGGATTTGTCCTACAACCAATTGACCGGTCGCATTCCTTTGGGAAACCAGTTCAACACTTTCGAGAATAGTTCCTACAAAGGAAATGCTGGATTATGTGGAACTCCACTCTTAAGGAAATGTAGTTCAGATGTTGGCAATACTTTGGAACCATCACAGGGTGAGAGCCCTGAAAGTGAAGCCTTGTTTGATTGGAAATTTGCAGGTGCTGGATTTGGGTTTGGAGTAGTAGCTGGATTGACAATTGGGTTCACATTCTTGGCAGATATGATTGTCCAGTGGCTTGTAAGGGACAAGAAAAAGTCGAGAAAGAACAAGTAAAAGAACGAATAATATTACATGTACTCTCACTTTTTACTTCACGGGTTCTGATTGATTTAGAACAAAAAGTCAGTTTTTATTAATTTCTTTCTGTTTTCAATAAAATCTAGACACGTAATAAGAGTACACCAGCATCATTTGTCTAGGGTGTAAACTGAATAAACATGCACTATAAAGAGGTAAATTAGTTAACAAACTAAACTAAAAAGGTCAATAGGTCGCTCCTATTAAAAATTTGTAATCTTGTAATTAATAAATCAACCGCTTAACCAACTTGATTGGGGTGCCCACTCACTTATCATTTTTACTAAAAGAAAACAAGGTAATCAGTTCCAACAAAGAACATAAATTAGGTGTTCTGCAATTACGTTGTCCAAGGTTGTACTTGTGGGTTGTTCATATCTGCTGTGTTAGCATCTCTGTTCAGCTGAAAGGAAAACACTCTTACAAAGTGGAAACAGGCATCTGCGGTGTATCGTCATCTCTTGTTACTAAATGAGAACTAGAACAGCAGGGATTAAATAGTTACATTTTTACAGTGAAATAAGGAATGCAGATCAAACTTTTCCAAGTCCTCATACTTTAACCCAATATTGGTTGGCACTACCTCTGTTTATTGATGCAGAAAGAAGTTTATGTCCTCTAGTGGCAACATTAGTTATTGCGGTCCCATCTTTGAAAATTTCTTTGCAATATTTCTACATTGACCAAGAAATTGTGTGTCCACTTTCTTTCTTTCCCCATTCACTTGGAAATTTCTAGTCTGTCAAGCTCTTATTTCTTACACTCGGTTTTTTTTTTTTACCGAACTCTTTTTTTTTTTTTTTTTTTTTGCCTACACAGAGCGGTTTCACTGAGTCCCAAACTCACAACCTTCCATATGAGAGTTCAAACTTGATACTATTGGATCACAAAGTCATTGATATATAAAATTTTTATTCATTTGTTACCTAAATCCTTAATTTTTTAAAGGAATAAGGGTCAAATTGACCACTGAACGTAACGCGAAAATGCAATCAGACCACCGAACTTAAAAAACGTGCAATTATCCCACTCAACGCTTCAAATACCTCCAATTTCACCGCGTAGCCGGTTTGTAACATTTTCTTCCGATTAAATGCTGACTTGGATGATTACATGGCAATATATATTATTTTCTTTTAATTCCTTTGTTTTGTTGCTTCCACGTGTAAACCCTCTTCAATTTCTCTTTTATTGAAATTAAAAGAAAATTTGTAACATCATCACTGTTAGAAACAAAGCTGTAACATCATCACTGTTAGAAACAAATTTCACCTCTTCAACATATTATGACTTTCAGCTGTAACAAACCACTCTAATTTCTTCTTCGATTTCTCTTATTTCTCTGCAATTTCTCAAGCATCAGCACAACCATGGTGTCCATGACGATCCTGTGGTCAATCCGCAGCTTCTCTTCAGATTTGAATTGAGTTCGGAGACGAAATCGGCGTCGAGAACTTGGGAGGTGAGTGGATTATTGTGATGTTATTCGGGTCTATTGGGAAACCCAGGAAGGAGCCATTGGCTAGGGTTACTTGGGGGGCGAAGGCGGTGAGGGAGATGGGGTCGTAGGTGTAGATCAATTTCTTGTTAGGGTTTTTGGCAGAGAGGGTTAGGTTGAGCTTGGTGGTGAGGTGGGTGGTGTCGTTGACGGCGGTGGTGGTGAGGTTGAATTGGGAGATCTTGAGAGTCCGTAAACCTTTTTTTTTTACTCTGCTTTTGTTAGTTTCATCTTAACATCAACTATCAGAACCAATCATGGCTGAGAGAGGGGGATTTGGCCGTGGTTTTGGAGGACGCCGGCGTGGTGGAGACCACGGAGGTCGCGGAACGGGTGATCGCCGTCTGTGATTCCGGTGAGGAGAGGGTACTGGGGGAACAAGATTGGGAAGCCCCACACTGTGTCAAGTTCCGATTGATTTACCTGATTTAATCTTGGTTTCCAAATCTATGTATAGTAACATTTTGAGTTCTTGTTTGAAATCATGTTGGTTTCTGCATCATTCTGCTCTTCTGTGTTTTCCATCTAATTTTGTTTGTTCTTTTATGCCATTGTTGAGAAGATGAACTTATGAAAAATAATAGAGTGGTTTGTTTCTTAATTCTTACACGCTGGAAGCAAAAAAACAAAGGAAATTAAATGAAAATAATATATATTGCCATGTAATCATCCAAGTCATCAGATAACCGGAAGAAAGAGTTGAAAACCGGCTACTAGGTGAAATTGAAGGTATTTGGAGCTTTGAATGGCCTAATTGCACGTTTTTAAAGTTCGGTGGCCTGATTGCACTTTCGCGTTACGTTCAGTGGCCAATTTGGCACTTATTCCTTTTTTGAATTACGTTATTTACCTAGAGCATCTCCGGTTAAGAAAAAAGAGTGAAAACCACTATGGATGCCCTTAGAGGGGATTGTAATTTCCTCATTTCATGGAACTCTAATTACCACCCCTCCTCCAATAACTTTTATTGAGTAAACACCGGCGGAGGTCCTCCGACTTTGGTGGCACTGTCAATTTTAGTCCTCAACTTTTAAATCAACCACTTTTAGTACTCTTACTTTTTATTTCTAGCCATCTATGGTCCTTTCGTTAAACTTAATCATCTAATGCCGTTTTCTAACTAAAAGATAATTCAGTCCTTTCATAATTAATTTATTAATTATTATGTTTAATTTCCTCATAACAATAGTCAAACAATGGTTTCCCCAGCTAGTGTACAAAACCAGCTCGTGAATCAAAATGACGTACAAAAGCTGGTACGAAGGTTGTGCCAAAATGACATCGGGATATCTCGGTATGACTCGACAAACATAATAATTAATACATTAATTATGAAAGGACTGAATTATCCTTGAGAAAACGGCATTAGATGGTCAAGTCTAACGGAAGGACCATAGATGACTAGAAACAAAAAGTAAGAGGACTAAGAGTGATTAATTTAAAAATTGAGGACTAAAAGTGACAGTGCCACCAAAGTTAGAGGACCTCCGCTGGTATTTACTCAACTTTTATTCTATGTCGGATGTATAGAAAAAAGATAATGAATAGACAAACTTACCCTTGATTTGCTTGCTAAATGACATGTTAAGTATTAACCCAACAATATCGGCTAAGGTCATAAAACATGATTTAGTCTGTGCACATTCACAATTAATGACTACAGATTGTTCTTGTCACTCAAAAAAAAAATATTAATCCAACAAAAATATTACTCATACTCTCATTTTTTATTTTATTTTTTATTTTAACATTATAAGAAAATACAAAAAACATATATGAATTAGATACTTGTGATTTTTTTAAAAATTTTCAATTGATAAATTTGATTTATCATACACGGTGACTTACATGGCATGGTATAATTGAATAAATAAAGTCACCTTTTTTATTATTGTATTTTCTTTCGTGCATCTTAGATATTGATGATCATGACAGTCCTTTCACCTCATGTATTCAACTTGTTCATCACACTATTAAGCAAAATATCTTTAATTTACCATTCTAATTTTCTCATATGCCCCACTTCATTGGAGCGCTCCACTGCACCAAACAAGGTAATTTGACTATTGTATTCACACGAGTTTAGCTTAATGAGTCAGTAGACAGTATTTAAAAGAGATCAAGATTCGATCCTCGGGCAGCGACAATGGGAGATTATGCTTAAAGTGGGAAGATCCCTTGTACGCACCGGCATTTAGCACTGTCTAATGTCTGTTGAGCCATTGAGTTACCGTGATTTACATTCTCTCAAATGCTCTCTCAGGTCGGGGTGTGGGGACCCTTGGGGTTAGAGATTCAACATTTTGGGAGAAGGTAATTGAACTATTGACAAATAATGAAAAAAATATATATGCTTACTTTTATTGTTTCAAAATTGTTATTCTATTAATTTCAAAGGTAAATTTTAAAGTGAATGAAGGAAAGTATATAAATATAATTATTTTTTTTCTTTTGGAATTTTTTGATATTTTCACACTTGTGAGAAGGATGTTTCAAGGAAGTGGAATTATCTTTTGGAATTTGATATTTTCACACTTGTGAGAAGGATGTTTCAAGGAAGTGGAATTATTTGGAAGACTACCTCTTTTTTTTTTTTTTTTCCTGAGTACTATTGACTCTATTACATTGTAGTATCTGTTCATCTATACTGGTTCCACTGAGACTCGATCTCATGACCTCCCCATATAGGAGAGTCACTACATGTCACCTGATCACAAGGCTGTAGCCTGGAAGACTATATTTAGGAAAGTGATATTGTGAAAATTGAATGGAGTATTAGAAGCAAAAAGCAAACACTTGAGGGTGTGGTTGAGTGGAAGAGACTCATTCATTCTTAATTAAAAGTGATTTAGTATTACATTTGCATATTGATCTAACTCGACCCGACTCCTTTCACGGATAAGGATCCGTGAAGCGGTTTCACACAATGTGACTCAATTAATTTTATTTATTTTAAATACTCATGATTCTTATATAAAATAACCAAAATTAATCAATCACCACTTTGATGAATGTTCTATTCATTTTATTTCGCGATCTTATAAGTTTTTAGCTCATTCATTAACTACAACAGCCTATAGTCAGACTAACAGATTGTACTGGGACTATGTCCCTCCTGACTTTGTTCCGTCGCATCTATAAATCGAATTGATTTACTTTCAAAAAAAAAGTAACAAAAGAAAGATACTCCGTAATAATTTACTTTTTAACTATTCTTTTTTATCAAAATGAAATGAATATAATTTTTAAAATATGATCACATTATTAATTGAAATTAAATTTGAAAATATCACGTAATTGATGAATAAAAGTTCTCTTTTGTAATTAAAAAAAAAATAAAAATAAAAATTGACCCTATCAAACAGGTAGTTATGGATATGCATCATATCCTTTTTTTTTTTTTTTTTTTGAAAAGAAGAGAAGGGGGTGATCTCTGTAAAACTAAGACCTAAAGCCTTCTGTGAAGAACCCTCGGTCTCTCCTTAAGTGATCCATAATGCACTCTAGTGGCTCGTGGAACTCAATTCAATCACAGTGTCTTCGCAAAGCCATTCTAGCGAGCTCATCTGCAACAACATTGTTCCTCCTTGGTGTATGTTCAATAATGACCGTCCACTCACTCTCCGGCCAATCTTTGCACCATCTGATCAGATTCCCGCAATTTCCTAGGGGTTCCGTCTCGCTGGTGAGCCAAAGCACCGCCTGTAGGGAGTCCGTTAGCCCTTTGACCCTTCTCTGACCAATCTCCCAAGCCTATTTTAGGCCGAGGTAAATCGCCCAAAGTTCACCTTCAGTAGCATTGCTAATTCTCGTCATGCAATTGAAACCTTTCAACCAATCGCCTATCAGGTTTCGCAAGATACCTCCACAACCGGCCAGCTGCTCCTCTAAGGTGAAAGAGATATCGGTGTGTAGAATACTGCAACCATGGTTGTTCCAGTTGGTCTCACCCTCCATTGGATGCGCTATGTGTGTACATTCCTGGCGATCATATGCTCTTTGAGTCTCCATTCGTTGGTCACGTATCCATGCAATTTTGCTGCTCAGGTCTCTTTATTCTTTCCTGAACACCGCGTTGCATCTCCATTTCCACACCCACCAAATTATTAGCGAGAAGAGGATGTTCTAGTCTTCTTGTGCGTCATTTTTCAATTTTCCTGCAACATTCAAATTCAGGCACATATCATAATTCATAGTATAGAACCATCTATTAGCCCCAGGGGGTAGAAATACTTCCCAGATTATTCTCGCTTCGGTGCAGTCACGTATGCAATGGCTTATGTCTTCATCGTTGTGTCTGCATTGAGGGCATCTCGCATCTGTTGTGAACCCTCTCCTTCTTCTTTCCAAGTTTGTTATCAACTTTTTATGCTTAAGTAACCACACAAAGTTGGCGATCTTCCTTGGTACCTTGAGTTTCCAGATGGATTTCCAGGCTTTATCTTGCTCCTCGTTCTCCACCTTAGTCGCTAGAGTGTAGGCTGAAGTTACTGAGCAACGACCACTGCTCTCCAGCTTCCAGTATAACTCCTCTGTATAAGAGCCATCTTGTTGCCGTTTTTTTACGTATGCCCAGCCCTTCCCGTAGGATATGGTTAGCCGCACACAATCCTCGCCATAAATTTGAGATGTTCTGTTTCCACTTAAAGGTTTGGGTGCTAGGTTTTGCATGCATGTATTTTTCGTACAGAACCTTGGCCCAGAATTTATCCTTCTCTGTTAGGATCCTCCAACCGTTTTTAGCCAGGAAAGCTAGGTTCATTTCTCCAATTTTCCTGAACTCTAGCCCTCCACGATCCTTTGGCATGGTGATCAAGTTCCAGCTGACTAGGTGTACGTGTACCGTCCCCCCAAATAAACGATCTTATTTTTTTTTTCTCAATGGTGTCGCAAATTCCTTTAGGGATATACATAGATTGCATCATAAAGTAAGGCATTGCACTCAGGACGCTTTGAGTAAGAGTTACCCTCCTTGCCAAAGTCATATGCTTCCCTTTCCAACCTGTTAGTCTTGTGTCAAATTTATCAATTAAAGGTACAAAGAGATTCTTAGTAACTCTCCCATGAACTGAAGGGACCCCGAGATACCGTCATAAATTATTCGTAGTTGGGATTCCTGCCTCTTGTGCAATGGCTTGAAAGAGCTCTGAATCAATATTCTTGGAGAAGAAGATTTGGGATTTCTGCAAACTAACTTTTTGACCTGAAAGTTCCTCAAACTCGGCTAAACAATGCCTCACAATCTTCATTTGGTCCACAGTGGCTTCTGCAACTAAAACCATATCATCAGCAAAAAATATGTGAGAGATTTCAGCCCTCCAATTTTTGCGGGGTCCCATTCTCTTAAACCTCTTGTTGGATAAATCCAGTTTAGTTGTTCCCCTTTCCAGAGAATAGCAAGTCTCGGGGTACATACGCATTCCATTATGATATTAATCCAATGATTGTTGATGCCAAGCTCCGTCAAAGTGTTGCGCAAGAAATTCCAAGACAGCCTATCATAGGCTTTTTCAAGGTCAATTTTCATTGTCCTTGATATGCCTGTGCGGGACGAAGCTGCTTTGTTCCTCTCCCACTGAGACTCAAACCTACAACCTCCCATGTGGGAGTTCAACTTGGTACCATTGGACCACAAGGTCTTAGATATATGAAATTTTTATTCATTTGCTACCTAAATCCTTAATTTTTTAAATTACGTTATTTACCTAGAACATCACCGGTTAAGAAAAAAGAGTGAAATCGACTATGGATGCCTTTAGAAGGGATTGTAATCCCTCATTTCATGGAACTCTAATTATCACCCCTCCCCCAATAACTTTTATTCTATGTCGGATGTATAGAAAAAAGTATAGAAAAAAGATAATGAATAGACAAACTTACCCTTGATTTGCTTGCCAAATGACCTGTTAAGTATTAACCCAACAATATCGACTAAGGTCATAAAACATGATTTAGTCCGTGCACATTCACGGGTAATGACTACAGATTGTTCTTGTCACTCAAAAAAAATATTAATCCAACAAAAATATTACTCATACTCTCACTTTTTATTTTATTTTTTATTTTAACATTATAAGAAAATACAAAAATATATATCAATTAAATACTTGTGATTTTTTTAAAATTCTCAATTGATAAATTTGATTTATCATACACGGTGACTTACATGGCATGGTATAATTGAATAAATAAAGTCACCTTTTTATTTATTGTATTTTCTTTCATGCATCTTAGATATTGATGATCATGACAGTCCTTTCACCTCATGTATTCAACTTTTTATTTTGAATGCTAGTAACTCTATTACAATGTAGTATCTATTTATATACTTTCTCAATCTACTGAAACACAAAAAGCTAATAACGCCTCCACTGAAGTTCAAACTTACAACCTTCCAAATAGAAATCCAATCCGGGTGCCATTAGACCACATAGTCTTGGTACCTCATGTATTCAACTTGTTTCATCACACTATTAAGCAAAATATCTTTAATTTACCATTCTAATTTTCTCATTTGCCCCACTTCATTGGAGTGCTCCACTGCACCAAACAAGGTAATTTGACTATTGTGTTCGTACGGGTTTAGCTTAATGATTCAGTAGGCAGTATTTAAAAGAGATCATGGTTCGATCCTCGGGCAGTGACAATGGGAGATTATGCTTAAAGTGGGAAGATCCCTTGTACGCACCGACATTTAGCCCTGTCTAGTGTCTGCTGAGTCATTGAGTTACCGTGATTTACATCCTCCCAAATGCAGGTAAATTTTAAAGTTAATGAAGGAAAGTATATAATTTTTTTTTTTTTGAATTTTTTGATATTTTCACACTTGTGAGAAGGATGTTTCAAGGAAGTGGAATTATCTTTTGGAATTCTCACACTTGTGAGAAGGATGTTTCAAGGAAGTGGAATTATAGACTTTTTTTTTTTCGAGTACTATTGACTCTATTACATTGTAATATCTGTTCATCTATACTGCTTTGATTGAGGCTTGATCTCATGACCTCTCTATATAGGAGAGTCACTACATGTCATCTGAGAACAAGGCTAGAGCCTGGAAGACTATATTTAGGAAAGTGAAATTGTGAAAATAGGATGTTTCAAGGAAGTGGAATTATCTTTGTTTCAAGGAAGTGGAATTATAGACTTTTTTTTTTTTCGAGTACTATTGACTCTATTACATTGTAATATCTGTTCATCTATACTGCTTTGATTGAGGCTTGATCTCATGACCTCTCCATATAGGAGAGTCACTACATGTCATCTGAGAACAAGGCTAGAGCCTGGAAGACTATATTTAGGAAAGTGAAATTGTGAAAATTGAATGGAGTATTAGATGCAAGAAGCAAACGCCTGAGGGTGTGGTTGAGTGGAAGAGACTCATTCATTCTTAATTAAAAGTAATTTAGTATTACATTTGCATATTGGTCTAACCCGACCCGACTCCTTTCACGGATAAGGATAAGGATAAGGATCCGTGAGGCGGTTTCACACAAGTGTGACCCAACTATTTTTTTTTTTTTTTAATATTCATGATTCTTATATAAAATAACCAAAATTAATCAATCACCACGCACTTTGATTACTGTTCTATCCATTTTATTTCGCGATCTTATAAGTTTTTAGCTCATTCATTAACTATAATAGCCTATAGTCAGACTAACAGTTTGTACTGGGACTATTTCCCTCCTGACTTTGTTCCGTCACATCTATAAATCGAATTGATTTACTTTCAAAAAAAAAAAGTAACAAAAGAAAGATACTCCGTAATAATTTACTTTTTAACTATTCTTTTTTTATGAAAATGAAATGAAATGAATATTTTTTTTTTTTTGAATGCTACTAGCTCTATTACAATGTAGTATCTGTTCATATACTTTCTCAACCTATTGAAACACAAAAAACCAATAACGCCCCGTCTCCACTAGGGCTCAAACTCATAATCTTTCAAATGAAAGTTTAACCCGAGTACCATTAGACCACATAGTCCTGGTGAAATGAAATGAATATAATTTTAAAAATATGATCACATTATTAATTGAAATTAAATTTGAAAATATCACGTAATTGATGAATAAAAGTTCTCTTTTGTAATTTTTTTTTAAATTAATAAAATTCACCCTATCAAACAGGTAGTTATGGATATGCATCATATCCTATTTTGCTCTATCATAAGTGGGGTCATGGCTTTATATTAAATTTATAAATCAAAATAGGGACAGATTGAAAATTCTTGAATAAATTTTTACAAGATATATTACAAGACACTGAATCGTAGTAAATGAAAAAATTAGGTTGCTTGAATTGATGAGTTGATGATGTCAAGTTGAAATTATTCCATGCCTTCTATACTATTAGCATATGGCCCAGAGTAGGGTGTACATTCGGTTCGGGTTATTCAAATCGAGACAAATCGAATTGAAATCAAATCGAATAGTTTGGTTTTGGTTTAATATTAAAAATCGGCCGATTATATATATATATATATATATATATATATATATATATATATATATATATAAGAGCGCTCATATGCGGCGGGGTCTTACGGTGCGGCGGTGCGGTCAAATTTCAGAATACACTAACAGTGTTAACAATATGCACCAACAGTGTAATAAAAACACACCCCAATGAAATGTAATAAAACATCACAAAATACACCACAGACTCAAAAAAACACATCATATAACTCACCACCACATCATATAACTCACCACCCCCAATGGTGTATTTCCGAACAGTGTATGGTGTTTTTACTCACACCTAATGGTGTGTGTTTGGTGATGCAGGGCTCTGTTTACTCTGTTTTGTGTGGTGTATTTCCTAACGTTGATGGTGCATATTTGGTGAACTATTGGTGTTGCCGCACCGTAAGAAATAACCGCACCGTAAGACACTACCGCACCTGAACCCGCCTATATATATATATATATATATATATATATATATATATATATATATATATATATATATATATATATTAAATCTTCAATTCATTAATTCAAATTTTTACAATTGTTCTTTGTTCTCAAATTTTCTTTACGAGTTTGTGATATTACTATCGGACGGCAGACAAACAGGTAAAGATGTCAGTTTGGTTTGAACTTATTTTATATTGAAAATTTTGAAATATGCTTTGTGGACTTTTTGTTTAGATCTTTTAATTTTTAAATTTAAATTATTAGCGAAAATAAATATGTGCACAAGAGAACTAAAAAATGTTTGAATTGTTAAACTTAACCGAAACCGAAATATTTCAAACCAAACATAAATTAAATTGAACTAAAATTTGAAATTGAATGGTCTCATTGTTTCACTGCTGGAATTCTGCATTTTTCCGACCACCGCAAAGTGGTCGGAAAAGGGAGATTTTCGGTCGGAAATACAGTTCCGACCAACTTACCGACCATTTTATGGATTCGGAAAAAAAGCTCACGCTATCACCGACAACTAGTCAAGGTGGTCGGAAATACCGGTTTCTTTTTTTAGGAGGTCGGAACTATTAATTGTCGGATAAAGAGAGCATATTTTCTACCACTGGTGGCCGGTAATTGGTCGGAATTACCATCCACCGGTGGTCGGTAAGATTTACAAAGAAAAAATTAAAAAAATTGAATTACCGACCACCTAGTGGTCGGTAAGATTTACTAACAAAAAAAAATTTAAATTCTACAAATATCAAATGAATTAGACCTATTACAATTATACAAATTTCATCACCACAATATTAAATTCTACAATACAATTAACAATTTAAGGAAATCAAACATTAGTCAATCATTTAAATCAAGATGTAGCAATTGTTTCACCATCAAAAATACATTTGCCAAAATATTAGCTAAACATGCATGCTAATAAGGTTTTGTAGCAATTGTTTCAGCTTCCAAATGAGTTATAAGAAGCTTGAAACAATTGTTACAAATGGTCTATTCTTAAGCGTTGCTACAAATGAGTTATAAGCATCTATTTTAAAGTTCTAAACCATAAATGGCTACCACAAAACGGGAGAAACTTTTGGGTTCAATGATGAGTGAAAGAGGATTTGACGGATAAAGGAACGAGCACACATCTTCTTGCAAGTTCTGAACTTTTATTGAAATTCAACCTAAAATTAAAAGTTTTTACCATCAATTGATACCGAGAACGATGTCCAATTCCCACTCCCTCTTCGCACGAGTAATTGCAATTTGTCTAGGTAAAAATTCCTGTAGGAGAGACGTCCAATCACTGAATAAAAAAGCAAACAACTTTAAGCGAGTTTGCATTGATGATAAAACTTCAAGAAGAACACAATGCCAGGAAGATGATGTATTAAGTTTCAAGCCAAATTTAGATACCAGCAGAGGGACTATTTCTGTCCAATTTCTATCAATTGAGAGGTCATTCTTGTCAATTTTGTAACTCAATGGGGAAAAAAAGAATTGCCATCACAATGATCACATACAAGGGATGAAAAGTGAATTACCTTTATTTCATAATAAATGTTGAATTAGTGAAATTGGAAAGCTTTCTATTTTCATACTTCTATCCACACATCATACATGAAAGGGCAGAACTAGGATGCAAACATCAATAAGAATAGCATAGTGAATAAATCATGTATATATGAACTATGAAGGCCGTCATTAGTAAAATGAATACTAGAACATGAACCAGTAGTAAATCATGTATATTTGAGATTTATGCCAAATGAATACTATATGAATAAACTTAAGAGCCAAAAGCATCAAATGTTAAAATCATAATGAACATGAACCAGTAGTCGAGTAGCACCGCATCATAACCAAAATGCAAAGAAGTAATACTATTGTTCTGCATTTGCACATAGATACATTTCTTGCACGATAGTTGCTAGCAGTAAACAGATAAATGACTGCATATATACACTTTTAATTACACAAAGGCGAGCAGAATGCGTTATTAAAGCTCACCTGAGTGTAAAGATGGGCATTCCAGTCCTGATTGTCTGAGACATTGCACTTGAGGAGCTTCATCCTTTTTTCAGTAACATCGGGATTACCTTTCCAATAAGCATAGGGCTCCCTATCTATCCATGCTGCCTTTCTGTTCCCCTCGCTTAGGTCATTTAGTAAGGCCTCCCACAACCTTAAAGAACAACTTCTTACCAAGTAACGTAACATAATGATCTCATAAACTAATAATCAGCATCTTGTGAACCCACACAAGTACAAAAGCTTAAAGTTTTAAAGGGAGTTAAAACTTACATCTGTTTCAGGAAGCAAAGTTATTTGTGCATACACCTCATCTGTCTCTGGTTCAGCCTACAACACAAGCAGAGGTACATAATTCAAACACAGGCAAAGGCTAATTATAACCAAATGTGTGAAGTAAATTTACTTGCAGACGAACATTCAGAACTCTGCAGTCTTCTCATCTTTGAACTCAATAACCTTCTAAAATTGGGTGGCACTTCATACCTTTGCTGCATTAGGGAGCAAAGTGCTTAGCTAATGAAAACAGACAGATTAGAGAAAAGATAAACATGGTAAATGAAAACAATCAAAGATGTAAGCATAATATGAAAACAAAATTCAAACCAAACAGTTAGATTCTACACAAATCAATATACAAATTTCTCAGCTCAAAACCTCAATTTCTAAAAATCAGATCTAATGAATAACACAGAATTGCAAATTAGAAATCGTCTTAAACAGAGAGGAAATCATATTAGTTTATATAATTATTCATACTGCATCCATAATTGATTATCAACAACCTACGAAGAAATGAATACAAATAGATAAAGAAGAAATCAGCATATCTTACTTTCAGCATCAAATCTAAACAGCAAAATCCAACAAAATATATAGAAACAAGTAGAACTGTAATCGATTAAGCGAAAGCTTCACGTACTGAAAATCAGACAAGGAGTCTGTTTTAGAAACTAATAATACTAACCACATTTAGAAAGGGGAACGGTGGCTGTGCGGCTCGGCGCGGCGGTGGACGGTGGCTGAGCGAACGTTGGCGGTGAGCGGGCGAGAATGGCTGAGCGGCGTGCGAGAATAGCTTAGCGAAATGGTCCAATTTTTTTTTGAGTCCTCTGTGCGAAATGAGTTGTGCGAGAAATGGCCAAATGGGGTAAATTTAAAAACCCTACAAGGGATAAGTGGCGAAAATGAAATGGGGTGGAGAGTTTCGAAAGAAAATAATAATAATAATAATAATAATAATAATAATAATAATAATAATAATAATAATAATAATAAGGATTTCTGACTTCCCGACACTAAAATCAATTTTAAAAATTGAAAGTTCAAAAAAAGTTCTCGACTTATTTCCGACCACCTGGTAAATATAGTCGGAAATTTCGACATTTTTTCGTCCAACTCAACTCTTGACGAAAAATTGAAAAAAATTCATCTTTTCCGACCACTTTTGTTGGTGGTCGGAAAAGTGGTCAGAAAATTGAAAATTTCCAGCAGTGTTTCAAAATTGAAAAAAACCAAAACCAAATCGATTTTTAAAATAAAAATAAAAATCAAACAACCTGGAAGGTGTGGTTGAGTGGAAGGGACTCATTCATCCTTAACCAAAGGTCAAGGGTTTGATCTTTGGCTTTGGGAATGGAGCCTTAAATCTCCAGACCAACTGTCCCACCCAAAAGAGGAGCTTACAATTCAGCGAGGGGATTAGTCACTGAAAAACGAAACGCATACCCCTAGTCCAGAGCATTTCTTTTTTTGCCTCAACCCTAGACTTTGCCTCTTTCCCATGTGTACCCCAAGTCCCCACAATTCTTATATCGTGCATCGTACGCCCTAAAAATACTCTGTTTTGTATGTACATAATTGTAGAGTAGAATGCACATAAACTCCTATCATAATACACATAATCTTAACATAATACATAATACACATAAACTGTTAACATAATACACTTAAACTCTTAACACAATACATGATACCGTTTATTCAACTCGGGTATACCAAGTGTATATAAACGGTCTATAATATGCATATAAATTGTGTTTAGTATTCTATGTATATGAATGTATATGAACTACTGTGTGGAATTGAGCTTGTTTAATTTTATTCCCTATGTTAGAGAGTATATAGAGTGTTTTGAGAGAGAGATAGAGATGAGTAGTGGAGATCAAGAGGTGCTCCCTTAATTGAAGGGCCAATGCCCTTTATATAGGCACAAGGTTTGACCCGTAGATTTTGACCATGACCCGCACCATTTGATCCTAACCCGACTACAAAACAAGAGTACGAACGTATAGGGAAGTTAGAATTGCGATACATTCCCTAAGCTATTAAGTAGCCCCTAATTTGTGTCTTGACGTCGAGCTGAAGAAGAAGGGTTCGGGCTGAAAAATCTGATTAAACGGTTCGTGACATGCGCCAGTTGTCTCGTTAAAAACCTTAGACTAGAAAAAAATTCAGTGAGAAAAAAATTCTAGCTAACGGAAAAAGAATATAACCGTAAGTAAAAGATGTGTTGAAATTTGAGTCTTTGATCTTAAATCAACAATGGCTCAAATCAAAGGGAAAAAAAAAAAAGGCTTCATGGGAATTGAATGCATTCTCCTCTTACCATTGTTGAATTAATGCACCTTAAGGTTCAAAATTATGCACCTTAAGTTTCAAATTGATGCATCTTAAGTGTAGAAGTGGCATATATTAAATGTTAAAATGATGCACTTTAAATGTTAGATGCACATTAAATGTAAAATTTATGCACCTTATTAAACTTTAAACAATACCTAGAAATACCATAATACAACCACTTAAAATAAAAATTATCTTCATATATATATATATATATATATATATATATATATATATATATATATATCCTCCCACATGATAATTAATGATTAATCAGGACCTTTGATCTAAGGTTGGTGTATATTCTGACCCGATCAAACACTTGCTATAGATATGCACCATATCATATTCTGAGTTAAATGGGGTCATTGCTTTCAATCCAATTTAATTAGTACACACTTAATCAAGATAGTGACACATTGGAATTTTCTGAATTTTTTTTACCATCCACACTAATTTTCTGGCCCCACTATCCCAATTTGCTGCTGAAAGATGCCAACTCAAAAAGAATGTTTTAAAAATACACTATCACTTAAATACATTAAATAAATATTTAATGTATACTTTCATATTTAATGGGTGACGCCTGACCACAAGGCCTGCCTTTGGCAGTTTCATATAACACTTCTATAAATACTTGGAATTCTGAGAATTCCTTTATGCATGGCTATTAACATCAGCTATTAGCCCATTCTACTCCTATCTTTTTTCAAGAAAAATAGAAAGAAAAAAAAAAAATGGGACCTCTTTACAGTCATCTAAAGCTAGTTGTGATAGTTCTTGCAATGCATAGTGTTCTTGTTCTATCATCATCGGCGTTGCCAGGAACGCATAAGCGGTGTGTAGAGAGCCAAAGAATGGCGTTGGCGCAGCTTCGACGAGATGTTATCGATCACCCATCGCCCCCTTCTCCATTTAATGGCCAGTCTACGGCGAAAGTGATGGAATGGAATATGGGCGAGGATTGTTGTTCTTGGAATGGTGTAACGTGTGACCATGCTGGTTATGTCACTGGACTTGACCTGAGTTCCAGTATGCTTTCAGGCCATATTTCTTCCATTTTCAAGCTTCAACATCTCCAAAGTCTCAATCTTGCTCGCAATAATTTCCAGCCGAGTCCGATTCCGTCAGGGTTCGAGAAACTGAGGAATTTAACTCATCTTAATCTCTCGTATTCCTGTTTCTCTGACCAGGTTCCTGCGGGGATTTCGAAGCTGACGAGGTTAGTGTCGCTTGATCTTTCCACGCCAGTTTGTAAATTGCCACCGACGTTTAATGCCCCGGACTCCGACCGGATCTTTGCTTTTGAAGAGCTCCATCGTCTCAGGCTGGAAAAACCGAATCTTGAATCTTTTTTCAGGAATTTGAGTGCTTTGAAAGTGGTTTATCTTGATTATGTAGACCTGTCTGCTCAAGGGTCTAACTGGTCTCAAGCTTTGTCTTCTGCACTCCCTAATCTTGAGGTTTTGAGTCTGTCCTATTGTGGTCTCAATGGTCCTATCCATCCTTCATTTGGAGGGCTAAAATCTCTGTCTTATTTGTGGCTAGAAAACAACAATCTTTCTGAGGTTCCTACTTTGTTGGAGAATTTTGTAAACTTGGGAAGTCTCAATCTAGCTTCTTGTCAGCTGTATGGAGATTTCCCAGAAAAGATCTTTCTCCTTCCAAACCTGCAAAGCATTGATATTTCTTTAAATGGCCTTCTGAATGGTCAGTTTCCAGAGTTTCCAAAGAACAGCTCTTTGCAATATTTGGCACTTTATGAAACAAACTTTCATGGAGAGTTGCCCAAGTCCATTGGGAATCTTCAATTTCTGGAAAGTTTGTGGATTTTTAGGTGCAATTTCTCAGGTTTACTTCCACCATCACTTGCCAACCTCACTAGAATTTTTGAGTTGGATATTAGTTACAACAAATTCACTGGTTTTTTACCCCCATTTCATAGTGGAAGTGTGCCAAATCTCGCAGACTTTCACGTGTCGTTCAATCTCCTCACGGGTAGAATTCACTCATCTGTTTTCACACTGCCTTCTCTGAAAAACTTGCACCTTAATGATAACAAATTCAGTGGTGAACTCGACGAGGTCTCTGATGCATCCTCCTCAGTTTTGGAGACTTTGCTTTTGAATGGCAATCAATTGAGTGGGGTGGTACCTGCAACAATCTTTGAGCTCCCAAACCTTAATAGTCTATCATTGGCGTCTAATAACTTTAGTGGTAGTGTGAAAATAGAGATGTTGCAGAACCTCAAAAACTTGACAATTTTAGATCTTTCCAGCAACCGTTTGACAGTTGAAACTGATGACAAAAGCTTTGATTTCCCTCAACTAGTAGAGTTGCATTTAGGGAAATGCAATTTATCTGAGGTCCCAATTTTCCTGAAGAGCCAAGTTCAACTTAAATTCCTAAATCTTTCAGATAATCACATCCAAGGTTATGTTCCTGATTGGCTGTGGATCAACAATCTCTATGAGCTGGATCTTTCTCATAATCCAGTTGATTTTCTTGAGCCGGGAAATGGTTCATATGCATGGCTGGAGAAACTGGTGATGCGCTCCTGTAACATGTTTAAGTTCCCCAAGTTCTTGAAAGGCCTTGATTCCTTATGGTTTCTTGACCTTTCTGATAACAAGATAGATGGCCAGACACCAAGCTGGATATGGAAGAATTCACTGCAGTATGTGAATGTTTCTCACAATTTGTTATCTGTCATTGCTGAGTTTCATTCAAATGTTTCTTTGAATAATTTGGAAACTCTTGATCTTCGTGGCAATCTTCTCCAAGGATCTCTTCCAGTGGGATTGTGCAAACTGAGCAACTTATCCATTCTTGATGCCTCATACAATAATTTGAGTGGCATGATCCCAGACTGCCTGGTCAGGATTTCAACTTTGTCTGTGTTGAACTTGCAGGGCAACAAATACCATCAAATGCCTTCTAATTTTGCATCAGCAGCCAGTCTTCGCTCTCTGAATCTCAATGGCAACCGCTTGAAAGGGAAGCTGCCAAGATCTCTGGCCAACTGCAGAATGCTGGAGGTTCTTGATTTAGGGAACAATTTGATAGCTGATACATTCCCGTTTTGGTTAGAGAAACTCCCAGCACTCAAAGTTCTTGTCTTGCAAAACAACAGTTTGTATGGTCCGTTGGAGAAGCATCCCGGGGCAAAGTTTGTGCTACCAAGCTTAGGTATAATTGATTTATCTTCCAACAGGCTCACAGGGGAGCTGTCCAGGGAATTCCTGCAGAGCTTGAGTGCAATGGTTATGGTTGGGGGAAATGAATCAGTGCCCAAGGTCATTGGACAGTATGAATACTATCAAGATTCAGTGACCATCATGAACAAAGGAACTAAGATGGAGCTTGTTAGGATATTGACTATCTTTGTGTCCTTGGATCTGTCAAACAACGGGTTTCAGTGTAAGGTCCCGGCTATAATTGGGAAACTGAAATTGTTGATTGTGCTTAACCTGTCTCAAAATGCCTTTGATGGAGGGATCCCTCCATCAATGCAAGAGTTGTCTCAGCTAGAATCTCTAGATCTCTCGAGAAACAAATTCTCAGGTGTAATTCCTCTACAGCTTACTATTTTGACTTTCTTGGAAGTGCTGGATTTCTCCTACAACCAATTGACCGGTCGCATTCCTTTGGGAAACCAGTTCAACACTTTCGAGAATAGTTCCTACAAAGGAAATGCTGGATTATGTGGAACTCCACTCTCAAGGAAATGTAGTTCAGATGTTGGCAATACTTTGGAACCATCACAGGGTGAGAGCTCTGAAACTGAAGCCATGTTTGATTGGAAATTTGCAGGTGCTGGATTTGGGTTTGGAGTAGTAGCTGGATTGACAATTGGGTTCACATTCTTGGCAGATATGATTGTCCAGTGGCTTGTAAGGGACAAGAAAAAGTCGAGAAAGAACAAGTAAAAGAACGATGAATATTACATGTACTTTCACTTTTTACTTCAGAACAAATAGTCAGTTTTCATTCATTTCCTTTTTCTATTTTCTATAAAATCTAGACATGTAATAAGAGTACACCCGCATCATCTGTCTGAGGGTGTGAACTGAATAAACATGCACTAAAAAGAAGGCCAATAGGCCGCTCCTGCTAAAAATTTGTAATCTTGTGGTTACTAAATCAATAGCTTGACCAACTTGGTTGGGGTTGCCCACTCACTTATCATTTTTACTAGAAGAAAACAAGGTAATCAGTTCCAACAAAGAACATAAATAAATAAATTAGCTGTTCTGCAATTACATTGCCCAAGGTTGTACTTGTGGCTTGTTCATATCTGCTGTTTTAGAATCTCTGTTCAGCTGAAAGGAAAACACTCTTAACAAAGTGGAAACAGGCACCTAAATGAGAACTAGAACAGCAGGGATTAAATAGTTACATATTTACAGTGCTCCTCTTCTGCACAGCCAAACACAACATCCCAAGTGCCCATCTGATGTTGCACCCTAGCACATTTACTAGGCCTTGGGTGCAACCTAAATGTCCTGTTGTCTGTCAGAATAACTTAACATACTATCAATACAATCTATATGCTACCTAAGTCCTATAAGTAAACAATAATGTGTATCAAATTGTCCATTCTGTGACTGTCATTATTTAGTATCACTGCTCTATAACAAGTAGCTCCATACCTGCCAATCTTTCACTTGAAGCACACAATTGGCTATTTAACACCAATTCTTCAGCAACACTTTTGAATTACCTCGTGATAACCTTCGATATGATCAAAATGATAGCATCATGCTGGAGCAAACCCTTTTTTGACGAGAACATCATAAACCCTGTCCACCTTGCTTGGATCGACATTAAAGAGACCATGTGCATCACTTTTCTTTGTGATATTGCCACCTAAAATGCCTGTAGACAGGGTTTCCAGAATGTTTAGATAATGTGTAGGCAAAATTCTGATCTCACCACACAGCTGTTTCTCCTGCATGTCAGTCAGGGAATTCATAGTCAGAATCTCCAAAATGAAGAGTATAAAGAGGGTAAGGTAGAGATTAAGGTTCTCAATTAACCACTAATAACATAATAGAACAAGTTAGTGAAAACTGAAAGCTGTCCTTACAGATTCAGAGAGTAAATCAGCACCAATAAATCCACTAACATCCCAATTGTCTACAGCATTTCCAACAAAATTCTCTGAAGGGGTTGATGAAAAGTCCTTTCCACTAGAATCTAATACAACAGGCCCTCTAACACCTCCTCGGGGGCTGCTGTCATGTTCTTCTTTAATACTGTTAGCTCTTTGAACATATTTGCCATTCGCGGCAGTCTGCATACTCTCCTTCACTCTACGGGTATTCTCTTCCACTTCCCTTTTTCTCTTCTGCTCAACATATCTTTCAGCCTCAGCAGAAGTTCGGCAACCAGCAGCTCGTGCTTCCTGGGCAAGGATATATAATAGAAGTTTATTTCCAACAAGCTTATTAACAGAAATATGCAGCATAATGTCACATATACACAATATTTTGTGGTAGCCATTTGAAGCCAGGGTACTTCTAACATATGACCAGTTAAGACAATTCATGCGTAAAGATAGTTAAAACAAAAACTTTACACAATGTGAGAAGTGAGAACTGCCAAGTAAATCTGATAGGCATATAATAGAAAAAGAAGGATTTTTTGTATGCCCTTGGCAGAGTCTTTCCAAAGAGTGCTGGTTCATCTAACACTATTTGACAAGGACACAACCATTACGGAGTTAGCATTGTCCTTAGTAACCAGAACTTTTCAAACCGGTAATACAGCTTCAAGATAAAAGTTAGGGTAAAAAGGGAAAACTCTCTAGAATATGATGTAAACATTACGCAGTGAATCCAACCTGAAGATCTTGTATTCTTCTCAAGATACGATGTTCCTCAATAACACTCCTTAGTAACACCTCATGCTCTTCTTTTGAATGAAATCTCATAAACACCCTGTACCCACGACATATTTCTTTTTCCTCTGGGGTGAGGTCCTTTTCAAAAGGGTCAGGATAAAGTAAATTTCTTCCCAAGATAAAGTCCTTCCTGCGTTTCCTTTCATCAAGCCTGCAAATAAAAAACAAATAAGTAAATAAATGAAATTAGCCCATGCAAACAGAATTTTAAAAAAAATGAAGGGATATATGGTCTAGTTCCACTCATACTTTCCATAATAACAAATGTTATAATTTAATAATTTATAGAACTTATATCAAATCTAATGTGGAAATTTATTTACCATGTTGCTGGTCATTATATATTTATTGCTTCTATCATCCTATTAACTTCCTACTAACAAATTTCACGCATTTTTGTCTATCTGTATAGTGTATACCACATTGAGTTTGTTCTGGTGTGTGCACACGTGCATGTGTATAAAGGTGCCAATAACTTTCTGTTGGATACTGCAGTAAAAGAAAATTTCTATTAGCATTTATCTCAAAATTTAGCACGGAACTAAGATTTTAATTAGAAGTCAGAGATAATCATAAATTTGGCCAACATCAATTCCAGATTAGCAAAATCCCTTCCAAAATCCAAAATAATTAACCCTAAAAGTAAGTTCAAAAAAATTTACACATTTGTGGCCCAATTTGCTCATACAATGCATGGTCTTGAAATCACATCACCCAGATAGCAAGTGAGGAAATGCATCAGGATAAGGAAACAGTCCAAATGACAAAACTGTATTTCAAAAGTTCCTCATACAACATAATAGCATAAATACTAAGAGAGAGTGCTAAATAATGCATTTGATACAACCATCTTCAGTAAGAGAGTATGGGAGATAATGCATTTGATACAACCATCTTCAGTATGAGAGTATGGGAGCCCATACTTGTGCAAATCATGAGTACTTGATAAATATCGAAAGGAGGTTGCAAAAGATAATGGAGTAAGAAGTGATGCTGTCTTTGAAATACACAGGGAGGAAGATGAATAATTTACTCATAAAGAAACGATACAGGTTTACCTCTTCAAATATATATGCAGCACTCGAAGTTTCAGTTCACGTTCAGCATCTGTATCTGTATCCTTAAATTCCATATCTGCCAATAACTGCTCAGCATCATTATCATATTCAATTTCAAACTCCTGTCTCTTGAAATTATAACCACTCAGTTCTGTTATAGAAGGTCCTTCATCTCCTGAAGTCCTAGGCTTCTTCTCTCCAACACTCCTGTCTGCATGAGAATCTGGTAGTACAACTAAAGAGATTACATTTGAAATTTCCTTCAAACAGAAAATAAAAAATTCTCTAACAGATAGGGGTGAGACTATGTGGCTAGGGGTTTGAACATTTAGGGCTTTGCCAGATCTGAACATTTTGGCGAAATACTGCTTGTTTGCTAGCATCAAACCAAAAATATGTGGCTAGGGAAACTACACAAGCATTCATCAGTTTTTATTTATTTATACTTTATATGTATATATCTCTGTGTGTGTGTGTATAGCATAAATACAAACTTATAAATTCTACAACTGCACATCTACTTTGAAATAAATAGGTTTAGTCTTGATGATTGGATTCCAAAATAATTCCCAGTAGAATACAACATTGGAAGTAATTGGTTAATTCAAGTAGAAATATTCAAAATTAAAATATGAATATCTCCAACTCCGCTACAATTTCTTTTTTGTGTCTCATGTTTCAATCCCTGAACATGCATGGATACACAAATCATAAAAGAAGTATGCTACAGAAGCTATAACCCCCACCCCCCAAACCAAAAAATAAAACTAAAAGCAGAAAATCTTATATTCCATTAGCAGTTCCACTTCTGTATTTTTTACAGAAATTACAAAACAACTATGTTAATCAGATTTCAGATGTAATGCACCAAAACAATACACCTCAGACACGAATTCAAGGAATGAGCAGTTCATACCTTCTAGTTTAATGCCATCATGGCCATCCTTACTAGGGCCCATGCTGGATAACCTTTTACCAGCACCTGTTGGAGCACCACCAGGGACCACATCCGCTATGGAAACAAAATTATGTCAACACGGGATAACAGGCACAAAACACCAAAGAATGGATTCAGACAATTTCCACTTCAGTAAGCATTATAATAAAATGACAATGTTCAGTATAAAATTAGGCATTATTTTTAGTTATTACAAGAGATAGGTCTTATTCATACTGGAGCTAATCACTCTCTAAATAGTTGTTCTTTCTGTGCATACATACTAACATAAATTGTGAATACATAATTAACTATGAAATGATCAACCACATGTCATGGTTGTTAAATCCTGACACCATAAAGCCTATTTTCTTTGCATATGTAGAGTCCTCTGTCATCATCACTATTGGAATTTCTTCAACCAGCATCTTTAATATTTTCCCTTTTTAGTTTTTATTAGCTTAGGAGACACAAATAAGACTTTCAAGTTAAAACAATTGCTGTACCAGACGCTAAGCAAGATGAGGCACGTCCTGTTGAAGCTTCTTTTCTTTGATCTTCCATCCTAATCACACAAGTCCAAAAGGAAAATCAAGATAAAACTATTTGCCTTAAAGGTAGAGGCAGTAAAGAATCCATGCGTACTTGACTCTGCCCAAGAATGGAGTCTCTTCTTTCACATTAACATCTCCAACAGCAGTATAACCTAAAAAATTCAAAGCCAAATCACACTTAAAACTATAAAGGATACATAAGCTCTCAACACGAAATAAGACTGTCAACCATTGGGATAACCAAAGAGACAAAGATTGATGGTTATTTTCTTTTTCTCTTTTTTTTTTTTTTTTGATGGTTATTTTCTTGTTTGTTAGGGTTGGGGAGAGAGAAAGGGTGGGGATTTGGGGAAAGGGGATTATGAAATTAGAAAAATACACTTTCATCAGTTTCATGTTTTATAAAAATGAACAACCTAGGACCTCAATAAAGCCAGCTTAGGAGTCATTAAGAGACTGATACATGACCACCTATTAGAAGTGTAAGTCAAGCTTTTACTTACACAACATAAAGAAAAGTAAAAGATACTTAATGATACACTGGATTTAGAAAAACAACCTCTCATTCATACTGTTCAATCAAATCTTAATTTGAAAAGGCTAAACTTAAATCAACTAGAATAATGGCAAACAAACCTTTTTTAAGTTCACCCAGCTCCTTGGCCATGGCTAGGAGTTCTTCTCTATTCTTTCCCATAACATGAGACATATCCTAGTGAAATAGAGTATGATGCAGGCATAATTGTCACTTCAGATTGAAGCATTTAAACATTGTATTGGCTGAAATGCTAAAAGTACAACATACCGGAAGAGGGAAGCATGGAGAGTTCATATATATAGCATTATAGTGGTCAACACACTGCTGTTTACTTTTTGTTCCAACATGTTCTGAAACATCACTCCAATTCCCTAATCCATGCATTTCTATACCCTGTGTAGGAAAGGGTGAATGGGGGAGAGACAAGTTAAGGTCGAGATAAAATGGAAAATGGACTCTTCATCCTTCAGAGATCAATTTCTACAAAGTGCAGATTTGTAAAATAATAATAATAATAATAATAATAATAATAATAATAATAATAATAATAATAATAATAATAATAATAATAAATAAAAATAAAAAAACAAAACTATTAATAGATCTAAGCATCTCTGAAGAAACAGAGTTCTGATTTTTTTTTCCAACTCCATTTTAAAGTCTACCTCTAGAAGTAGTATCTCCTCATCGGCACTCCAGTCAGGACATATGAGTGGAAAAGACAAGTTATCCTATTAAAAGGAAAATTCGTAAAAATAAGCAAGGACTTCATAAGAAAAAAGAATGTGTAGAAAAGAGTGAACTGGGAAAAAAAAAAAAGATAATATGCCAATGAGAAAAGAGAGGGGGATAAAAAATGTGGATGCATAATAAAAATAAAAATAAAAATAATAATGGTAATAGTAATAATGTAAAAAGGATACATAATAAGATTTTCATTAAGATTATTTACCATGACCCTATATGGATGATTGCTTTTGTGAGGCTGTACTTCTGCTCCAACAGAAAAGCATTCAATGCAGAGGTCAAAATCAGAGCATACTGCACATTTAATACGGATCTTCCCGGAGATGTCTTTGTTGCAGTAATTACAGTGGTATGAAGCCTTTTTCCCATCACTCAAACTTTGACCTATTTTATAATGTAATGAAAAAAATGAATGAGCCGCTTGTAAAGGAAAAAAATAAGTTACTGAAAACAGCAAAGAATGAATTGGCTGACAAGATCACAAAATGTAGCAGAATAAGGCACAGAAATATTTCTGCATAACTTTGAGTGGATAAAATAAAATTACTCTATTCTTTTGCTTTTGCTATGGCCAAAGTAGATGGTAATCATGGTATGGACTTGTCACATAAAGGAAGGGATTTTTATATTAAAGACACTGCGATTACCTTTGTATAACTCTTTGCTTCTTATTACCACTGGAACCAGAAAGGAATTTCATTTGGTAAATAGTTATATGAAAGGGAGGCCAAACCTGCTGTTCCAGTTTCCAAACTCTCCACATTTTGGGCAGTCCGTTTCCTCTTTGAGCGACTGAAGATTACAAGGGGAGAGGAGAATGCATACATTACACCAGAGTAAAATCATTAAAACTTTATTGCATACAGGAAAAAAAATGCATAGCAACTATTTTTGCAGAGTGACATTCTCTTCTCCTTAACTACACCCAACACCTTTCCTTGTCTTCTTTTTCCGAATTATATAGAAGTATGGATACTTTTAAGTTTATAATCAGCCCAATACAACAGCTGTGAGCACCTAGCAGCTTATGGAAATGAAACTCAGAAACTCTATCTTCAGTCTCATTCAAAAAGTGATTTCCAGGGAAAGGTCCGTTCATCCAAAATACTTGAACAAATCTAAGCAGAAAGCAAGAGCATTGTAACAAAGCATGCTACAAAACCTTTAAGAGACCGCTAGTTCTCTCAAGCTGCACAAAATGCAACATTTCTCAATATAACTATATAAGTTGTTCCTTTGCATCTTCATGCAAGATAACCAAGTTGGCACTTATGCAAAAGGCTAAAACTCAAGCTTAGAAAACTAGTTCTGGTGGTGCTTCAGAATGCTTGTTGATTTCTTAAATTAGACAAATTTTAATTTTTTTTATTTTTGTATTTTTATATTGAGCTGGACTTTTCTTCCCAAGGTCTCATCTTTCATTCTATATGATAAGATATATTCTAATTCGAAAAATTACAAATTTATTATCTTTTTTGCTTTCCACTGCTCTTTCTTTACTCGTAATCTGGATTTGCATATTAGCACTATATTAAATCACCCAAAAAAAAAAAAAATACTACTTAAATAATTCGAACAAGCTTCAAAAAAATAATATGGAATTGCAAATTTGGAAAACGGACCTCTGGCTGGGATCATCGTCGGCGGAGTGAGGTACAGCTCGCGAACGACCCATCTGAGCTCAACTAGAGCCCGATTCCGATTCCGGGCTCGATGTTGGAAAACGACAATTCTCGTTGGGCGGCGGAGTTGAGAATCCCCTAACTATTTTCCGGGCCCGATGGGGTGCAGAACAGTGTTTCGGGGCGGGTTTGTGTGGAAGGATCCGAATTTGAGATGATTGTGTGCCCTTGATCGAGGTCATACACTACACAGTTATTTCTCGTTTGGGGCTGGGGATTAAAATACGTCAAATTAAACAACACACAGAGACGACGGACATGTACTGTAAAATTAATGAGATGAAACAACAACCTGAGACGAGATTCCACGATGTTTTGCGTTGCGCTAAGAGAGCAGTTGAGAATGGGATGTCCTCTCTCGCATTGGTTACAAGCTCTTGGACTTGATTTGTTTCCTGCTTTTCTGCTTACAATTTTTCGACAGTTTTTTTAATATAAAAAACCTTTGTTTGATTCTGCCTGACTTTTGCAATTGCTAATTTTTCAGGCAGCCTGCTACTGCTATGTTTTTCTTCAAATTATTCTACTCGCCTCCATTGTGTTGTCAAAATCTTGTTTTTATTTTTCCCAAAAATAATGGTTGAGTAGGTAAAGTATTATCCTAGTATATAAAAGTCACACGTTTAGATGTATATACTTCATAGTTTTGTTGTGTACTCATGTTTATTAATTTGTTAACTATGGTTGAAATATATGTTTGGTTGAATCAGTAGCTTTCAAAAAAAAAAAAAAAAATGTTTGGGTGAGAAATAATTGGCAGAAAATAACGGTTGCATTCACTCTTTTGGGACTAGACATGCATATATGGTATACTAAGGGTGATAAAGTATATACGGGTGCCTCTACGGTTCCGTACACATAGGTCGATCAGTTCCGGTCAAGTTTAGAGTCAAAAGTCCCCTTCATCGTCATAAATGTGGGTATTTATAGAGGGCGAGAGGGCAAGATCTGGGGTCCCGGCATGCCGACTGCATGGCTGTCATGCACCCGCAGGCACTCTGCCCAAGGAATACCACCACGTGGCGCGGGTCTTCTGCCACTACTTCCTAGGACTCCATCCCGACCGAGGCGGTCGGGTAGTTTTCATGCCCTAATAGGGCAAGACCGGTTGGTATCGAACGGAGGCTACGTGTCCTACAGGTCCCAACCGACAGGGCGTACATACGGTGGGTATTAGTCTACCAAAGGGGATATATATATAAGAGATAGGATTATATATCTCTAAGATACCACGTTACTTGGTATCCCAACCAACCAATTTAAAATAGGAATATAATTTACTCGTGGGATAGGAGATAGGGTTGTATATCTTCAATAAGGATGCTGTAATGACTCTCATGTGATTTACAAATTATTAAACAAGAATATAATTTACTTAGTACACATCTTGTACTGTGGGGTGATAGTGATTGCAATTAAGTTGCAAGTTTTTCTTGTCATTCAAAAATAAAGATCGAGGATGTCGTAATGAAAGACAATAGACAATTAATGCTTGATGGACCATAAAATTCATTAAATGATAATACAGTGTGTGATGCTATTAACTAATTTTTTATGTTCCTATAGTGTCTATTATATTAAATGACTAATAACAAAACTATTAAAAAACTAATGAAATAGAAGTAAGTGCATCTATGAAAATGAAATAGGTAATAATAAGACAAGCAAATGGGGACAAATTAAAGGGAACAATGAAATTACTTGCATGATCTCAACATTTGTATTTGGTAGCAGTACAGGGGTGTTGTCATTAAAGACATGTTTGACTTGTTAACATGAAACAACAAAGTACACTTAGCTTGATTGATCACATATATATATGTCTACATACACAGTACGAAGAAACGATTGAGGATATATATATATATATGGAGGTGAATATACATATACAATTTGAAGCTAGGTAGCGGAGTTTGCGGGTCGTCTTCCACCTTTAATTTCCACTTTTCATTGTATGTTTGGTGTTATCCAATTCCTCTCAGCAGGAAAGGAATCGGCAGCTGTTTCATATGCATCCAACAAACACGTCCAACACAGTACCCAACAATTAACCTTGTATGGGTATTACCAATAAACGTGACACCTAAGCCTTATATTAATGGCGTAATGTGAAACAATTGACATAAATATAAGCTTATTGCAAGCTAGCTAGCTAGCTTTGACTCGTGCGTGGTTTGTATGACTTTCATAAACACTTGTCACATGTGTTGTACATTAGGGTTAATGGGATTGGTTCGTTGATAATATTTAGAGTTTAACTCTGATCTTGTATGTGTGTTGTTGTGTATCATGTTAAAGAGTTATGTATCAAATATTGTTTCAAATAAGAGTCAAACTTTGCGAACGCAACTCATAACGAATCTGAATTAGTCTCAAATATTAGACAGATCATAATACATAATCACATACTTCATATAAATATATAACTTTTTGTAAATTATTTGGATTGGAATCATGACGAAGATATTCTAATTACTGTTGAGCATATAGTCGTTAATGTGCAATCCAACTATCAGCTTAGACTTTTAATTGAGATGGAGCACATGCTTTAATTTGGTATCAGAGCCATGTCAAAGGTCATGAGTTCAAATCTCAGCGTCACCCGCATATAGCCATAGAAAAAAGACTTATTGGACCTCATTTTGGGGCGTGTGATTTTTCCAGTTGGTAGGGAAGGGGAGTTGCTGAAGGTGGTGATGAAGAAGTGATGTTGAGGATGGAAGATCAGAAGATTTTTGGAAAAGATATAGTACTGTGTCAATTGTCAAATCTAAATATTTCACAAATTTTAATAAATATATATATAATATGTTTTCTGTCTCATAGGAATTTGGGTTTTTCCTAATTTCACTGCTCTTAGACCAAAATTGCAAAAATCCATACACCATTGGACAATCACTCGAATGGCTATGTACTTTCCTCCAAATCCATCACTCAATCATCTCATTTCACCATATTGTTTTCGTGTCATTGGACTTCCTTATCACTTATCTTTCTTTCGTCTTTTTAGTTTATCAATTATTACTCTTTAATTTTTATTAATTTTTTTCATCGCTCATTTTATTATTTATCAATTTAGATAGTAAGAATGTAGACTATTATAAAATAAAAAGAATCGTTGATATTTTTATAAATAGAGTAATAATTTTATTAGTTTTATTTACAAAAATATCACTATTTATTTATATTTATAGTACCCAACATTAAAAATTTTGTTATTAGTATATCTACTTGTTTTATTTCAATTTACATGGAATTGACCTTGCATGTAGATATGCATTATATGAGGAATTAATTAAAATAAGCAAAAATGAAATGAAATGGATGAAAATAAACCACTTTTAAAGTTTATAAAAATAAATAAATAAAAAAAGGCAAACAGTGAATTAATTAAAATAGGCAAAAATGAAATGAAATGGACAAAAATAGGGACTTGTAAAAAAACAAAAAACAAAAAAAAAATCGATTAATGTATTTTGGTCAAGTTTTTTCCCAAGACGCATTTAACAAATACATTTCATCAAGTTTTTTTATGGTAACTAGACAAAAGCTGGATTGCAGATCGGACTACAACACATTGTTATTCACTAGCGAGTAATTTTGCTCATTTTTGTCTACGGTATTGTTTGGCAAACCTAATTGAACAACTAACTGCAATATAAAAATTGAACAACTAGTAGCCTGAAGCTGAAAGTTGAAAACTAATAAACTAATGAATTAAAATTATTAATGTTTGGTAAACATAATTGTTAAGCTCTCCCGAACAAAGCTCGAGTTTAAAATATTATCTAATTTAACTCATTTTTATCTATTTTTGTCAATATCTCAACATCATATTCTTTAGAGTATGTAGAATACACATGATATATTTTACAATGGAGTGTGTGTATATATATATATATATATATATATATATATATATATATATATATATATATATATACACACACACAAGAACACAAACCAACCAGTTGTAAACAAATAAAGTAGCTAAGTTCAACGCAGTAGCAAATATCGAAGCATATATAACGTTCACATCTGACTTTAATTTTAATTTTAATATTTTTTCTAGGTTCAAAGCTCTGCTATGGCCCCCATGGGACTACACAAACAACAAGAACAACAAACAACATTTTTCTCCTATGCCCTAACCCTATTAAACAAATAATTATAAAGTCCTTCATCCTTGGTCCTACTTGTTCCTAGCCTCCTTCCCTTGGATTCTTTCCCTCGTCCACTTCTCTCCTCCCTTGGATACCCCCTACCCCACCTACCCTTCCCTAGCTCCCCTACAAATTAACCCATACATTTCTTACTATATCATAAATTTTACAATGTCATGAGTTACAATATCATGTGTTTTACTTAAAACTTTTAAGGAGAAGTATAACTTACAGAGTAAAAGAAAATCATTTTGCTACCTCAGTCCAAAAGAGGTAATTCACTACATGAGTGGTGCATGATTTTTGTATATATTGTTGCTTTAGCTATAGTCAATCATGGTCAGATTTTAAGACGTGTAAGATAGGCAATAACACAGTACCTCAATTTGTAGAATGCCTAATATTTATTTTCTCTCCTAATTATTAGGACCTTAGCCTCATTTAGGGCCCTGTAGCCAATTTCTCCTGGTCAGTCACAAGGATAACTGACATGGAGATTTAAGGCTACTCTAACTCCAAATTCAATGATTGAATCCTTGATCTTTGGCTATGTATGAATGAATCTCTTCCACTTAATAGTAGGTTAGTTTTGAGTTCTTCATGTTATAGAAAAAAGAGGTTACTCTCTTTTTTTTTTTTTTTTTTGTTTTTTTGATATACCCAACAAATTGGAAAACATATTTTAATAATGTTTAATTAAAAAGTGGTGAATAAAATAGTAAGTCAAAAGGTGTATATAGTTTTCTATATAGCTAGCTACCTAGCCATAACTTTCTCTCTATCAGTAACCCTCAGTTCCTCTCCTCTCTTCACCAATTTAATTTCTTCTTCACAGTGAAAGCGAAGAGATTAGGTCATAGAAATAGCGGTGCATTTTGGGGAGGAAAACGTGTTAAACATGGCAGAAGAGAGGGAGAAAAGAAGCTGCAAGTTTTGCATCAATGATAATGTGGACGTGTTGATAGAGATCCTGAAACGGCTGGACGGCCGTTCCATGGGCGTCGCCGCCTGCGTCTGCCGCCTGTGGTGCGCCATATCTCGGGACGACTCGCTGTGGGAGCATCTGTGCTTCCGCCACGCGTCGCCGCCGCCGGAGGGAGTGAGGACGGTGGTCACGGCGCTCGGGGGGTACCGCAGGCTGTACATGGTGTGCGTGAGGCCGGTGGTGAGTCGACTCAGGAGCTGGCGAATCGGTGCCGACTCGTCGTCGGAACGAGTCTGGACGCGGAACGAGGTGGACCTCTCCTTGTCCTTGTTCTGCGTCGACTACTATGAGAGGGTGTTGCTCGGCGACAATGGCGGCGGCGGAGGCGGAGGTAGGCTCGGCGACGACTCCTCCACGGCGTCGCTCATGTTCCTTTGCAAAGCGGTGAACGTTTGACGACATGAAGGACGTATACGTCGTATGGCAGGCACTGTATTTACAACTCCATTATATTCCATTATTATTATTATTATTTTCTAATACATCATCCTAGAGAAATAAATTAAAGATTAAACTCAAATGTTTAGGGTATTCCATTTATGTCATTTTACCATTCTTTATATTTATTCCTTTCCTTTACTTTCATTTTTTACATCTTTGTGTTCCTTTAATTTACTAATTAGGTCACAATAAGGCGTTTACAGACTTTTTCATAAATCAAAGACAAGCAAGTGAATAATACAATTTTTGTGGTCCGATTCTTGGTCAGTTATATATGATGACAGGGTAGGCCAGCTTCACCTAAGATGATGCACTTTTGGATAACGTAACCGTTGTGTTTTTCTCATTAGCCAAGCCAATAGTACAAGTGTAAAAAAAAACAAATAATAATAATAATAATAATAATAAATCAATTGTTTTTAGTTTTGAATTGGAATTAATATAATCTAAGAAGGTTAATTATCATAGGGTAATTAAATTAAAGATGGAGTAAAAACATAAGATAGAAGAATAGTGTAAATTAAAATGGGAAGCATAAAAAGGAGTAGGGTGGGGGTGGTGCACGGGTGGCGGTGGCGAATATAGAGAGGGCCAAAAGAGAAGAAGACAGAAGTAAAATGTCAAATTAAAGCAGATTGGTTGAATTGGTGTGAGTGAGTTGAAAGTGAAGTTTCAATTCGTCAGCAGAAGCAGATTTTCCCCTTTTCCTTTTGTTGGTTTTCAAGTGCAGATCAGATCCTAAATCTGGCAGTGATGATTTGTAAGTGGGTGGGGCATGCATGCAATGCAAAGCAATAACCTTAGCATATCTTCACTAGCATATGCATGATTACAGTTATTTCTGGTTACAGGATTTTCAGTATTATTCCACCTTCCGGTCGGACCATGCATCTCCCATGGATCTATAAGTTTTAGTACAGTTGAACAACAAATTAAATTAAATAGTTTAGCATGTGTATGTTGGGGGCTTCGAGATTAGATTATTACCCATATATGGTATATATGTAGGGTCAAACTCAATGAAATCATTTTACTAGTCCAAATCATATCCAAGAACATCAGAATCAGGCAGGCTAACCAGCTAATTACTAATTTAATGGCAAACAAGGACAAGGATTGTGATAGGATTTAGTTCCAATGCAAGCGATTAGAGCTTTCCCTAATAAGGTTCACTTGCTTGTATATTCTTCAAGGGTTAGTTTGAACTTTAACACACTCTTATCAATCATAGCTCTTGGTCCGACCCACTCCGCATAGTCTGATAAAATTTTCTTCTCATTCGATCTTTGGAACTCTTGGCCGATTCTGCATATATAGTTCAAGAAGCCTTTCTTCTCATTCAATTTTTGTTTATATATAGCTGCTCGATGCATATTATATTTGCGTGGGTAAATGGCAAGCTTATAGATGGCAATAATGACCCATGAGGTCACGAGTATGAGGGGATTAAGTTCTCATGCATGATGGAGTGTTATCTAAATTTTTATTTATTATTTGTTACGTTCATCATACATGTTTCCTCTAATACCCAAATATATAACATCATACTTCATCTTAGTCTTAGCCACAAGGAATACCTCAACTTGATCATAAAGTATACATTGTGTTGACCACAAGGAGGACTTTAACTCAGTTATAAAGTCTTCTTTGCCTCAAACATGAGGACTCATTTAGAAGGAGGACTTTGCCTCAAACACGAAGACTCAGTTCGTCTCGACCAAGGTGTGACCTCGACTCAGGAATGAGAAGACCTTGCCCTGAGGTTAATTGGAAGATTGGAAAAACTTAGAAGACTCCACTCCTAGGTGAGCTCATTTATTCTGCTATAAGAGAAGCATTAGAAGATGAGCTCTTCTACTTTGCTACTTCGCTAAATGAGAAGATTTGAAAGAGTTCGCTCTTGGCTAAGATCAATAAGTCACTCCCTAGGAATATTACGAAGTCTGGCCTCATTTAATTTAATGCTAAACAAAAGAGCTCACTCTTGGTTGATGTTGATACCTTGGTCAAGAAGGAAGCTAAGTCATTTTCTAGGGACGTTACAAGGTTTGACCTCGCTCTTGGTCAAGGTCAATACCTTGGTCAAGAGAAAAGCTAAGTAATTTACTATGAGTGTTACAAGGTCCGATTCACCTAATGCCGAACTGAAGAGCTCACTCTTGGCTGAAGTCGATATTTAGTTAAGAAGAAAGATAAGTCATTCTCAAGGGTGCTATGACTTATGATGTCCAAAATTGCCTAAGGTATTGTGCAAGACCTGTCCTCTCTACGGCTCGCTCCAGTGCATCAAGTTGTTGATCTGTCGATATAATCCAAACCTGTTGTGCCTTCAAAAGTTGTTTAGGGATCCCTCTTTTCTTGATTCATTTCGGATCAGTTATGGGTACTCACATGCTTTGTATGGAGAGGATGATAACGTTTTGGACCACCCCTCCCCACCCTCCACCCTTTATTTTATTTTATTTTTTTTCTTTTAACAGAGATGAATATCCATACACATTTTGCAGCATTAAAAGAGAAAACAGTCCTACCGGGCATTGTTGGTAACATAGTATGTACTGCCATGCAATGTCACAACTAAACTCTAGTCTCTAGGGGAAATATGCATCGTCCTATTTTACACCGGAAGGTATCATGATCATAAACTGCCAGGAAGTATAAGAAATTAATCTACATACGCATACAAGTTCCTGAACAATAAGAAAATTCACAAGCTAAGTCTTGTACTAAAGAGGAATTTGTGCAATACAAAATTTGATCTCAGCACCCATTTCCCCCATGTAAAAGTCAAACTCACTATCCAAGATGGAGTGCTTTCCTAGTTTATATATCTGATTGCTCAAACGGCACGCGTACAAATAACTGTCCATGCAGGGTAACGACAGCAGATGTCTGATGAGGGTCAATTCTTGAGGGCAAGCTCACTACCTGGAATTCATTTTTTAGTTTAGCAAAATTGCCCGAGGAGAAGAATATATCAGTATTCTCAAGCAAAGGTTCGTATATATGATATATCTTTGTTGGACAGAAATCAGCAGGAAGTTGGGAATTAAAAGTTCATTGGGCATATAAACCATGAAAATTCATGTGCAAAAACAGATAAGACTGATGGGAAAGTGGTTTCAATCACAAGGTATCCAAACCTTTTTGAATGGAGTGACACCCCAGGGATTATCCAGTTGTTCTGGCTGGCCAGATATAACCAGGCGTCCTGCTGGATCAGACTGTACACGAACCTGAAATATTTTTGTAAGTGAAAGATCAATAAGTGTATTGTCACAATGTTGAATTCACACAAACAAGTTGAGAATTTCCATAGTAGAAATCACAAACAATTCTAAATAGGAAAATCCCAAGAAATTGCACAACCTCAGTAAAAACTCAGATATCTGTACTCCTCTCTCTCTCTCTCTCTCTATGCTTACTAAGAGCCCAAGACTGTCCAACAGATTTTTCTTCCACCACAGTGCTTAAATAACACATCAAGGATTCAAGGTTTTAAAGATCTCAAATAGCGACTACAAGGATCTTTATATAATCATTCTTCGTATTTGTAAAAGGTCAAACTCAGTGCACAAATACAATTAGGGTTTCAAAGAGAGCAATTCCCATTTTCAAAATATAAGCATGTCAAATCAGCAGTAAGGGAAAAACAAGGGAAAATTGTAAAAAATGCCCCTCTATAATATGTCAATTATCAATGTCACCCCTGAATTATGAGTGGTGTAAATGTTGCCCCTCAATTATTAAAACGGTACACATATAACCCCTCCCGTATCGGACATGTGGTTCCCCGTTAGTGTACGACACCGTTAAATCGGAGTAAATATGTAATTTAGTTGTTTTTTCCCTCCCTTGATTCGAAGTACCAGCGATGGACAGTGGTGGGGAACCACAAGTTCGTTACGGGAGGGGCTATATGTGCACCATTTTGATAATTGAGGGGCAACATTTACACCACTCATAATTCAGGGGTGACATTGATAATTGACATATTATAGAGGGGCATTTTTTACATTTTTCCCGAAAAACAATAATATGTATACTGAATACAATTTCCTGAATTACCTCCTCACGCAAAAGGCCAGGTACTAAAGCATATACTTCAAAGCAGTCATTCTGTGGAGCATATTTTCCAAAACCCATTAATATACATGCAAGAGAAAATCCAGACAGCAATATATGTTCAGGCATTTAGTGATGCATAAAGAACATACAGTCTTCTGTACATTGATCTTCACCCAGTCAGCAGGAGCCCCAATATCAGCGACCATTGATTCTGACCTGCAAGCATAAACTTGAAGTTACATACATAAGCAAATATAAATCTTACACAATATGAAAGCAATAAACAAAATAGCTGACTACTAGAAGTGCAAATGTTGGCAACAATAATTGTTTAGCATAAATAATCAATCTTTGAAACAGTGTTTTAATTTTAATTATTTATGAGTAAAAGAGTTCACAATGAAATGTCCACTCTGAATTGTCTGTTTCTTTACCTGGAAAAAAGCATTGAAGGTATTGTGTGGAACATTTAGCTTTAATATCAGCACTATAGCAGCAGAAATTAGTCAGTTGGACTCAGTTGCAACTTGCAAGGCTCCTGCATGACACAGTCATGCAGGGTCTTGGATGAGATTGTTCAGAAAGACATCAAATTCATTTCTAGATCTTTTGAAAGATAAGTATCATTCATATATATACACAAAATAGTTCCTACAATAACGATCAATCCATCAAAGATCAAGGAACAGTTAATCCGTAGAGATCTTAACTGTGTTTTTGGTATTTTCATGCGCGTGGCGGCTTTGGCAACATTATCAACAGGAGACAGCTTTTTGCGCTTTAGCAAGCCTAACCATGAAGAAAATTACACAGAAAAATATATAACAAGTACCAGGAAGTAAAATACAAAAACAATGTTAAACTGTCATGAAAAGTTTTTTATACCAATACTCTTGAGTTGTTTCTCGCGTTTTGGTGTTGAAATTGAGTTCTTGTCCTAGAAAGAAGGTGAGAAAACAAGGAAACAATAAAAGAAAGCATGATTTCCCTGCAAATTTTCAAAACAAATATGTATAAAGAGGAAGACTTGAGCACATGAAGTGCAAAACCTTTTTTACAGACCTTAATGATAGGATCTCCAACCTCACCATTTCCAAGAAGGCGTTGAGAATGCCAACCTTGCATAGCACGTGCTGCAGCATCTCTTCTTGCTCTACCCGATCCTGATGCCTGATTACCCTGCAAATTGAAACACTTTTAGATTGTATCAAATTGTAAGAATTCCTCATCGCCAAAAACCAGTAACTACTTTAGTAATAATCAGAAAACTGAGGAATCAAAAAACAAAGAGAGCCCACACTAGTGCCAAGTTGTAGTTTATTCAAATAAAGACCCATAGTGTACAATTCTGAGCAGATTTTGTGACAGTAATAAATGAGAGGTCACTCCATGATTGCTAGACCAGTAGGGATGTCAACAGGGTGGGGGCATATACCCTGTCCACTGTCCCCATCCCCCCATCTGGTTCCCCACTGGGTATGGCTAATTGACATCCCTAACCAAAAGTATCCTCTCATTATTCATTTGAATCATAAGTTCAGTTACATGCATATGAGTTTCCATGTGGCGTAGAAATTATTTTGAAATAAAATGTAAAAGCAACAAAAGCGTCGTCAGTGGAACAAAGCAAATTGCCTAGTCATGAAATAAATTAACACCATTTTCAAACTAAACAAACCAACACATGCAACTGAAATCTGCATTAAGAATAACTACAGCTACTACAACCTATATACCATGATTTTATGAGGACAATGGCACACTCTTCACAAAAAATGTATATGGCATCAATCATTCAATCAACCTATCTTAATAAATAGGCATGTGGCATTACCGGGTTACCAGTACTAGAAGGCTCTGAAAAAGATGCGTCAGCAAAAGGAAGCTCACCGCTGCGCATCTTGTACTTTTCATATTCCAACAGTGCCTGCAAAGTTAGCAAGTCATCAGTTCCAAAATGCAGACATATAGAAGAAAAACCACAGTGAACTAATGGAAATCATATTTAAAAAAAAAAAAAAAAAAAAAAAAAAAAAAAAAAACAGTTATATGGAAGTTTAAATTTTATAAAAAGAATGTGCAATGACAAAAGGAGAACATATAATCATTTCATGTTCTAAGAGCAATAAGTACTGCCATAATGAGACATCGAGAACAGAAATAGGGAACCCATCATACTGCAAATTTACACAATACAGTAGCATGACAAGGAATATATAATGGCACTTTCATATTGTATAAGAAACCAAGAAACAGATGTATAAAAAAATATGCCAAAAGGAATATGCAAAAGAATGATGTAAAAAGAGACTGCAGTAAATGTCAATGAGAATTTGAAGGTAGTAAACCAATTAGTATAATTACAAACTGGAACATAACCTTTTCATAGAAACACCGGAATGTCCAAGAGACAGTAGTACATGTCCTGCAAAGTTCAAAAATGAATGTAACAGTAATTAAATTAGTGTTTTTTACATGCATATGAATGGTCACACTAAACCATGTAGAAGAGAGAGCCCCATGCATCCCCCAAATAGTCAAATACCATTTCCACCCCCTCAACTCTAAAACCCTAGCATCCATTCCAACCGAATGATGACAACCCACCCTATCAGAAATCTGAAAATTAGAAATTTCAATTTACAATTGGTTTCCAAAAAAAACTCCTTTTTTCCTGAATTTGTTAAAACTGTGCAAATTTTACCATCTTCAAACTTAACTGGACAACTAATTTGCATTGAAAAGGAATTAATATTTCTATTTTTCATTCCCTACTCAACTAGAATGCCAATTCCCATTTTAGTTAGCTATATATTTGGTAGTCATTTGGACAGATTTAGTGCCAGTCTTAAGTAAGTTAAGTTCATATTCCCCATAAGCCCATCGCAGGTAAGCTTTGCCTACCTTATTCCCCATCCCCAAGAATTTATTATTTTGGTCCACTCTTCTAATCATTGGTAATTATGACCAATAGTCCTCTTTAAAGTTGTGCCCGGTTTACCTTTTACAGTCCAAAACTAGGTAAAGTGGATTTATAGACAATCTGTTAATGGTGTGAGATTATAATCCATTCTGGATTGAAGCGAAATGCCTAATGCCAAAATCTGATAGCAACCACGAGATAATCCAAGGGAGGGCAAAATTTTGTGTCCATCTGATTGAAAGAAAAAGGCCTTGTCCTGAAAATCAAGGCACCACCCAAACAAGGGACTAACAGGGTCACAGGGAACTAGCAACATTGAGATTATCCAGGCACTAACCCCAAATACCAACATGTCACTGCAAACTAAAAATCCTAATTGTACATCCAAGTTGTGATATTCCACCAGACTTATTCTGAGAATTTGGGCTTAGACGCTTAGTCATTCCTAATGGTGAAATTGAAACAAAATAACCCCTCAGATCAGTTACTGATGCTACTTCTACAGTTTAAATGTTTTAGGTGAATTCATTGGTTAGATGAACAAGTTCATGTAAAACTCCAGCTCTGTTCTTGTCCTGAGTTTCAGGTCTAAAGACAAGACTATTTAAACAAATTGAATAAATAGGAACTACGAATTTGCCTTACTTTGGAGGCTTAAATGATTCTCCTACTTGCCGCCATAGCTTGCATGATGTCACCTGCACAATCAGAAGGAGAATGTTTGAACGAATTCCATATATCTAATTACTCAGAACATAAATTGCATTTCAGTCACAACAACAATAATACTCAGAAAAAAAGACTGTTATGCAGGGGCTAAACTCTCATGACAGGGGGGAGTGATGACTAATGACTGATGAGCAGTGAAGAGGAAAATGTTTATAAGATGGAGAAAATCAAGATGTGAATGGAAATGTGTGTTTGTAATAGAAATGAATTTATATGAAGTGAGGTGGCACCCACCAAGGACAATTGAATGAAAATCATTAGGATTGTTTGCAGATGTGCAGTGTAGATCTATGGATGCACTTATAACTTATAAGAAGTAACGAAGTAGTAATAATAGGAAATAGGAGATGTAAACCAAAAGAAATTATAAGGAGGTAGAATTCATAAAGTAGACACCAATTAGATTGAGATTACTGCTTGGATGAGTTGCTATTAAGAATAAAACATGTGGATGCGTAGAAGAATTGAATCCAGGGCCAAATTGAGATGAACTGTTTTCATTTGTAGGCAACAGGTCCAACCACAAACTTCACAGTTTCTTGTTTTAACAGTGGAATGTATAATAGTTTTAACTTCCTAGTCATGATAAAAGATAGTGATAGCAAGATATCAAGCTAATGAAACATGAAATAAACCTGTTCATAGCCACCAAGTCTGATCACTGCTCTCCATAGCCTTATTCATGTGAGGGAGAAAATTAGTTCAAATGTCAAAAACTTGTTCAAAGTAAAAAGGAAAATTAAATTTGGAGAGTCACTAACTTGAGGCAATTCAATGGCTCTCCATAAAACCGTGGGGGCTTGAATTCCAAGCACCTTTCTTTATGGAAGGTTTCCAGTTCTTTCATAAATGCTGCTTGGTCTTCCTCTGTTCCAGACTCATCTACTCCCACAGCATTTGTATCCAATAGGAATGACTTCGGAGTAAGGTTCATATTAGAATCATGGTCAACATCCATGTCTGGCTTTGGCAATCCTGTATTCACCTGACTAGTTGGTAGCACTTCTTTGACATTCAATGCATCTGCATATTCCTGCTTCGCTTCTTCAGTAGGCAACAAGTCCTTTCTTTTGTTGTTTACCAATGACTCAACGTTTGCTTCACTTTTCACTTCATCTTCCCTGCTGCCATTTACAGTAGATGACTCCTTTGGAACAGGCCCATCCCTGGGCAACTCATCAATCAAACCCCTTACCTCAGTTCCATTACCAGAAGATAATTCCACTCCAGACACTGAATTTTTTAATTCTTCAGACATTTCATCCTCTTCACTTACTTGTGAGGAGCTGTCTTTCCCCATGTAGTCAGGCCGATCACAGGGATCAATATCAGTAGTGTAGGTTGCAATTTTGTCATCAGAATGACAATGAGGTTGGATGAACCCTTTGCCCTCAATGGTGGGAACCTCACAACTCTTAGCATCAGGATGGAAAATCTCAGGGTTCTCAATTTCCATACAAGTGTTTGCATCCTCAGATGAAGAGATTATTTTGTTGGGAAATTCTGTAGCATCTATGTGAGATAAATCAGATAATGTCTTGTTGTCTACTACATCCTTGTTTTCAGCAAGTACATTGTTTGCTGCATGAATATCAGTAACAGCATCAGGTGCATCTTGTGCAATTTCTTGCTTATCCTCTGCCTTATCATCAGTCATGATTATTCTCAAACACCAAAAAAAATTCCTTGTCCAGTTTCAGTAATAAGTATTATTTTGCAAAACCTCAGTGGTCCCTGTAGTTAATGTGGGCAATAATCAAAGGTCATGACTTGAAAAGGCAAGAATGAAGCATCATTTTTACTTTATTCAACTCAGAATGTCACTTAGATTGTTATTAGCACAGTAAAAGAAGAAGCTGAAAGGAGTGTTTTAAACCCTATAAACCCGGGAATGTTGTCAAGACTGTGTTCTACCTCAACTCCTCAAGTGTCATTACTTATGGCCATCCAATAAATATGCATGATAAACTTGAAATTCAGTAAAATTAGCAAATTGCCGAGATAAACTTGCAACATATATTCTGGACCCTTAATCTATAGAGACAGAAAGTTGGAAAATGCACCAGTAATAATTCCAAGCAGAAGAGACCAAGTTACAAATTTTAAATTCTACATGTAGAGGTTAAATCCATCCAAAGCTACCCACCAAAAAAAATCAAAACAAAAATGAAAAAGCTACATACAAAAGCCCCAAAATTAATCAAACGAGTACACCATGACTTGAAAGTAGCCAGATGCAAAGTTAAGTATCCACGCTAACATTAAAAGGAAAAAACATCAACGACATATTGAAATTTACCTTAATCACTTCTCCATGTAATAAATAGCATTACCACACAATAGCATGGGCTGCTCGGCTAGTCCTTCGAGCCAACAAACAAACGGAAGAAAACGAGCACTTAAAATTGTTGTTTCAGGGAGAGAGATCTGTCATCCGTGATTTCCTCTCTGGCTCAAAACCCTAGCAAAGAGATTATATAGTGGAGTGCAGGTTTAGCTACGAGTGGTAGAAAATTAATTCATGGAGAGGGATTGGGGACAGAGATGACCTGAGTTCTTCAGACAACGAGAGTGAGTTCGAAAGACAGCGAGAGCGGAAGGGCTGAAGGGCGGAGGGGCGGATTCGACCTCCAATTTTAAAATCGGAGACCCGAACCGACCTGGGGTTATTTAAGTTGCTCGGGTTACCGCATCAAGTCCATCCTGACCCGACTCGACGTGTAATATTTTCACAAAAAAATTAGAATAAGTGTCAAATAGGCCTTTGAATTTATGCAATTAGGTTACTAAATATTAAAATTACCTACAATTGAATTACTAAATTAACTAGTTTCATGTAATTCCTTAATTTTACAAATTTCTAACATGTCAACACAAATTTAAAATATTTTTTTTTAAATAATTATTTAAAATTTAAAAAAAAAAATAATAATTAAAAAAAAAAAAAAAAACAGAACTTCGTCTCCGGCCAGAGACGAAGAGTTTGGCCGGAGACGAAGAATGGTTATTCGTGTCTATGACGGGAGATGAAGAATGTTTCTTCGTTTATGGCCGGAGACGAAGTCCTGTTTTTTTTTTTTTTTTTTAATAATTATTTTTAAACAAATATATTTTAAATTTAGGGTGAATGGTTAGAAACTTGCAATTTGGAAGAATTGCATAAAATTTATTAGTTAGATATTCAATTGTATGTTTTTTAGGTTCACCGGTAATTGCATTGTCATGTGCAGTTTTGATGCCCTATTTGACTTTTATTCCTTTTTTAAAATAGTAAAACATAGGGTGGGAGACAGTGTCCCCCAACCTCCTCTGCGCATTTGTTGCGCTTATAATGGCACGTGGCTAACATGTACCACGCACTGGTGTTTGTTTTTTTCAAAGAGAACTATCGCTCTGGAGAAAAGTTTATCCTAGTCCTTTTTCTAAAATTATGCAATTTGATCAAATTGTACTTTTATGTGCAGTAACTTTATACGAAAAGTAAATTAGATTCTTAAATTTTGAAAATTACAATTAAACACATTAACATGTTATAGTGCATCAAATCACTAGGATTCCGCCAAGCTATGGGAATAGAACCCAATGTTAGAACAATCTTGTACATTATACTTTAAAAAAAAAAAATTTAGACTATAAATTATTTTTGTTATAGTGTTGTTTATTAATAACATTTTTGTAGTGAACAAACAAGGAAATTTATTTAGATTTAACAATAATTTTTTATATAAATAAGTTACCATGTGTTGGTGATGGTTTGGGATTATTATTAATGGAATTAACTTACTAGTCCAAAACATACTCTTAAAACACAAGGACCAATTGAAGATTCACTTATTCTTCTTCTCCCAAAATTGAATCCCAACCCTAAAAAGGTCATCCACACTCCCGTGATTCGGGCTAGACTGAACATTTGGGAGGATGTAAATCATGTTAATTCAATGACTCACTAGATATAGTCAAATGTCGGTTCGCACAAGGGATCTGTCACTTTGAACATAATCCAAACTGTCACCGCCGAAATTTAAACATTGGTCTCTTCTCCTAAATACTGTCTTGTGAACCATTGAGTTAAACCCGTGCGGACAATATTGAATTACTCTACTCCCGGGCTCCTTCTAGCTCTCGGTCAAGAAGGTCCCAAAAAGATAGACAATTACAGCGTTAGTACATTCTCAAATCTTTTTGCTCATAACAACACAATCAATTCACATAAAATTGACAGTGCATGTACATCATATCAAAGGATATCCTGATAGACTGAAACTCTAACAGTACGTTGCTAATTAATCCAAATCTCAAGGTGACTTGGTATTATCTATCTATCCAATTAAGGCCACCAACATGAACTATTGTCTTACACAATTTAGGCAGTCCCTGGAACGTTAAATTCTTGAAAACACCGGTTTGAGGGTCATACGAAACAAGACCGCCATTTTTGTACTCTATGAGTATCTCCCCATTTTTCAGAACGCACAGAACCGTGAACGCCCTCCCAAACCGAACGTTCGTCCAAATTCCGTATGGTGTCAGATCCTGATTGCTGAACAACCTGAGTGGCGGACCGGGAGACGCTATAGCGTACTCCTTCACCCATGATTCCTTCACATCGTACACCTTCATTGCCCAGATTTCCAGGCTGCCGCCGTAGGAAGGCGGCGCGGTAAACGCCACTCCAAGGCAGTCTCTTACAACCACCAGATGGTAGCTGCAAAACCGGGCTGGATAGGGTGCGAACTCCGGCTTTTGGACCTCTCTGAATTGCTCGTCGGCGAGATCCAAGGACAGGATCAGCCTGTCCCTGCCAACACCATGGTACCTGTTAGCAAGAAAGAATTGAAGTATATGTATGTATGTCTGAATTAAAAATTGTAATTAAACTCATTTTGTGCATTGAAGTCAAATAACCAGTTATTGACTTGTAATAACCACTACCGAGTAGTAACCAACATTGCAGAAAGGTGTCAAGTCCTAGTTGGACATATGGAGGGCGTCTAGGCACCTCCTAGGCGGCCGAGCCCTAGTTGGACGTCTGGGCCCGGCACCTCCTAGGCGGTCGAGCCCTAGTTGCAGAAAGGTGTCAAGCCCTAGTTGGACATATGGAGGGCGTCTAGGCACCTCCTAGGCGGCCTAGCCCTAGTCGGACGTCTGGGCCCGGCACCTCCTAGGCGGTCGAGCCCTAGTTGGACGTCTCGTCTTAGGCGGCCGAGTAATATCACATGACTATCTGGCATCCTAGGCGGCAGAGTAATATCACATGAATTAGTCAGGCAAAAAAAGAGTGTCCAGTCTTTGGGGCCGCCCGAATTAAGGGCAGAGTTTGAACTCCCGACTTCTTTTATATAGATGAGAATATATAACCACTCACACCAACGAAGCTGGTTACCATTTTAGATAATTTGATAGTGAATATATAGTACCTTCCTAGTCGGGACAAACAGTGCCACCTTCCGTTGAACACGACTGACGATGACTTTGGGGCAATCTGATATGGCGTCTTGCCTATACTCCTCCATATGTTTCTTGCAAGGCTAAACACCTGAACATCTGATCTGTCATATCGCCGGAACCCAATCCTTCTCCGATAAGGCGATGGGGTGACTTGGCCGTGGTAAGTGTTAGTATACTGCACAATCCTGATCACTTTGTAGTCCTTGATCCCGGGGTGAAACCCGAACCCAATCACCACTTGCTGCTCTTCAAACTCCATGAATCTCGGCAGCACCTTGTAGTCTCCGGTGAAGGGATTGTAGACGCAGAGGGATTGGTTGAGGAGAGAATCCGACAAGCATAAAAGGCCGTTGCAGGAGCCCACGACGGAGAACTCCGGCATGGATGCGGCGAAAGGGATGTTGATTCTCCTCGCCTTCTGCGTCTCGTCGTCGAGATTTTGACCGGAAAGTTGAACGAAAGATAGCTGGTTTCTCAGGGGATAGTCGGAGTGGAAAATCAGGCAGGGATCGGCGTCGTGCGTGCGCGAGAGGTGGAGGTTAACGAGGTGTGGATCGCGCGAGAAGTGGTTGAAGGATTTGCAGGCGAAGCTGAACTGGACGAGAGATGTTATGGGGAGCCTGGAAATTATGTCCGCCATGATTTCTTGGGGGAGAGATTGGATGGAGTTTCTTGCCGCCGGCTGGTGATGTTCGTCGTCTGAACTGCTCCTTCGTTTCTTGATTTGCTTCTCGTCACTGGAATCCATGGCCGGAGATGAACCAAAGCGCATAGAGATTATGAATTGAAGATGATGGAAATTAATTAATTAAACCAACAAAATAATTTCAACAAAAATGGGGCAACCCAGTAAGTTAATTGGGTTACAAGCTCAAGTTTATGGTCCACTGAAAATATTTTCAAGAAATATGTTTGATGGGAATAATTTTATATAAGATAAAAAATAAAAAAATGTAAATGAATAAATTTAATATATTCTTAATCACCTTATTAAAGAATTGTACTTTTCTGGGATAAAATTCACTTTCTTAATTTTTTTCTCCTAAAAGGATGAATCTCCAATTTAAAGGGTCCTTGCTCTGACAAAATTTACTTTCTTTGATACCATCGAATGTAATTCTCATTTACTCGATTTTTTTTAAAGTTAAATATTGTATCAAATTTGTGAATAATTTTCTTACATTTTAAAAAACAATTGTAAAAATGTCTCTTGTATTTGCCCGACACGGCGGATAAGTAATTAATTACTCCGTACTTGTCACCTTCTAAAAGCATAAAAAAACGTCCAGATAATTAGGTATTTGTTATTTAATAATCCGGATAGCTGTAATATAACCTTTTAATTTGTATTTTATGCAGATTGTTGATGCTGACTTCCTTGTAAGGAGGAGAATCCAAAGGAAATTTGGACCCACAATAATTCATCATTCTGCTGTAATTTACTACCTTCATTTAGGATTATTAACAAAGTTTTCAAGGAAGGGTATTAACTTGATAAGTTTTAAAGTTTGACTCTTAGTAGAAGTGATTTATTGTCCTTTTTAATTTGAATTGATTAGTTATGAATAATGTTATAAAAATCACGCTTAGGTGTTAAACGGTAGACGGCTGTCTAAAGTCTAAACACCGACTAGGTCTAGCTATTTTTTCGTGTTTCTGGAAATGGGTTATGTTGCTCAAATAGAATGTCGTTTTTAGTAAAATAACCCTAAATTGTTTAGATCTGTAACAACCCCAAAAATGTACAGAGTAATAAAAAAAAATTGAAATCAGGTACTCCAAAAAAAAACATGTGAAATTATGAGTTGCAGCTACAACTTGTTAACATTTTTTTTTTTTTAATGTTACTGGCCCTATTACATCGTAGTATAACTTGTTAACATGCTATTATGGATAAAAGAAAACTAAGAGAATATAATGATTTATTCACATTTCTGAACCCAAAAAAAAAAAAAAAAATGATCACAACTGTGCTTATACAAACATTCATCTCTGTCATTTACTTACAACACGAAAAAAGAGGCTCAAGAATCCCTTTCACTCACATCACATTTACAGAATAGAAAACCCCGTGGCTTAACAGATATGGTTACAATTAGCTCTACACTACAAATTTAAGAACCAACACCTATCTATAGACACTACAGAATGGATAATCATATTCAGATCAGCACTTACAGAGCCATAAACCAATGTTCATTGCAATGTTGAAAAAATCGCTAGGCGCGATTTTTGCAACACTGGTTCATTGCCATGTGGCTCCAAGTATACAAACCCGTGCAGATGGGAACTCGACCCGAATGGTTTGTCTGGTCCGGGTGCCATTGCAGTGCAGTTTCTGAACCAAACAGGACGGGATCACTACGCATGGCTGCTTCAGGGATGCGACCACGTTAGCAACAAAACAATTGACAACACATTCGAGCGTATATATATACAGTTGCAGAATCTATCTTCTTTACGCACCCTCGTGAAGTTATGAACAAAAGGTTGAACGGAGAAAGTAGAAAAGCTACTTACCCCGGGGGGTTAGCATTCGTTCCTGGAAACGAGTTCATTCAAGATAGTACATGCACATCACCGACATTAACAATCCCCTGCAACAACATACTAATATTTCATTTTCAGTTCATAAAAATACAATAAGGGCTTATGTTCGTTGAAATTTTTTTAAGAAAGGGGAGAGTTACCACATGGGACAAAAGGCCAAGTGTAGTCTGACCGATGCTATGAAGCAGTCGATAGCCACAGCAAAGTCAAAAGTCAGATGCTCGAACAGTCTAGCTCCTTTGGTTTAGATACATAATCATCCTGATCCAAAGAAACGCGCCAATGCTGAATATAGCTGCCCTTCGTCGAATGGTTTTGACACATAATCATCCATCCCGCATCTCATACACTCTTCATTCGATGCTCTAATAACATCCGCCGTCATTGCTAATATTGGCAAACGCCAATGAGCCAGTTTGCCAGGAACGTCAACCAATATCTCGCCACAATTTATTGTTTCTCTATATTCGTTCTCGAGCCTGCGGATTTGTCGAGTAGCCTCGAACCTGCACGATGGCAGTATGTCACGGTAAAACGAGTAGCAAAAGTCGGTTCTAGGCAATAGGACTAATTTTAACACGAAGATATAAGATGAAGTAGAATATAATACTATACCCATCCATTTCGGGCATTTGGAGGTCCATAAAGCAAGCGTCGAAGTTGTGAGGTGGCTTAAGAAGAGCCAAAGCAGCCTTCCCGCCATCGACACAGGTCACAATCGCGCCATATTTCTTCAAGGCACCTTCTGCCACTCTTCGATTTACGACATTATCGTCCACCACCAAAATTTGTTTGTCTTTCAGCAGATTTCCAAGAGTCGAGGGTTTTGGCATTGTCACTTGCCTCTTATACGTAAAGCCAGTAGCTTCTTGCAAGCATGACGCCAAGACACTCAACCGAATAGGCTTTATTAATACGTTATCGACTAGCCCATCCGATTTAAGCTGATTGCATTCTGTCGAGCTCATTTCTGTTGCCAACAGAAACAGTTTTGGCGTGGCTCCATTGAGAGTCGTTGAGCCATATGGCCTAAGACCCTTTAAAGAATTCTCCGTATCCCAGTTGTCTTTATCAATGAAAATCATGACCAAATGCTCGGGTTCACTGCAAAGGAATCCTAAAAATGAAATCTTTGAACACTTTCTTGAAAACAAGCTTATTATAGAAAGAAAATTACCTTGTCTTTGAACAAGTAGATAGATATGAACATGCATGATCTACCGTGGAAGTTATCTCCACGTTTAATCCCAGCCTTTGAAGGTGGTATCTGGTGACTTCAGCTCGAATTCTTTTGCCATCTATCACCAATGCCCTTAGCCCGTGAAAGTCTAGAACGCCTGGATCGTATTGTTGCCACTTGGCTTCTACCGAACCTCGTTGGTCTCTTGAAAAGGCGGCTGTGAAAGAAAAGGTACTCCCGGTGCCTGGCTCACTGAAGAATCCGATCTCCCCGCCCATAAGGTCCACCAAATGCTTGCTGATGCTCAGCCCTATTCCCGTCCCTCCATATGTTCGAGATGTTGAACTATCAGCCTGCATAAAAGGCGTGAAAATGCGGCCTTGTGCTTCGAGAGAAATTCCAACGCCCGTATCTTCAACACTCACTAACAACTTGATCTTGTCGCGTTCTTCCCCGCTAATCTTCTTGAAATTCTGCCAACTTCTCCATCTGTCAACTACCGGGAACCCGCTCAACGTGTTGAAAGATCTGTTCGTCGGGTCTCGAACGAGGGATAAGCTCTGTGTCAAGACTTCATCCTTCACATCAACCGGGCACCTCACTTCATCTGCTAAATGCACCGTCACAAACACATGCCCCTCTTTGTTTTTCGTGAACTGCAATATGAACAAGAGTTCTTATATAATTAAGATCGTCTATTCGTCTATAGTTTCCTATTGGGCAAAAATATGAAATAACGGGCAAACCTTGATTGAGTTTCCAACGAGATTCACGATTATTTGCCTGAACCTTCCGGGATCTCCAACAACCGTTTCTGGGACCTGATCAGAGACATAAGCAGCCAACTATTCTCCCCCGGAGAACATTCAAACCATGGTAAGAATCATAGCAGAAAAACAGCTGGAATAATATATGAACATACGTAAAGTTATAAGAGACGGGGAGTTCCATTTCGTACCTCAATCCCTTTCTCATGAGATCTTCCAGATGAAAGTGATAAGACATTATCAAGAACAGCTCGCAGATCAAAAGATACAGCTTCCAACTCAAGATGTCCCGATTCAATCTTAGCCTGATCCAATACCTCATTGATCAAAGATATCAAATCCTTCCCACTAGCATGAGCAGTCTGGGCAAAGTCCCGTTGTGTAGCATCGAGATTTGTATCCATGAGCATCTGAAGCATGCCTAACAATAACGAAACATATTATGTCAGTTATTACCCAAATCATGGATAACAGGAGTCCTGGATTAAGAGATTATGTACCTAAAACACCATTCATTGGGGTCCTGATTTCGTGAGAAACTGTAGCAAGAAACTGCAGAAGACGAAATGCTCATTAAAATTTTAAAAAAGAACTCTAGAAAAGCCTCGAAGGAAATCGAGGGGTAATTGAAGCATGTGCTCCATCTGAACTAAAAGCCTAAGCTGATAGTTGGATTTCACATTAATGGTTATATGCTCAACAGGGGTACCTGGGATTTTGCAATATCTGCAGCCTCAGCACGATGTTTGAGATTCATCATCTTCTGATAATCATGCTCAAATTTGGCAATCCGAGCTATTGCAGCGTGAAATATATGACCAACAAGCAAGGTGATTACAAGAACACCGATCGAAGCTCCTATTGCTATCCAGGGCGGGGGAGGTTTTTGCTTGAACCTATGAGCAACGCAAGCAATCAATTAAACAAATGTACGGTTAACTACACTTCTCATGTATCGAATTCTACACAATACTAACCTGCAATGCATCTCATGCTTCCGAGCAGGATCTCCAAAGTCAAGGTTGCTAACATGCAATAATTCTGTCTCGGTCTCATCTGTACCGTACATTTTAATTGGAGAATACGTGTTCGTTGTATCATAAACATTTACAACAATAGTGTGTTTGCTCGCAAGTTGGTGAAGAAGCTTCTCGACTAACGAGGGGACATCGTATGATGCACCAATATACCTTTATCAAAAGAAAGTAATTAAGTCATAAAGAACAATAAAATTACTTAATCTAAGCTCTATACAAGAAAAGCAGATGATCTACCCGACAGTAGCATTAATACGTTGATCTGGGGTAGCATCGGGAGCAAGATGAGTGTTATATACAGCAAACGTAAGTACTACACCCAAGTTATTGGACTTCAATAACTTAAAAGGCGATGTCAAGACTCCCTTCCCAGATGCCCTTGCCCGCAATATGTTTTCACGGTCTTCCTGTAAAACAGTAACAACAGTAACTAAAAGCAGTAACCCCAAAGGATGCTGATTGCTCAGTGCAAGAAAAAACACACCTTTCCAGACATCATATCAATCGAGACAATATGGGAGACAGTTTGTTGAGAAAATATGACTGGCGCATATTCATCTTTATCAGGAGCACGATCCAAATTCCCAGGCATATATTCTTGGGCCAAAGTTTGATCCTCAGATTCCATTTTCTTAATTGCCCATCCATGTTGCCTCTCAAAATTTTCTCTTTCTGAGTGGAGAACCCTTAGAGCATAGGCAACACCGCTTGTGAGTGGCCTCTCGAAAGCTGTTCTCTCAGTGTATTCTTCAAAAGTTTTCTGCAACTTGTAAGGAAACAATATCAGGGTCGGGTATTATAGCATGGAAAATAATCAAATATACTCTTTGCAGCCCCGAAGCTAATGAAGAACCAACATCACCTGATCTATAGCCGAAGGTTGCTTTCCATGGTGAAAGGTGGAGACAAGAATAGCCAAGGCATGAACATGGTTCATGCTGACGTTAAATTGATCCTGGAGCATTCGTGCCCGTTCATCACACATGCTCGCCAGTGTTTCTTTCCTCCAGAACATGATGTCTTCATTCATGTACCAGAATAAACAAATGGATCCTATCACACCAGATAATACGAAAGTAACGAGAAGCTTTTCCCACAACTTTCGAGAAACTCTAGAAGCAGCATGGGCTTGCTGTTGTTGCAAGTGTTGTAGTAGCTGAGGTTGCTGAGAAGATTCTTGCTGCGAAACTAATTTCTGCTGTTCATTTCTACCAGATTCTGCACGTAACCACCGCAGTTTCCAGCTCACAGCAATGCCAAGAAGGATCCACCAGAATATCTTGGTGAAACAGAAGGCTATATCCTTACACTGATCCCCTAGTGCTCTCACTTTCAATGTTTCCTGATGCAAGTAAATGATATAGGAAATATAAATTTGCCAAATCTTATCTTATCAGGTCATTTTATTACAAATATATATATGCTTTGGATCCCATGAGAACACACCCCAGGAGAAAACTAAGAACAAATCTCAGCCTTGCATCTGTAAAAAATGCAGTGGCATTTTTGTAATTATCATCAACTTCACTATGCAAACTTGAACACTTAAATATGCAATCTTTAACAACTAAATATGCAAACCTGGTAAATTTTATAAAATAAATGAAAAGGCTAAATTTTAAATCTAAACCGTAAATGCTAGATGCTAAGCAGTAAAAAGTGAACCACTAAACCAAATAAAACCAAAAACGCAGTCATAAACTCTAAAATGGAAACTCTAAGTGCAATGTACTTTCGCATTTTTGCAAGTGCAATCTTTTAGTACTAAATGTGCAAACCTGGAAAATTCTGAAAATTGCAGATTTTAGTGTTCAAGTTTGCATAGTAAAGTTGGTGATAATTACGAAAATGCCACTGCATTTTTTTAAAAAAAATCAGATCTGGTCCATCTAATTTTTCCAGATGTAAGGTTGAGATTGGTTCTTAGTTTTCTCTTACAGGTAGATTAAAAGGGAACATCTACAGAATCAATTCAAATGTGTGACACATTGAGGCACTGTGCACCCATGCGAGAGGAAGCAACTATTCATGCCACAACATCTAGCAAACTAGTGCAACGGGTAAAAGGGCTTTAAAAATAAAATTGCAGAAGAATTAGTTCCTGGAATATATATCACAATAAGGAGGAAAGAGGGAAAATACAAAGTTCAATTGTCCTAGCAAGCGAAGCAAACCAAAAAGAACTAAAAGATGTGATTATTTTTATTTTCATGGCACATGATGCCATGATGGTCAAGACCATCGTTATCCATCTAAAAGAACTCTGTACCTTTTCACAAAACTGATGGTCTGATGAAATTGAAGATGATGTCTGTTGTAGTACAGAGTCAATATTCCTAAAAATGTTCTCATCTGAAACAGGACACTGGCCATAAGCCTCTAGTTTCTCTCCCAATTTGCATTTTTTCTCATAAACTTGGTTTTCTGAAGTTAGCACTTTGAGAACACAAGTAATAGTGTTTTTAAGGCTTGATCCATATCTGGGACTTCCGCTACATTTTAACAATGAGATCTGCAGAATAGAAATTAGTAACAAGAAATGTATTAGACTAATATTTGATCATCAAGACTAAGACAAGGAAAATCAAGTAGAAAATGAAAATTCTCAAAATCGACAAAATTTGAATCTAAGAATTCAGAAATTATCTTATTCCTATTTGCTACTAGATTCCCAAAATGCTTTCAAGGGCTGAGACAATGTCCAATATATGGCCCCAGGTCTATGCCGCCTATCCTTCTATCAACCCAAACCCACGTCCATTCCCTCTTTATAGAACATTCAAATGCCGCCCCATGATTTTATCATAAACAGTCCTAATTATACTCATCATAATAATAATTCAAAATGTCTCTCTTGATAAGTAAAAGGATGCCATAAAAATCATACACAACGAAAGCAAACTTTTTTAACCGATAACAGTTCTACGTTGAAATTAGGGATTCATCACTTTCACCAATTACACAAAAGCTAAATATTATGAAAGAAGCCTTAAACCTTGTTCACTTTTTCTTTGGAATCAGTATTCTAATTTCCCAGTTTAACTAAATTCAACTTCAAAGTGATGTTTCAATTAGTTAGGACTCCCAGCAGTGAAAGTTCTAATCTTGCTAGTTTAGTATGATGAACAAGATCTTAGAACAGCATACCCAACACCCAAAAAAAGGAAAAACTGTCTAAGCATATAGAGATATGACATTAATTGAGTCTGGAAATTTGAAACAATGAAGAGCTGACCTGATCTGTATCAAGAAAATAGGAAGCCAGAGCATGAATTTCTTCCCTGCTAACATTGAAATGTTGAAGCAAAAAGTTGGTGGTATCTCCATCCAAGTGTGGGGGGGGCTCTACCTTCTTCCTCCCCAAACTCCCATAAGAGGAACTAATCAACAAGCAAATGAATCCAATGGCAACAAAAAAGAGCCACAGAAACAAGAATTGCCTCCTCCTTGGACTTGGTCCATGCTGGGATTCTCTTGGCTTCTTGAGCCTGAATTTGGAAGAGAAGCCTCCCTTCATTCCATGGCTTTTACAGTTCATAGACATCTTCACCAAAACCCAATTACACATATTCAGATATAGCCTTGAGAACTTGAGACCAAACTCATTCACAGCAGAGAAGCTCATCAAAAGTCAATATGATATTAATTGACCCCTCAAATTCAGTCAATTCTTCCGCACACCAATTTCATTACACCAACCAAAAAACACAAATTTTTAATTCTCTCTCTCGGAGTAAATAATAAGCGTATAGTGGACCACAAAATAGGGATAACCAACCCGATTAGTCAATTCAGAAGCGTGTAACCAACCAAGTATGCTCACAAACTGGAACAACAAAATCCCATCAAAGCCTTACCCGTTTTGGAGAGCAAAGAGGAAGAAGGAAAGACAAGCACGCCAAACCAAAAGATGTTATTTTTGTATGCTGTGGAGGAATCATTAATACAACAGAAGAAAAAGAAGCCCATTTTCTTTTCTACATTCAGAGAGCCTTCCTCACAGCCCTGCTTTCTGTAGCATACACCACCAAAGAAAGAGAAAGAGAAGCATCAAGATCGCAGCTTTTTTTCAAGAAAATCTCGTAATCATCTTCCACTGTGAAAAATGAGATGGATGAAACCCAATCCAGTTGGTTTCACTGCAAATCCAACTGGAATCAATAATAAGAATGGGGATTAAAAGTCTCTCTCTCTCTCTCCAGTTTGGTTTTGAGGAGCATATGCTGTGGTGGTGGGTACATCATTATCTCATCATCCGGTGGGAACTTTAGGAGAACCCAACAAAACAAAAATGAAAACAATAAAAAAATAATAATGCAAACTATTTCACCATTTTTCTTTATACTGTACTATATTAAGGTAGTAAATTTTTTCATCCCTTTTCCAAACAATTCTTGTCTGAACATGTTTATATGTTATTCTATTGGAGAAAATATTTGACCATTTTTTGTTTAATGAATAATACAATCATGAATCCCATGTTAGCATATCATTAAAAAATTAAATTAAAATTATAATTTATATTTGCGTTTTCACTCATCTGAAACTAGGATGTTCTAAAAAGACAGAAGTTTCACAGCAATGTTGCTTTTTCTGCCTCTGACTGCTTTCTTTAGTTTCTAGGCTCTAGCCGTATGTGTATATATAACATCCATCTGTATATAATAATCTTGTTGCATACGTATCTATGTATACCGTACCTGCATGAACATATATATATATATATATATATATATATATATATATATAGAGAGAGAGAGAGAGAGAGAGAGATAAAGTTAGACAGAGAAAGGAATGGTGAAAAAAGGGTGGTTATGGAAAGAGCCAGTTGTTGCTGGCTCAGCTCCTGCTCACATGGGGAAGAGGAAAAAAATACATATATAATAAATATAAAAGTGTGTTTGGTTCGCACATAAAAAATAGATCCGGAATCGGAATAAGAATCAAATACTTTGTAATGATGAGTTTTGGTAAAAGTATTTTGCATTTTGATAATGTGATGAAATTAGAATGATTACCAATATTGATGTTTGGTTATGTATAAGAATAAAAGTTTTAAAAATATAAAAATAAAAAATTAAGACAATTGATCATAATATAATGATGTTCAATACACCAATATGAACAAAAAATTAAATTGCACAACAAAAAAATCAAAATAAAAATTTAAAAGCACTAATCCAAACATAAAAATCAAATTACCATGGAATGATACATTTTTTATTTAGGGAATGAGATTCTTAATTGAAGGGATTATCAAGTCTCATATTTGTATTTTAAAAGTTATCAACAAAACAATAATAATGTATAAACTCATGAACCTAACTACCTAACACACCTTAAATATAGAAAGGGTTTATTAATACCAATTCGTACCAATAAATTTTCACACAATACTATTATATCTATTATCGAGTATATACCAATATAGGTAAACCAAATTAAAAAATTATTATCAATAAGGTGTAATATAATAATATTAGTATCTAAAAGAGTACCAGGCTACTAAATACTTAAAGGTTATAAATTTAATTATTATTAACACCCTCTTGGTTAAATTTATCACATAAGATTAACCTTCTTATGATCAATTTGGTCATGTTATTACTAAGTAGGGCCTGAGGCCCCTTGCGAATTCGTAAATCTAAGGAGCATGTCATAACAAAAGGATGTGACAATCATAAGATTTCAAGTCGTCTCTCACTAAGAGCAACCTATTAAATTATAAGTTCCATTTATTATTCAATTTGTTAATTATTTAGTTTGTGAAAAATATTTGACTATGAATTGAACTAAAATTTAAAGGAAAATAAATTATTAAAAAAATTAATTACAATGTTCGGTTGGTGAAACTATACTTTTTCATCCAACAAGAAAAAATAGCATTTTTTTTTTCAAAATTGTAAAAATTGACTTTTTTTAAAACCATTTTCAATAGCTAAACAGACTCGAGTCCCTCAAAAAATATTAATTATCGAACGACATTTTTTTATAAATATTTTCGTAGAATATTATTATTAAGGAAGAAAAGAGCATCTTTGCTTTAGGAGGATTCGGCCTACGGGGCGAGGAGACATGGGCATCACAAGGAAAGATCGGGAATTACTCGGGAACATATGGGAGATGCTAAAATGCGCCATCATACGTGGGATGGTTATCCTACACTTTATTCGAATGACATACGAGGATGGGGGCATCTAGGGTAGTGTTTGTCGGTTATGAACCCCTCTGACTTATCCTTTTGTTTGGGAATTATTATTATTTTTAATTTATATTTAGAGGGAATAAAATAAAGGGCAAAGGGTAGTTAAAAGGAAATGCACTAATTAAAGCAACATTAAACTAATCTAATTATACCAATGCCATGATTAGAAGATTCCCTTTTTTTATTTGGAATTTTGGACACGCTTCAGTGTTTAATTGATTTATATTCCATGAACGTTGCCATTTCCCTTTCATTAAAAGTAAAAAAAACATTCAATGTATGCTTAAACTTTATTCATGTCAAGAATTCATCGCCCACAAAAATATCACGTTTTTTTATACTCAATTTTTTATTCCCATATACTCAATTTTCTAATTAGACGAAATAGTTGAAAATTTGATTACTAAAATAATAAATTATTGTGAATGTTGTAAGTCAAACACACTTAATCATAGAATTCTTTAATTATTTGGTTGTCATATACTACTTAAAACCAATTGATAATAAGTAAGTGAAAATTAATCGTTTAGTCACATACATCTCTTCATTGTAAGTTATAATATCACGTCTCAAATCGAGCATGAGCTGAACTCGACCAATCTGGTAAACGCACAACATTTTGATACATGATTTTAAATAGATTCACCAGCAGTTCTGATTTTGTATGAATGAATCCATATCCTTTTAAGTGAATACATTAACTTTGTAGGGTTATATACTTACATGCTCAAAATAGCTAGCGAACAAAATATTTTGGATTTTTTTATCAGTTAAAGTGGACGGTTTTTTATTTTTTATTTTAAAATCTAATTGTTGTACTCGCCTATCTAACTTTTTATCCACTGTATATGTTGATTGAAAATTTTCACTCACTATTTTTAGTGTTTTATGGTGGGTAAAATCCCCCATTAAAAAAAAAAACGTTTTTCTTTACTTTTGGATGAATGAAATAAATAAATAAATAAATAAATAAATAAATAAATATATATATATATATATATATATATATATATATATATATATATATATATTGTTTTTGAGATCCGCCAACCAACATAGTATGAGTCAGGGCTAAAGAAATTTGATTTGCAAGCTTTACAAGCTAGCCCGTCAAGTGAATTGGCATGTATTAACACCCCTACTTATATATATATATATATATATATATATATATATATATACATACATACATACATACATATATATATATATATATATATATATATTTATTTATTTATTTATTTATTTATGATGGATAATGAAAGTTATTATAAATTACATTTAAAAAAAGAGTTAATACCATCCAAGATCCTTCGAGTATAGTAGTTTTGTCACGATTAGTCATAAACTTTCAAATTGACCATATGTGGTCCTTCGACTTTCAAATTTAACCATTAGTGGTCCAAGTGAACCACCTATGGTCCTATCAAGTGGACCACGACTGGTTAAATTTCGAAACTTGAAGGACCATGGGTGGTTAACTTGGACCACGAATGGTTAAATTTAAAAGTCGAAGGACCACAGATGATCAATTTGAAAGTTTAGAACTAAACGTGGCAAAATCATTATACTCGGAGGACCTCAGATGGTATTAACTCATTAAAAAAAATATTGTTTGTTTTCAAATTGTTTGCAATAAATAATTTAATATGGTTAAATTAGGTGAATGATTATTTATAGTTATTACAAATTTATGAATTGACAAATAATATTATAGTGTATCATTTAATTACATTTATTAGCTCACCTAAAATAGTACAAGGTTTAAACAACAAAAATACAAATAAAACTATTTTTACGTTATGTGCTATAACTTTTCATATTACTTGTAAACTCCTTGTAAATATTTATCACAATTTTATAATATATTTGTCATTTAAATATCCATCATTGAACTAACCATGAGTACTATAAACGTTTATTATATTGGAATATTATACGTCCAACAATTATTGCATATAATGGCTCATCTAGAATATAAAATAAAAGTACTATAATTATTATATGATGAAAGTTAATATATTACAATTGCTTATTATATAAGGGAAGGGATGGATAAAACAACAAAGTTAAACAAAATTATATCTAGCAATGGCAACAATGTGAGCAAATAAATTTAAAATGTGGAGGATGATTAAAGATCTTAAGGTCAATAAAAGAAGAATTATGATAATTGATTATCTAATGTGCATAAAAATTAAATTTGTCTCCCTAAGAATATGTATGAATGTGCATGCACTAATACAGAAAATAGTTACTATGACGTTTTTTTTATACATATGCGTCGGTTTTACGTATATAACCGTCGTATATACATCTATTTAAAAATTTAAAAAATTAATATAATATATACGACGGTTGTTTACTATAACCGCCGTATATAATATTTTATACATCAGTAAATTAAAAATCGACATATATTAGGTGACGTGTAGTATTACATTTATGAGTAGGGATCCCCAATGCAATCCCTTATCACACCTTCTGTTGTAATCATTCTTTTGACACTTTAATTTCATCAATGTCTTTTCAAAAAAAAATTCATCAATGTTAACTTTAAATGCCAAATGAGGCAAATTTTCCCATCGAATAAGAATTTATCTCTTGAGCTAAGGACAAGTTTATCAATGGTGTCCCAAACTTCATTAATTGTATTACAATTTGAGTATTAATGTATTTCCTTTTCAATATTGTTAATTAATATAATATCAACATATCACCTAAATATATTGGGAAGAATATTGTGTTACCTAGAGTTATAATATCTAGGTAAAGTCAAATATTAATAGCCAATTTATTACACAAAAGGAAACTCAATATTTGTGCGACACAATTGAAAAGTACATAACCATGCAAAATATTTTATATAGGGATGCATGTCTAATAATTCAAAGCCTAGCACAACGTAGATAAATGACTTAGTACAGGGCAATGAAACATAAGCACACTATGCATTACATGCTAGATTATGCCACCCACATTTTTTATAGTGTCCAAAACTATAAGACAAATTGTCTAAATATATATAAATAGCGAGTCTTAACACTCAATATACATGCAATCATTTACAATTACATAAAAACTCTAGTAATTTGTAAACTAGTTCTCACTTGTAACTTGAAAACCTTTGTGTTATAATATGTCCTATTTCTATTAACTCACTTGTTAATCAAAATTTTCAACACTATATACATATAACATTACAATAAAATAGTAGAACTACTTCTTTAGCTTGACACCATAAAAAAAAAAAAAAAAACACATAGTTTTTTTTTTTTCTTTTTTCACCACGTAAAAATCTTGAGTTTCATTTATCACTTACTGCTCTTCACTCATTAGTATTAATTGGACTATCAGCCCGACAATTAACACTAATCTTAATTATCCCATAAATTTACTTTCTGTTATTTTTTAAAATTATAATAACTAATATTTTGGTAGAATTTGTTTGGAAAATATAAAGTGAATATTCATTGTGAGTGCAAAATGGTGAATGTCCCATAAAATTTTGACATTTAGCTTTACTATATGATAGGTGGCTCCACATAGTTCCAAAATCATTGAAGTCAGGTCGAGGAGCCAAAAAGAAGTCGGGCCGCACGCAAAATTCCAAATCGCCGATTTATTCAGCGCATTGAGAACCGTGACCTAACAGCTGGGCCCCGCGACAGCTAGGCCTGGCGAATCATCTTTGTAGACATCTGTAGGAAAAACCCCGCGAGAGCAACTCAGATCGACACGTCAACGTCGTCACTCTGGGTCCCACTCACGACTTCCCTCCCTCTCCCCCCAATAAAAATATCTGCTTTTTCATTTTTTTTCTCCTAATTCTCTCCCTCTCCCAATATTTTTCCATTACATTTTTTATTTAATTATTTGTATTGTACCAAAAAATAAAAATTTATTCACCAGCGTTTTGGTGGGTCGGACGAGGTTTTTTTTTTTTTTTTTTTTTTTTTTTTTTTTTTTTTTGGTTTATCCATAGTATATAATTAAGAAATTGAGAATGAATTTTAAATAAAATAAAATATTATTATATGCCGTTATGTAGAACAAATCTTATATACAATAATAAAGTGTTCATACAGAATAAAACTTTTATCACAGCTTATAGTTTTACTAATGGAAAAAAAAAGAATAAATATTACGTAAATTAAGTAAAGAGTTTTACTATATAGACTCCCAAAATTTACTCCATTATTTATACTCTCTGAGGTGGCAAACCAGGATTCGTTATTTTCATCATGTGGGTCCACTGAAAAGTATCTACATCAAAAGCATGTGAGAGGGAGTACAAGTTGGAAGTTTAAAATGGGAGTACACCAAGTATTTTCCTTAAATAAGGAATAAAAATAATATTACTCTAAATTTTAATTGATTGATTGTCGAAGAACAAATTTTTTTTTTTTTTTTTTTTTTGAGTATTGCTGACAATCAATTATAACGCGTCACCTCAAACGAGATTTTTCTAGTAAGAAGACTAGCAACATTTTTCTTGAGGATGACAGAGCAAGAAGATAGAAGCAGGAGGAGTTATTCAACACAACCACATTAACTATGTAAAGGTTCCTTCAAACGTTGTTCCACAACATTGAATCAAACGAATTACAATAACAGAAGCAATGTAAGAAGTATTTTACACTCATGGAGGTTTTCTATTAACTTAAATTGGAGCTACACATTCTTGAGGATTTCCTGCACTTTAGAGAGAAGCACTTGTGTAGGGTCCTCAATGCTATTGCTTTTTGTTGCGCGGGGATTGTCTTGGAGCTTCATCTTCTCGAAGAGGTATTGTCTCTCGGCCTCGGCCTCGCTCAGCCTGAGTTTAAGGTATCTACACGCGTATTCCTCCTCGGATTTCTCGTACTTTGCAAGAGCAATCCTCTGTATCCTTTCAGCTTCTCGTCGTGCCTCATCAGCTTTGGTCTGAAACATGTCAGCCTCGGCTTCTTTAAGTCGAACAATGCTCTCGAGATCATCTATCTGCTGTCTTTTCTGCTGCCTCTCCAGCTTCAGTTCTGCCGCTTCCTTTTTCTTCTCCTCTAGTTCTTGGTCACATGACTCGTAAGCTAGCCGCGCTTTCTTGATCATCCTCAGCTTTTCTTCGGCCACCATTTCCAATTTTCTCACCGCTTCCTGCACTACTTCTGAAATTTGGCCGCACGCCTCTTGTGCAGGGACCATCCTTCCATTATTCTGGGCTTCAAATTTCCTCGATGAGTCCATCTCGAGCTCTGTGAGAAAGTGAGTACATTAATCAAAATAACCATATACTCGATATTCTATTATTATTTCATACTAACTCACTTACTATGATCTATCTACTTTCCAATAATTTACCTACCTAATCAAAACTATCATTGAAAGTGGGAAAAAGGTGGTTAACGAAAAAGGAAAGTAATAAAGTACTCCGTATATGTAAACAACTTCAATGCTTCTGAATGACGTGATTATTTGAACATAGAAAGTTCAGATGTAGCATGGAATAAGCATCTTGCTGTAGTAGGATAGTTTTTTTTTTGAGAAAAAGATGAAAACTTCATTAAGCATTAATAAGGGATGAGATACAGGCCGGTGGCACAGAGAACCACGAACCTAAGCCAGACACAGAATCGGAAGCCCGTGCTAAGACATGAGCTATATGATTCGCTGACCTGTTGACATGGCGAACATAGAAGTTCCCAATGTCTGATAGTTTAATTACACCGTGAAGAATTTTATCTAGGTACTATTAAACTAGCAGAAAGCAATCGAATTCAAGTTCTCCACAATCGGGCTATAGTGATCAGTCAGCATAGATATATAAAATATAAACATCTGCCACGGTGAGCATACATAGCATAAAAGGTAATGCAAGTATCCCGAACTGTCAATAGTTAATGATTGTGTGGATATGCTATCAGAGGATTAAGGCAATGGATGTACCTTGGAAGAACATCAAAATGACTTTGCAAGCAGTTGCCTCCCCCACTCCCTCCCTCAATCTGTCCATGAGTTCCTTGCACTTCAAAAAGAGTCTCCTTCCCTTTGTGTCCTCGCTACCATGGAAAATCCTACTCACGAAATCAAGTTCTCTCAGCAACGATTCCCTATCCCAGGTTGGTGCGCAGTGTTGGAATACATCTTTCACCCAGCCTAAAAGCTCAGATGTCTGGTTGCATGCTCGACATCTAAAAAGCATTTCAGCCGAGCCAGTGGCTCCAATGGCAGAATGTCCCATGCCAATTTGTTTGTCGCGAATTGCACAGTCAGTGTGAGTCCAATGGGAGCATGAATCACAACCAATCCAACGGCAGGTGTTCACTTCGAAATCAAATTTGTGGCAAATCAGACACATGCAAAGGTTGCAGAAGCCTCTTCTATTATTGCATATCTCACATGCACACTCGTCCGCTGGCAGCTGGCTTTGGCACGCTATATTCCTGCACCTCTTGTAGGTGAAAATCTCAATCAGGGAAGTCTGCGAGAGGCTAACACTCGGATGCAAGAACGCCTGGATCCCCATGCTTAAAGCAACAAGAACTTCAAGCTGAACCCGGTGAGCTCTTATCAATGCATTGGCAGTCAAATCAGACCTACTCTGTACCAGTCTCTGCAACGCCATAAACTCATCCCTCTGTTGAGAACCTCCATTCCCCTCAAGCATCACTCGCAGGGAACCCTTGATCTCTTCCAAATACTCATCAGGAAGCAAGTACATTCTCTCTGACACAACATCCACTCTCTCTCTGGCTATATCCAGCAGAGAAACCTTGTTTGAACTAGACAGTCTATGCACAACAGACTGCTCATAAACCCCATTTTCCACTCTATCACTCCCAACCTCCAATTTACTAAGCCTAATACCAGATGCAGGCCGTGTATCTCCAGACCCAGCACTCTCCGCAGGCATCTCCCGTGTCTGATCGGGATTTGATCCGGGTAACAACATATTCAATCACAGAATCAAACAGCCTTGAGGAGCCTTCCCTCTCATACAAATTAAAGCCTACAATCAACAGGACATCAATCAAACACGTAATAGGCAAGCAAACACATATACACATCCAATTATCAACCAAACATCAGCAACAAGCTACAGCAGTGAAACTTATGGAAACGCAAATTCTACACCACCGTGCAATTTTAATGAACATCTATACGACTATACATACAGATTACAGAATTGATTGGAAATGAGAAGTAGATAACAAGTCAACTGAAGCAAAACTCAAAAGTAAACATTCCGACCGACGGAGAGGGAACAGAGGACGATAATAGACGGAGAATTGATGATACTCACCCAGCTCAGACCAAGATTAATGCCGTGCTTAGTTTAGGGATCGTTTCGGGGAGAAAGATTGCGTTTTTTCTCAGGCGGAAATATATAAAAAGCCCTATAAATGTCATCCGTTTTTTGTTGGCGTTGACCGAGTATTGGTACGATGTTGCCTACGAAATTTCCAGCAACTTGCTTAGAAAATTGTATCACTACAGAGTAACTGGGTCATCATCAATTCATCATTCATGCTCCTCAAGATTCTTTTGAGTGACCGAAGAATATTACTCATTTTTTATTCTCTTAACTTTTACTAGTCAGTAAAAAATTGATCACAACTCAACTTAAGTTATCAATAGTTAATCAACTCAAATCAAGAAAATAAATAGACCGTTCTTATTAAAGTGAAACTTGTAATATTGTAATATACTAGATTTATAGCTCGAAAACAAGAGAACCAAAATCGCGATTTCTCCTTTATATAAAACTCAATGCATATGAAACAGATGGTAGTGGTTATTTTATGAGATAATTGAAGATGGAGATACACAGTACAATGGAAAAAATGTTAGGGTGATCATGGAGGACCATGTCAACAAATGAACCCAGCAGTAAAAAGATGGGAATTTTCAGTTTATAAGTTATAACAATTAAGTTTCTCTGCCAAAATTTTCTCCACCACCAGGAGAGTATGAACTGCAAACAGGCTGATACAACAGCTATCTCCACTCAAATGGTGAGGCACAAAGTGTTATATAAGGGCAGCAACACCAAACTGTTGCATCTCTCTGAGCCGCCAAACCGGATAAATTGCGCCCTCTCCAACCTCTTCTGGATCCACCAGTTGCATCGCCCAAGCGTAGTATACAGTGTGAATCGCGTCCTGATCAGAAGGCGGAACCAGAGTTGGTGAGATTAAAACAATTATTCTATTCAGAATCCAAGAATGTGAGGAAAAGATCTGTGAACTAGTCATGATGCTCAACACGCCCCCCTCACGTGTGCACGTGTGCGGTGGGTTCCAAGTAAACCCATGACCTTTGGTCTAGCTCTGATACCAAATTAAAGCATGTACTCCATCTCAACTAAAAGCCTAAGCTCATAGTTGGATTGCACATTAATGATTATATGCTCAACAATCTCAACTAGTTCTGTGAATCTTGATGCATGAAGATTTGAAATTGTCGCAAAAATCATAATAACGGTACTTCATAAATTACCTTCCCCCCTTCGGCTATGGATCCCAGTTTATCGCGTAGACAATAGACCTGCTGTGTTTGGAACTGTGACACGATCCCAAAAAAAGGAAAAGAACCAATCAGTATTTCAGTCATCTTCATCGATCTTTCCCCTGGGCAGGGAAAAAGGAGGATATTTATCCAAATGTCAGAAATAGACTGATAAAATGTGTGTACCGCTAAAATGATTATGGGAGTTTCTCCCATCAATTTTGTCTCTCGAACTTCAACTTCAGATATATGAAGTATCTGCATAAATAGGAGGATTATATCAGCAAAGTGAATTACTTTATGTCGAGATAAACATAAACTAAACCAGAATTGTGTCATAACTCGTAACGTGTATTCTTACTTTATTATCGAAAACATAACCCTGGCTGTTGAAAGCACGATGCTCCGCTTTACACCGCTCAATCATCGTGGAGCTACAATATTTTTTCAGTACTTCGATGTCTCCCTGAAAACAGTTAATTATTGTTTTAAATAGGCAAAAAACAAAAGCTACAAAAAGGAGCCATTGATGTAAACAACATAATTAGGGCCAAACGATTCATAAGCTATTCTGAGATTTTATCAACTCACTTTATAGAAACCCTCAAGGACTGGTCTGATCACTTCTTGAACCTCCACAACAAAATCTGGTAAAGAGAATGTCCTAGAAGAAACCCACTTCAGATTAACACAACACATTATTCAGAAACCAGGAGCAATAAGAAGAAAAAACAAGGCACGTTAGCATACGGATCTCTGCGGCATATTTCCTTAAATGACGTTGCTGTACTTGACTCCCCAAAGACGGTTTCATTTAAACTGTTGCATCGAAATGGAAAATTATTAATTCTTCGTATAAACACTAACTATATATACAACCCTAAAAACAGGAGAATTATAACATACTCTTGGATTTTGTGAACCACAGGATGATCACTAGTCTCCCATCTTTCCCGAATATCCTCTGCAATCTGCCATTTCAGCACATACACCAAATCAATTAACAGACATATTGCAAGAGAGTCAAAAACATGTAGCATCTAGAAAGAGTTAATTCCACCAGAAGTCCATTGTTTTTGGTGACAATTCCAAATTTAACCCCAGACTATCGTTTTTGCCATTTAACATCCCAGACTATTATCTTTTGGAATTTGGAAACTTTTAGTCCTTATGACTTTCTATTTTTAGTAAGGGCATTTTTGTCTCTTCATATTTTTCTTTTGTTATTATATGTGCGCAAGTATTGATGTAGTGTAAAACCCATATCCAGCCATCCAGGCAATGTTGAAAAAATCGCTAGGCGCCTGGGGACCGCCTAGAGCGCCTAGGACGCCGACTGCCTAGGCGCGATTTTTGCAACACTGCATCCAGGTTTAGCCATATATAAGGCCTTAAGAGCAGCTTCCAATTTTTACTATAAAATACAAACATTATGTTAGGATTCAGTGTTTCAACGAACCTCTTGACTCTTTGAAACTACAGGTTCACTTGCTCCCCTGATGTGCTTAAAGAGGGGGTGGCCTTGCATCTGAGAAGAAGAATAACTGATATCAATCTTGAATTTTGGAAAGGCCAATAAGATTATACTGACACATCCAATTCAAAGACTATGAGTGCATAAGTAAATTACTTTTTCCTTGAAAGCCTCCCAATTCTTACTCCATCTGGATTTTTTCGAGGGTAAAACAACAACGTCAGTCCTTGTGCTCCGCTGAATGTTTGCTTGTGGGGATTCTACAGGAGCTTCAAGGTGTTTCCTCTTGCTTGCAGTACCTTTCAATTCATCCACTACAATAGCATACCCCTTCTTTGCTAAGTCAATCGGTTTTGCTTCCCTTAGTTTCTGGATGGATGGCGAGACTTTTGAAGTAAAGGAAGAAGCAGCATACCTAACCTTGCCAAAAACTGTTTCTGCAGTATCACGAATATCAGATTGCTGCTTTTCTCCCGTAGAATGTTTTGTGTCTTTGGAATTTGAGCTGCAACTGTCAGAGTTAACATTTGATCCTCGAGATTCTTGCTTCTCAAATTTAAAAGTTTCTTTGACCTACAAATAATAGAGAGTACTTAATTATCCACTACTCAGTAAACACCAAACACACCCCCGTAACAGAGGCAAGGCAAACTTGATATGTACAAACCTCTTCTTTAGCAGCAGAAACCTTTTCCTCAACATTTGCATAAACCTACAGCAAAACATGTAAGAAATCAGAAGGAAACAACTAGCACACCATATTGACATTAGTTGCTAATCAGTAATCACAATTAACGATATAATCCCTTTGATACTGAAACACGCTTAAAATATTGGGAGTACATATTAACAACTGATTTTACAGTTCTTAGAAGAATCATCACTTTGGCAACAACTTTAACTCAAATTTTGCTTGCAATCTAAGCAATGATTGATTTACTTCATTAAGCAATACAAGGAGCCTGCATCTCTACCTTTTTCACCGTAGACTCAGCCTCTGTCCAGACACCATCCACATGCTTGTATAACTGCTCGGTAGTCTGCTTTGTTCTGCATTTTCCAATTCACCATATCAGGTTCTAATACGAAATTCCCACCAGCCTTAACATACAACATTATGTCTCTAATCAAGGCCAGAGCATTTTACAATTCATAGTTATATTTTAAGTCATAAGCTACCTTGTTTTTAGATCTTCCTTAACTCCTTTCAGTTCTTCTGCTTTCTCTTTCAGTTCCTTGACTGACTGTTGGAATTCCTTGTTTCTGCAACCCAGACAATTGAGAAACGACTTGAAAACAGAAGCAAATACAAAAACACTCATAAAATTTACTCAACCAAAGTACGAATGATAAGGCTCCCTACTTTAACAGATAATTAATATTAACATTCTAAACTAAAGAGAACAAAATGCAACTTTTTCTTTTTCTTTGTTGGTTCTCTGTATTTATGATAAAAGCAAATTAACAATAACAAGCCCCTACCAGGACTATGTGGTCCAATGGTATCCGGGTTGGACTTCTATTTAGAAGGTTTTGAGTTCGAGCCTCAGTGGAGGCATTATTAGCTCTTTGTGTTTCAGTAGGTTGAGAAAGTATATGAACAGATACTACAATGTAATAGAGCTAGTAACATTCAAAAAAAAAAAAAAAAACAATAACAAGCCCCTAACAACTTGAACCAGTAAGAGTTGATCTTGCTAGCCCAGGTTCTGAGCATACATTTACCTTAAACAAACATATAACACCATTAAAACAATCCAAGATACAAACTTTAAAATCTAAAACCAATAATTCAAGTTAACAAAGGTACAAAACTAAGCAATTCCCTCTTTGAAAGAACTTTTACCTGTTAAACTCGCCTTTGAATTTCTGAGAGAACTCATTGAATACACTGAATTGGCGATTACCCGCGTAGCCATATGCCTGGACCAACCTTAAACTTGTTGCGCCTCTACCCACCTACACGACGTAAAAACAACATTTTTACTTGGGAAAAAAGAAACAGAAAAGAAAACGAAAACACAAAAAACACAAAAGCAAAGAAACCTGCTGAGGTACTAATAGCTGATGGATAATGGGTCGTGTTTTGGAGAACAAAAAATCCCGAACTAATTTTCTGCTAGCCATTGGAGGCTGCGGATGAATGTGGGTGTTCTGTATAGAATAGAGAACAGAAAAGTCTATTGGCAATGCCTCGCTCCCAAGAAAGAAAATTCGAAGTCGGTGGGTTTGGGTCTTTGCGAGTTTGCGGTTTGGGTAAGTTGACTGTTTTTAACTCTGCAAAAATTAAGGGATTAAGCCCAATACATTTTGACAACTCTCTATGAATTGCATATTAATTGGGGTGAGTTTGCTTTCCATTAGGTTTTTTTCCTTATCATAGTAAGAGTTTGATTTTTGTTAACAATCTTCTGATTGAGTCTTGACCTCGAGATAAAATATGATTTTTTTTCTTTTTACTTTTATCAGAAAATGATAATTGAGCTATATTAGTTATATTTGAACTATGTGAGCAATAGAATAAATTGTACGTTTTTTTTAAAGATGATGTCTTTAAATTCTTGTTTTTCAACTCTCCCCACATATTAAAATTAGTCATCGACAATCAGGATTATACTAAAGTTACTGACTATGCATTTGTTACTTTGATTTGGTTTGGTTCTTTGGTTAGTTTTTCGGTCAAATACAAAGATAATGTTAAAAATTCAAGTTCCTCTCGTTATTTATTTCATACCATAAAAATTCAAGCTTCTCTAACTTTGTTCAACATTCCCAACCAAACTTTAACTCTCTTATGAGGTTCATAACAAAAGGACAATAAAAGCTTGAATTTTCAATATTACTCTTGTTTTTTGTCAAAATTTTGACTGAATGATGAACTTAGGTAACAAATACATAGTCAATGATTTAAGTCGGTGACTGTTTAGTGTTTACAACTAACACAAAGGACCTTCAATGCATATTAAGAAAACTAAAACTTTTACGCGGATTGAATAACAACTCATCGTGATCATGAATTCTCAAGTTTACAAATTGAGAGTCTTTCAAAGGGTTTATCATTAGGAATGTCAACAAATATGAGCCATCCTTCCAACATGTTTTTCTCATGCATTCTTTCCACACCTGTTAAAATCCGACCTGCTAGTTTCTTCTGAAAACCTCAAAAAGAACTAAGAAAGATTTTTACATATCTTCCTGCAAAACGCATCATGTTCTTAGAAATCTATGTTTCACTGTAAGGAATCTCTTTCACCTCTGGAAGGAGACAGATCCCAAACATTTGGGGTTCGGAAAATCCAAGAATTCAGTTGGTGGGTGGTGGCAATCCATGAACAACACTAATGGATGAAACCTCAATATCGTTCTGCTCTGAGTTCTTGATGCATTTAGGTAACAAGACAATTCTTCTCCACCAGTCTTTCGGGCGCAAATGCTTCAAGAAGCGTCGGTGCTGGTAGAGTAACATGGATGTAAATATGATAACAGCGAGGGATGAAGCGATCCCAACAATCAGGAATAGACCCCAGAAGCTGTGAAGACTCAGGCTGTTTGATAATCCCATTGTGCTTGATTCATCAGGACAAGGCGGCATTGTTGGCTGCCCGAACCAGGTTTTCTCTATCCCGGATATCCTCCCTCCTTCAGTCAGGTTCAAGATTGATCGTGATACATCAGGCACCAGAGGAGATCTAATTGGAAACACCTGCAAAGAAAATCTTCATTTCTATGGAGAAAGGAGAAATGCCAAGAATGAGAGTGTATATAATTATAACTTGAGAAAAGCAGAAGAAAGAAAGAGCATACAAAGCCAAATCCGTCGGTTTTAATCGTTGGTGAGACCATGGTATACTTGGAGCAATGTTTACCCAGAAAAAGCTTCATGTAAGGAATTTCACCAAAAACAGCAGATATACCTCCATTCGAGAAAGAATCATCCAGTTCATCTAAGGTGTCGTAGGCTTTGAGCTGAGACTCGCTGAAGTTCATCTGCATTGTTAATAGTTGATGGATGAACGAGCCCTTTGCATAGCCAACGTTTTCACGTCTCTCAGTCAGCTCGCGCACGCTGCTAACAGCGGGTTCGAGCTGCTGAATGGTTAGCATTGAAGCCAAGCTAGCTGTGTAACTTTGGGTTAGTATCAGGACCACAAAGCACCAGATGATTACCACAAACCTCGCAAGATGACTCACCACTTTCTCCTCTGAAAACAAATTCACCAAGAAAATATCGACCAGTTATTATGTATAAATGAAATGGATTCCAGATATCCCAATAACATTGATATTGAAGAGAGAGAGAGGTTTACGTACTATGAGCAAACACCATGATTGAAAACGAGAACCAGAAGCCGGTGCCAACTTGTTGATGAGGAGAGCCTCTAAATTCCTCATTGGTTCGATGTTCAAGAATCCATATCACAAACCCCATAAAAACAAAGAAACAACCACTTGTCACCCAAAGATCCCAAGTCAATGGTTTCAAGAAAGTCCATGCTCCCTTCCTCCGATCCTTGACAGGAACAACCATGGTAATACCAGACTCGATGAATGGTTGTGTAAAGTCGACATATTTAGACCTGTTGGCCCTGATCGTAATATCTCCTGCTGCAGCATCAAATTTCTGCTCACAAAACAGTATGAAAGAAATGAGAATCTAAAAGCCTAAGCTGGTAGTTAGATTGCACATTAATGGTTATATGCTCAACACGCCCCCTCACGTGTGCAGTGGGTTCCAAGCAACACGTGGACCGTAGTCGCTTATCGGGTGATGACTCTTGTTATAGAATATTCTGTGATATTGAGAATCCTATATATTAGGAAATCAAGAAATTAGAGTTTGAGGTATATGGAAACTTCCATATCAGTTGTCCTCTAGCCCTGCATTTATAGAGAGCTGAAATCCTCCCTAAAGGTGTGAGAGACAGTGAGAGAGAGCTGCTCAAGAGGTATAGCACTCTAAACCTAATTACATGGTATCAGAGCCCCTTCAATAAATTTTTTTTTCCGGCGGTCTCTTGTCGTCACCGCCCACTCAGAAAGGTCCGCCGGCGTCCGGCGACCACATCTGCAGCGTTTCCCGGTGTTCTGCCCTGCGCGTGGGCCTCACGCGCCACCACCACCGCCGCCTCCTCCGTCACGCGCCGGCGCGTGTGGCTGCTCCGGTGACCGGAAACTTCTCCGGTCAGGTCTACCAGGGTCGCCTAAGTCCTGCCGTCTCAGTTCCGGACTTAGTTTGGACCATTGCCACTTCGGTTCTAAGGTTAGGTTGTTTCGTACCCCTTAGGCTCACTTTTTGGCGTAGTTTCTGATCTGTTTGGGCTCAAGTTTTGGTGGGTATGGCTGATAATAAATCTGTTGTTGTCACTGATATTGTTCCTGTGACTTCTAAGATCACGGACTGTAAGCTTAATGACTCTAATTACTTGGAATGGACTCAAGTCATTACTCTTTATCTCACTAGTTTGGATAAGACAGATCACCTAACATCATCTTTGGCTGACCAAGAGCCTACTTGGGTGCGGGATGATGCACGTTTATTTCTGCAGATTCGTAATTCTATTGATGAGAGTATTGTTGGTTTCATTAGTCATTGTGGTTCTGTTAAGGAATTGATGGAGTATTTGGATTATTTGTACTCTGGGAAAGGGAATATTACTCGTATTTATGATGTTTGCAAGTCTTTTTATCGTGCTGAGAAACGAGATTTATCTCTTATGGCATACTTTATGGAATTTAAGAAAACATATGAGGCGCTTAATAAGCTTATGCCTTTCACTACTGACATTAAAACACAGCAACAACAACGTGAACAACTGGCTGTTATGAGTTTTTTGGCAGGTCTCCCTTCTGAGTTTGATACAGCTAGGTCTGCCATTCTGAGTACCTCAGACGTCCCTACTCTGGCTGCTGTATTCCCACGTTTGATTCGTTCGGAGCAATTGCAACCGAGTCTTTCTGGTGTAACCATCCCACCAAGCAGTGCTCTCGTTGGCCGCCATCCTCGTAGTGGGAACTCCCAGGGGCAATCATCCAATCCGCCTCATAGTGGGAATAGTAGAAATTCTCAGGGGTACAGTTCTGGTGGTATTGTATGTCATTATTGCCATAAGCCTGGGCATATAAAAAGGGATTGTAGGAAGTGGTTGAGGGAGCGGGGAAATTCTGCTGCTAATATTGCATATACACCTGAGGCATCTTCCAAAACGGTCATGGTCTCTGCGGATGAGTTTGCCAAGTTCTCTCAGTACCAAGAATCCTTGAAACATTCATCCTCTTTGGTCACTGCTATTGCTGACTCAGGTAATACAACCACATGCCTTCTCTCATCCTCATCCAAATGGGTTATAGATTCGGGTGCTACAGATCATATGACAGGTAACTCTAGTTTATTTTCCACGCTCTCTTCCCATCCACATAGTTCCCCTGTCACCTTAGCGGATGGATCCTCCTCTCGTGTACTTGGGTCTGGGTCCATTACGCCAATCCCCACGCTTCCTTTGTCATCTGTCTTGCACCTACCTAATTTTTCGTTCAATTTAATTTCAGTCAGCCGTCTTACTCGTGTTTTGAATTGCTCCGTTACGTTTTTCCCTGATCATTGTGTGTTTCAGGATCTTATGACGAAGAGGGTTATTGGTAAGGGGCGCGAGTCTGGAGGTCTCTACGTTCTTGACACAGCGAGGCCGGAGTCTGTTGCGTGTTCTGGTGCTGTCACTCCAGTTGAAGCACATTGTCGTTTGGGGCATCCTTCCCTTCCCTTGTTGAAGAAATTGTGTCCGCAGTTTTCTAGTTTGTCTTTTTTACATTGTGAGTCGTGTGAGTTTTCTAAGCACCATCGTGTGCATTTGAGTCCTAGAGTTCACAAACGAGCGTCTGCTCCTTTTGAGTTAGTACATTCTGATGTTTGGGGTCCGTGTTCTGTGACATCTAAACTCGGTTATAAGTATTTTGTTACTAGATATTGTGTGTTCTTTGGAGGTAATCTGGTTTCCTGGAAGAGCAAGAAGCAGAATGTAGTCTCTCGTTCGAGTGCAGAGTCTGAATATAGAGCGATGGCACAATCAACGAGTGAAGTGATGTGGATACACAACCTTTTGTATGAGTCTGGTTTCAAAGCTCCAATTCCTGCAAAGCTATGGTGTGATAACCAAGCTGCTCTTCATATTGCATCAAACCCGGTGTTCCATGAACGAACTAAGCACATAGAGATTGACTGTCATTTTGTACGTGAAAAGATACAACAAGGGTTAATCTCCACAGGATTTGTGAAGACAGGAGAACAACTCGGGGACTTATTCATGAAGGACCTTACTGGAACCCGAGTCAGTTATTTGTGTAACAAGTTGGGCATGATCAATATCTTTGCTCCAACTTGAGGGGGAGTGTTATAGAATATTCTGTGATATTGAGAATCCTATATATTAGGAAATCAAGAAATTAGAGTTTGAGGTATATGGAAACTTCCATATCAGTTGTCCTCTAGCCCTACATTTATAGAGAGCTGAAATCCTCCCTAAAGGTGTGAGAGACAGTGAGAGAGAGCTGCTCAAGAGGTATAGCACTCTAAACCTAATTACAACTCTGATACCAAATTGAAGCATGTGCTCCATCTCAACTAAAAGCTTAAGCTGATAGTTAGATTGCACATTAATGGTTATATGCTCAACAATGAGAATATTGCTTTATAAAAAAAACTAACAAAGAACAAGTGAAGGAATAAACTAACCCCGAGATAAACCTGAAAGACCAAGTCATTGTATGAACCAGCACTACTACCATTGGGAAAAGCAAAGGGAACATACTGGTAAGGAACATTGTAGGGCAGCATTGCCATCACGGAATCAAAGACATCAATACAGTAGCCAGTAAATGTGGTCATGCCAGTATGAGGATCGTTTATCACATTTACGAAGGCATTAGAACCACTCCTTACCGGAACACCAATTCTGAGCTTCTTGCCATTTGTTGGTATTACCCAACCCTTTGGAATGGAGGTAACATTTCCCGGCCATACAATGGCTTTAATATTGACCTTTGTAGAATCGTGTTGTTCTGAAATAGGGGCATTCGGTTTCTTGGTAATCCCCAACCTTGGCGTCCAAAATCCAACTCCTCTCCACTTTTTACCCATCAAATTCACTATCTGAAAATATGATGACTGTAACTCACCATTAACAATATTGAAATCCCCACCAAGGCCATCAAATCTAGCCCTTGATAATGCTCGAGGAAGATGCTTACCAATTTCAGAGACGAGACTAGTTACCTTCAAGTCCCGTGAGTCGATCAGGTTGTTTGTATTCATTTCTCTAGCTACAATTTCTTCAGTAGCTATAGCCAGAGCTCTGGCAGCATCATACGCCCACAACCCAAATACCCTCAAATCTACAGGACTATGTCTTTGAAACTTCCTTTTCCAGCGAAGAATAAAATTTTCAAGTTTCTTTCTTTTCGGAACATGGACTTTTATTCCTAGGACCCCTTGCATTGAACTATGGGCAGAAGGATGCACCAAGCTGAAATGGTTAGTTATACCAGTAGTTATAATCCAGACATAACCTTCGCTCATCATTCCGACCTCTCTGGCTTTGTTGAAAAGACGAATGCCAAGAGTTGGTGGCATATGCACAATAAAAACTCTGGTTTGCATCGTCATCAACTTGTAAAGCTCTGCTACAAGCTCATCATCAGTGGCGGAGGCACGGATGACACTCCGATAAGGGATGTGAGTTTCAACTTCCTGCAGGGCATCAGCTAAGTAAGGCATAATGCCTTCTCCAAATTCAGTGTCTATGTATATAGGGACAGCTGCCCTCCAGCCAAAAGCTTGAATGATTGAACTTATGGCTTTTACTTGAGATGAGTCATTCAAGGTGGCCCGGATGAAAAATTTACTCCTGAGTGAGGAAAGGGAGGGGCTTGTAGCAGAGAACGAAACAATGGGCACTTGAGCATCATCTCCAAGACTAATTACAAAATTAGCTTGCATGGATGTCTGTGGACCAATAATGGCTTGCACTCCCACATCTTTTATCAAGTTTGAAGCTGTACAGAAATGAGAACAGGTTATTAAGTGTTAAAAGCACCAAACAAGAGAGAAAGAGAAAGAAAGGACCTGCTGAAGCTGCCCCAATAACACTATCTTTGGAATCCCTGAAATGCAGAACCAGCCTAGTCCTGTAGTAACCATGGGAAGCATAAAAATCAGACAGGGCAAAAGACACACAGCTAAGCCCCATCATCCCAGCCCACGAGCTCTTGTCAAGAATCAAGCCTATTTTAACAGGGATTTTTGTGGGGTTCATGTCATTTGCCATGGACAATTCTTTGTATGATGTTAGAAGACAAATAGCCAAAATCAGGGATAGGCATCTCTTGCTGTTTTTTCCTCTCATTTTCAACCTCTAAGCTTGAGAGTTCCTCCATGCTCAAACATTTATAGCAAACTTAGACCTAAAAGAACGAATTTACCAAGGAACCTCAAACCCAGACAAGATTTGGTCAAGTCAATAATTCTTTATGTTGTTCAAAATGTATTCATTCTACAGGTGAAAGTTGTGAAGAAATTCTTCAGTTTTGGTTTGTTCTTCACTTTCCACAGATTTTTGTTGAGAACTGGCGCACATAGTCCAAGCTGTGATTTTGATGGCTTCGGTCAACAATTTATGATTTCAAAGTAAACAAACATTTTTTAAAAAAATATAGAGCAGTAGAAAAACAACTTGCTTATTGTTGAAAAACTGAATAATAACATTACAGGAGAGAAAAATTAATAGATATAATACAGACAAAAAAGACTGTTCAGTGGAGGAAGTAGAAAGAATGGAGGGAAAAACATTAAGGATACACGAATGATGAATCCTAACTGCTGATATCATGTGAGAAGATATATAATGTTAGGGAGATTCTATAAATGCCTACTGCATGATATGGTAGTCCAAAATCACAGCACATCCATGTGATAGAAGATGGTAAATGATAATGGGCTTACAGTCATACACTGCAGTCAAGAGGTGTTTGGTAAAATTTTCTAAATATTTCAATTCAACAATTGAAATTCTGACCTGATGCATAGAGACCAATCCATTTGGTTCTGTTCTGAAACTATTTCTTTGGTGAGCAAGGGCACAATTTTCCATTCAGGATAGAGTCAATTATTTTTCTGTCTCCTTAGAACTCAAGGATACAGAGGTACGAGCCTATAGAACAGATCCTGTTCAAGTAAGGTCATAATCAATTATTTTTCTAATCAGCGCTGTTTTCTCAAGGCAACTTAAAACAACGCTTGAAGAATAACAAGTAATTAGACCAAAAAAAACACCAATATATTATTCAGATTTCAGATATCAAGTACAAGACAATTTTATCAAGGGTTTAACTACATTCATTGCTAGTACTAGTAATTATTCTCTGATATAGGCCAGTAGACATATTTCTGTGCCACAACATACAGCGCAAAAACACATCACATATACGATTTCAAACGAGGCCTTACTAAAGACTGGGCACCATCAACAATGACGGTGGTTCCTGTCATGTAGCGAGAGTCATCACTGATCAGATAGATGACACTTGAAGCTAGATCTTTTTTGACATCAAGCCATCGGTTTAGAGGCACAGCATCCTTGACCAACTTCTCTGCCCTCTCCTTTCCCACAGATAGAGGATACTCATCATGGAGATGCAAGCCACGAGCAATTGCATTTACCCTTATTTGGTGCTTCCCCATCTCCATTGCAGATGACTGGAAAAGTAAAACACCAATTAAGCAAAAATTGTCATGAAACAGCAAAGTCACGACACTAGGCAGTGTACTTTCCTTATTAACTAAATTCTACTCCAAAAACTGTAAATTCAATGGCGCTAGTGTCACCCATCAAATCCCAGCAAATAAATAGATTAACTCTATAATGTTAACAGATTAGGATTCATTGAGTAATGCTACATGATAAAAATGCAGCTTTTAACTTATAATACAAATTGAAACAGGTGCTCAACTATTGATGAATCATGAAAATTGCTTACCTTGACTAGATGCTGCACTCCAGCCAAACACGAACCATATGCAGCAGCTCCTGGATATAATCCTCTCTCAGCACCTATGATTGACGATAAAAATACAATAGATCCTCCAGATTTTCTATCCCGTACACGTTTACCCACAGATTTCAACAAATACCAAGCAGCCATGAAATTAATTTTAACTATCTTCTTGAACTCATCTTCGGCTAATTCAAGAGGATCTTGCATCTTCCCTGTTGCATTTTATCAGAAGTGACAAAGCAGCTTGGTTAAAAAATAGTACAGTATATGATTCAATAAGTGTAACTTAAGGCAAAGAAGATGGCAGCTACATAAGATGCAAAACTCAGACACTGGACATAGAAAACAAACTTCTGCAAAGTGATCCTTGTATGTAAGCATATAGATAAACCATTTATCAAGCAGCATGTTTGAAAAGGTTCACGACTTATAAGAACCACAGAGAAAGAATGAGCATAGAATTCTGCTCCTAAAAGAATTCAAGTAGCACAAAGTAAGTAATCAAATAATATATAAATACAGATAAGTTACCACCCATATAGCTGTATATAGTAAAAGAAATTCTTTAGATATGCATACCTACAGAAGCCATCCTAATCTTTCATGATCTTTTCAAATTCATTTATCATTATATAAAGTCAAGAAACATTAAATATCAATGTTTGTATTCTAACATTAATGTTTCATTTTCATCCCTATGTCCCTGAAGGAAGAAGGGCAGACAGGTTGCAGAACCCTAGATATTTAAATTTTTACCTTCATAAGAATAGCAGTGCACTAAAGCATCCAAATAGCCCAAAATTTTCCAAGCCTTGTCCACTGCTTCATCAAAAGCTATCTCTCTCTCATCCTCCATATTCAAGCCAACCACCTCCACCACAACACTGCCATCTAGAGATTGCCTTATCATTTCAGCAACTCCCTTCAATTTTCTTTCATTACCCACCAAAACCAATCTGATTACCAAAAATAATAACAATTCAGTTTTCCTAGAATCATATACATACCATTCTAACTTTGGAGAACCTATGGCTTAGTCACGGGATAGCATTAAAAATGACCTTTTACTTTGAAATGATCTATCTGATATTAGCTATACTTCTTTCACATATTCACATATTAATATAATACGGAGTAAAAGATTTTAACTTTCTATAACAGATGCATTAGAGAGAGATAGGGAGCCTACTGGCAACCACGCTGAGCTAAATGGAAGGCAATATTGTTGCAGACATCATCAGCATTAGAGGTAAGCAACACCTTCTTTCCAGGATTTTCCATTCTCCAGAGCAATTCAGGAACTGATAATACATAAAACAAAACTCAAAAAGACTGGTAAAAGAAATCATAAAACTTCAAAACATGAATCCCATAAAATCCCATCTCCTGATCTCCCAACCAGAAATAATAGCAGTAAACAACAATCAACTACCCTTGCAATACTATTTGTCACCCAAAAAAAAAAAAAAAAATGAAGACAGAAAGGCGAAATTCAAGAAACACCACGAAAATGGAAAAAAGAGAGAAAAGAAAGAATACCCAGAAGAGCCGGCAGTTGTAGCTGAGAAAGATGGATGGGGAAATGCGCAAATCAGATGAATGACTTTGTTTGTTTTATAACCTTAGTAAGCACGACACTGCATGTAAACCTACTACTCAGCACAGCCACAAATTTGACGTAGATCCACTAGGTTTTAGGTAGAAAAATTGAATTTGAAGTAGGAAGCTTAATCTAAATTGGTATGCTCCGCCTTTGCTCTGTGTCTTGCGCCTGCAGTTTGGGAGCGCGCAGGACAAACTCCATTTTTTTAAGGATAGTTGACTGGAGTAAACGACCTTTGCTGGGACGATTTCATTTCTGGATCGTCAAACACGTCGTTGACTTATGAAGTCTTTGTATACTTTCACATGAAAACGCGTTAAGAGTCTCAACCGGCGACCGCAGACCGCTCGGCCCGTGAAGAGTGAAGACCAACGGCGAGCTGCGCCTAAAAGGCTACATGCTGATTTTTTTTAAGGGTTTTTTCTACTACATTTTCACTTTTAAGAACTTTTTTTAAAAAAAATCGTATGTTAATAGTTAATTAAGTACTCAAAAAAAAAAATGTATCTGAATTATTTGATGGTCAGCACTCGATATTAAGATACTTATACTAAAAGTTGAATTTGAAACTTTGTGGTTATCAAATTAATAGTTCAATCAAGTTGTCTAATTTGTAATAACATTTTTACTTTTAACTAACTATTAATTTTGATTTATCTTATTTTTAATTATTATTTTAAAAACATTTCATTTTTAATTTAAAATGTCCTTATTTATAAATATTGTATTAAAGTTGATGATGAATATAAGTAGTAAATGGTGTCTACAATATTTGAACATACATTTGTATATTTAAAATATTTATTTGAATATCTTAAATTTTCCATCAATAAGCCACTAACTTTTTTTTTTTTTTACATGTGTTGATTATTTAAAACAAATAAAATTTGGCATGACGTCCAGGAATTGTCCAGCTTTACATGTAATATAGGTGGTTTGTAGAATGGATGTTGGGCCCACTTGGTGGTTTAGAGTTTATCTCCTTTATTAGTTAGCCTTAGGCCTCTTTGCTGTAGTCTTTTATCTCTTTGTAGTCTTGGTCACTTTTGGGTTTTGACATGACGTTGTTTTGGTTTTTAATAAGATTCCTTTTAAAAAAAATAAAAATAAAAATAAAAATTTGGCATATGGCATTCGATATTTTCACTATTGTAAGATTATTTTGGATTTAGCTTGACTCGCACTGCAACATTTGATTCTTATTTGAAAAAAGTTTTTTTGAGTGTATTCAAAATTTCTACCGGACACAATAACTAATCCCTTACTGAATTAAAATACTCAAAGAAAGCTTGTTGTTGCATTATAGATTGATTATTTAAAGATTTGAATTATGCTTGAAGGCTTCTAAAAGCAATGCAATTGAGGTTTTGAGAGTTTAGAGGTATCCCTCACCCAAGACTTCACAAGTCATTAATTATAATTATTATAAGAGCTAATGATTATAAGAGCATCACCATGAGTGATGTCTTGAAAGTTTTTGAAGATTTCTTAGTTTAGGTGAGAGCAAGATTTTTTTAGGTTAAGTGGAGATGATAGGTAGGAGAAAATTGTTAATTCACGCAAATTCAAGTTTTGTGGGATTCATGACATGGGAAAAAAAAAATAGAAATTGCTGTTGCATGTGTGCGTAAGAAGCTCTAGCAAATTTTCGTCTACATGACATGTAAAAAAACCTCTCAAAAAAATTTAACGGATGAAGATGCTCGAACAATAATATATGAGGTTCATTTGGTTTATTGTACCATATATGGCAAATAATATGATTCAGATAGGGTTGAGTATTCAAATAGACTTACCAAGAAAGACAAGTAAAATATAAACTATAAAATAGTCTCTTATCCTCGAAAACCAAACAAATGAAACAATGACATATAATATGATTTGGTAGGATTAGGTATTCAATTTGTAGCTACCCGATTATCATTTCTAGGAAGAAATGCAAGCAACAATGAACTATTAAATAATCCCGCATTCCCGAAAACCATATGATTGGGTATTCAAATTTAGCTAACAAGAAATATAAGCAACGATGAAATATAAATAATCCCGCATCCCTAACAACCAAATATGGGCATATAATATGAGTTTGTAGGGTTGGGTATTCAATTTTAGCTAACCAATTATAATTTCTAACAAAAAATGTAAGCAACAATGAACTATAAAATAATTTTGCATCCCTGGAAACCAAACAAGAGAATATAATATGATTGGCTATTCAATTTTAGTTAACAAGTTGGCATTCCTAACACAAGAAATGTAAGCAACGATAAACTATAAAATAATGCAGCACCCCTAAAAACCAAATAAAAGGGCATATAAGTTGGTAGGGTTGGGTATTCAATTTTAGCTAAATAGCTACTTATCATTTCTAATGAGAAATGTAACAACAACAAACTATAAAATAATCTCGTATCCATGAAAACCAAACGTGAGTATATAATATGATTGGGCAGAATTGGGTATTCAATTTTAGTTAACTAGTTATCATTCCTAACAAAAAAAAAATATTTAAACAACAATGAACTATAAAATAATCATGCATCCCTACAAATCAAATAAGGACATATATAATATGGATTTGGTAGGATTGAGTACTCATTTTAGTTAAAGTGTAGTCAATCGTAACGTAAGGAAAGATGACATTCTTGAAAACAAAAATGTTATTTTTTAAGTAATGTAAGATACGAGATTTTTGAACACATAATGTGGATAGAACTCGGGGTAAGTATTATTATTATTTTTTTTAATGGACACGAAACGTGATTCACACGCCATAAATAACATGGTGACAATAATGTTACTACTACTTAATTTGTCCCATTGCACTCACCATTTTTGTATAGTTTCTGCAATAAAAAGACAAACCGCAGAAATGACATACCTCATAGTTTTAGTCGCTACCTAAAACATTAACACAAAATGGTCTGATGACAGCAAAGTAGACTCTGCAGAAAACACACAAAGACAACAAAAAGCACAAAAGCCCTATACTCTGTAATGCCAATAAAGACAAGCAGATACCCTCTCTTTATTCCATCAAACCACTACTCTCTTCATCTTCTTTTTGGACATTTTCCCTTGCCATTTTTCTCTTCTAAAACCTTCTGCTTTCACTTACATAATCATTCTAACCTTTCCTTCTTGGACTGTGCCTTCCATCACTGATTCATCCTCATTAGCACCAAAGCTACCATAAACTAAAATCCATGGAGTAAAGCCAAAAACTAAAGATTCTATAATGGTACTTGTACTATATGGTTTTATCTGATTAAATCTCGATTCCCCTCCTATTTATCCCCATTCCCATTCCCACTCTAAACAAACGGATTCTTGATCCTCGTTCTTCCATTCCTATACATCTCCATTCTCATATCAATTCAGAAGCAATTACATCTAAGCTTCTATATATTCATGGGGAGGCAAAGAAAAGATCATACAGTGATGGGGGGTTCTTCGATCGTTCTCTTGCAAGAAAGATTCAGGCAATTGCAGAGGGCGAGAGAGCAAAGAGAGATGAGGGAGCTGAAGCTTTTCTTCGACCCTCCTCCTCATCAACTCATGGCCCCGGACTTGCAACAAAAGATCGGTTTTTCTTCAGAGGCAGTTGATCAAGAAGCACTCTCCCTTGGGCTCACCTTGTGCCCCAACAAGCCAGAATCTCGAGCTTTCAATGAACAACATCAACCACCTGTATGGTCAGCCAACAGAACCACCCTGAACACACTACATAAGATTGAAAACTATGATGTTGATACTTCTCTGCATCTTTAGGCCTACAAATCGTTGTTTCTTTTTTTTTTTTTTTTTTTTTTTTTTTTTTTCAAGATTTTCTACTGTTTTACTTTTATTTGAATCACATATTTCCCACTGTAAAAATTAGGGAAATCAGTTAACCAAATAAAAGAACTAGTGTTTGTTTTTCTCCTATTGGACTGCAAATGAGAATTGTCCTTGCACAAACTAAATACAATAAACAACTCTTGTTGCATATGAATTATTGATCAATTCCTATAATAATACAGCCAAGTGGATCAAACTATTGACTTAGGAACTATAATGTTACAAGTTCGACTGCTAGGCTGGTTTACTTCCTGGTGGTCCTTTTGACGTCTAGGATCACAAGACGGGTTTAACACACAGTCAATAGTGAGTATGAGTTTCCTTCTTACTCAAAAAGAATAGAAAAGCAATATGGACAATCATGTAATTAAGACTAATCCTTATGTCTCAAGGCTGTAGAAGAAATATAAATCCTTAAACACAAAGCAGATAAGAGGGGAAAACAATAATACATGACATAAGCTGAGGGTGAAACGCAGAAGATCAAGATTGGGGCAGCTTTGGGCAGTCTGGGCACAGAAAATGGCCTCTAGCTTTACACTCGGAGCAAGAAGAGTGTGTTATTCTTGATTTTGAGCCAACTAATTGGTAATTAGGATCATCATTAGCAAAGATGAGACTGAATGGTCCTCCCCCTTGTTTAATAAACCCAGACCCCTTACATTTCCTACAAGCTATCAGCTTCAGATCGCCGCATCTCTTGCACATGCCCAACGAGCTGCCCATACAAAGAACATTATTGCAGAATCAATAACACAGTACAAAAGTATTGTCTTTTCTTCTCATTTATGCAGGAAAGAAGAGAAGAGAAGAGAAGAGAGAAAGTATACGCACCTGCGCTGAGAAGCAGCTACCAAAGAGTCAATCTTGGGGGCATAAATGGTGGAACAGAGTAGCAAAGCACCTACTCCATAGCCTGCAATTTCGTTTGCTGTTATGTGCTCGAACATCTTCAATTCTTTCCGTACAAAACTGGATATTTTAGTGGTGGAGATGATAAGAAGGGGGATATAATGATATATGGGGGTTAGTAGTTAAAGAAACTGGATAAGATTTTTGGAGCTCATGGTCCAGTTATCCCTCCTCCTTGTACATTCTTGATATCTTTATTTATTTATTTTTTAAAATTACTTTCTTTTCTCATTTATTATTCCGTCAAGATAATCTCAATCAAGTTAGTCACAATTAATTTGATAATTACAAGATTTTAAATTCAATTTCTCATGAAGCTAACTATTGAGATTCTTGATTTTAGCCAACCAATTATAAGCAACTTAAATCGATTTACTTTATTGTTATCATTTGTGGACTAGGGTCCGATCAAGACTAGTGTCAAATTATATTTAGCTACATTTTTATATAAGATAATAATTTTTTTTTTTTTATTAACAAGGTGGCATCAAAGAGTCTATACTTTCATATTGGAAAAGTATATTTCATAAAAAATAGAATATTGTAGCTTCTAAAAATTCAAAATATCACACTTTTTTTTTATAACGAAGGGGATACCCTACATATACACATTACAACCGCAATTAAGGTTCAAACCTTTGACCTTCCATTTAGAAGAGCAACCGAGTACCAGTGGACCACAAGGTCCTTGGTCAAAATATCTCTTTCCACTTTTTATTTCTCAATAATTTTGTATTTAATATTTATATTCAAGTGTTGATAATATTTGATATGGAATATATCCAAAATAATAATAATAAGGAGGAGGTTTGCATGGGCAAAAAGGGAAATGAAAAGGAGGAAACCATATTAACCATAGAAGATAGTGGGATTTTGCATTACTTTAACAGGAACAGAAAGGTAAATTCACATGCAGAAGAGGTAATTAAGTAATGACATCACTCATGATCATCAGTGATTTCACTTTCCGGGTACAAAGTTTGTAGCATAAGCCCAAGCATTGTTAGCTACCGGGTCAGCAACGTGGTCGAAGAGGTTCTCAATCGGGCCCTTTCCGGTAACAATGGCCTGCACGAAGAACCCGAACATGGAGAACATAGCCAAACGCCCGTTCTTCAGTTCCTTCACTTTCAGCTCCGCGAACGCCTCCGGGTCATCGGCCAACCCCAGTGGGTCGAAGGCGCCGCCGGGGTACACCTTGTCCAGCCCCTCTCCGAGCGGGCCGCCGCCGACTCTGTATCCCTCCACGAACCCCATCAGCACCACCTGGGAAGCCCAGATGGCCAGGATGCTCTGGGCGTGGATCAGGTTTGGGTTGCCCAAGTAGTCCAATCCGCCCTCCGAGAAGATCTGGGCTCCCGCCTTGAACCACACCGCCTCGCCGAACTTCACGCCGTTCTTCGACAGGATTTCCGGGAACACGCAGCCCAGAGCGCCCAGCATGGCCCACCGGGAGTGGATCACCTCCAGCTCGCGGTTCCTGGCGAAGGTCTCTGGGTCCGCTGAAAGCCCGGCAGTGTCCCACCCGTAGTCGCCGGGGAACTCGCCGGTAAGGTATGACGGAGTTTGCTCCGAGAATGGGCCCAAGTACTTGGGGCGGTCCGGGCCATACCTGTTTTCATCCACACATAATTTATTAAGTTGACCAAAATAGCCTCCGCTTTATAATAAATTCTCCCCAACGCATTATGGCATATGCAGAGTATTTACCCTCATTTTATTTTTTATTTTACGAAACATATTAATTTTTTTTTAAAAAAAAAACATTTTATCATTTGCTTTATTAAAATTAGTAAAAATAAAATATAATACAAGACTCAATACCTGTAATTTTCTTAAAATTTTCATCCAATAATAGTAATAGTAAACAAATAAAATGTATAGAATTTCAAGGTTTTTATGATGCTTTTTTTTAATCTCATGAAAAGAAAAAATAGAAACCCTAAATATAGTATAGTGGATATTGCTATCTACTAATCTACTCTGACAAGTGACACCAATCAAGTATGATATATCTAATTATATCAGAAATAATGGATATATATCTAATTAAATTAGGTAAGATCGGAAAATACTTGTAATATGAATATGAATATGGATATGGATATGAAGTAGAGAGATGAGAGTAATTATATATAGTTTAGTACCAGATGCTCTGGGGAGCACTTTTGACGGTACGCCTCATGGTGAAGCGAGCACTGCCGGAGCTGCCGACCTTGCGGAGGAGATCGGTCTGGGACTTCAAGGCACTCTGCCCAGCAAATGCTGATTGTTGGATACCGCAACTCGCCATTGATGATGATTCTTCTGCTCTTCTTAGCTTTCTGTTGGAGTTGATGGTATGCAGTTGCGAATGGATGAAGTGAATAGAAATCGGGGCGGGCGGAGTGTTATATATGGAAACTGGGATAGTTTGTGGATTGCAATATCTACACCTAAGCCGCACCTCATTGGTTCATTCCATGGATAAGTTGGATTTGGATTCCCTCCTTGATTTTCTTCTCCTCATACTGGTATCTGTTGCGCCACGTGTCACATAAGATTTCATTGTAATAACTCAGCATATACACAAATTACACCGTCCACATGATAAAATATTTATTTTTAATATATTCATGATTCATTTGTAATGTACTAAAATTTTTTACTAGAATAAGAGTGGAATTGGTCACTTAACTGCACACCAAATTATAATTAGGTTATTGAATTCAAAAAAATACAATTAGATCCCTGAATAATACAAACTTATGCAATTAGATCCAAAATGACCTGTTTACTTGAAAGTATGTTGACGTGACGGTTACCAATTTTAAAAATAATTTTAAATAAAATAATTAATTAATTTAAAAAAAAAAAAAAAAAAAAAAAAAACTAGAACAGAACGGCTGAAGACGAAGACCTTCGTCTCTAGTCGTCTCCATGGCCAGGGAGACGAAGCCGACCGGAGGCAATTCGTGCCATTTTGTTCTAGTTTTTTTTTTTTAAATTAATTATTGTAAAAAAAATTATTCGTCCAGGTTATTTTGTGTTGTTCATGAACCCAATTTTATATTTTTTTAGTTCGATGCCTAATTGCAGTTTGTTATGCAGTTGAATGGCATATTTGACATTTTGTTCCAATATTATTTTTAAATAATACACTAAAAATGAATATGTAATATATTAATATAAATTTGTAATATACTAAAAATAAACATATATGTCAATAATTCAATTTGTAATGTGTATCATCCGTCATGGTTCTGGTATACGATTGCAACATGTATGTGTGCCACATATATTGTTTATGAACTTGGGCTTTGGCTTTCCTATTTTTATTCGGATCAAACTAATAAGAATAACGTTGATATTTCATAAATAAATACTATATTTGTGTTTTGTCAATAATAATAATAATAATAATAATAATAATAATAATAATAATAAAAACGATGAAAATGACATTTATTGAAACTAGACTAGATTAAATTAACTGTAAACTACGTAATCAAATTGAAGTCCTTAAAAAGCTTAGAACCTAATTGAGGCTAAGCTTAGACTTCTACCAAAAATGAAATCTAGTAGTTCTTATAAGTTCTAACTCGTGCAAATTAATAAGCTGCCAGTGACTAAAATAATTAATAAATTTATAGTTATAGGACGTTCTCAAGTCGGAAAGTAAAACTAAATTTATATGATCGTGATTTCATCACACTTTTGTTACAACAGAGTGAACAGACTAAAAAGCTACGTATAAGAGGGCTGGACAAGAGAGGTAGTTCTCCCCAAAAGAGCCACAACAAACGACTTACACCATCAAAAAACACAAAGAAATTCCACACCAAAAAAAAAAAAAAAAAAAAAAGTTTTCCCTATTACTGCATCTTCCACCAGGAAGTAAAAGTATACATACAGTTGCGAACATCCAAGTCAAGGTTCTAGCTTCAATGAAACAACTCTTGACTGCTGGTTACGCTTGGCTGCCTTGACAAAGACTGCAGAGAGGCACGAGGGGGCCCACCATGGTCGGTGAACTTTCTGTTCACCCTTTAAGCAAGCGACTGAAGAAAAAGCCTCGAATCAGTAAAGATGAAATTGGAGTAGCTGGTATAAGGGGGGAATAGAAATAGCACTCATCAATGGGAGAACTATGTGGCTAAAGTTCAAATAGGGTTTATGTTCACTCAACCAGAACAAGTGGAACACTAAGAGCACTTAGAATGTCCAACTGTGCTTTATTAGGAATTTGAGACTCCTAAAATTGGTTGCCAGCAACAAAAAGCATGTAGGCCATTTGCCCGTAATAATCACCAATGAACTGTTTTTGTCAATTATGGCATAACCTTTTCAGGTGTATGCATATGATAGTGCCATTCTACATTTCTACCATTATTTCAATTGAAATGGGCAAGACTAAAATGTCAGGTGATCCTTTTCATTGCCATTTCAAAGAGCTAGCTGGAGATTTTCTAAACTTTTAACAAGCAGCAACAAAATGGTTATTGACAAGAACTGTGAAGTACCAATAGAGAGAGAGAGAGACCTTTTATTCGCCTAAGCTCCTTACATAATGTTATGAAATCTCCCCATTTCATGTGGCATCTTCTTATAAACCGTAGGATCTGTTCAGTTGTGAACATGGACATTCCTTCCAAGTACTCTCCATTGACACCGTTTTCTTTAAAAATTTGCCGGTAGCTACCAAGATTTATTTCTTCCAACCACAAACCAACATCCTGGCAACCAAAAGGAGGAAAAAACAATTAAAAAGGTACAAAGTAATTTTGAGTTATTTTAAGAAATATCCTTCAGTTTATTTAACTCCACAAAGAAAGGGGTCTGAATAATTCAGCCATTGGTTTTTTGTTTAATTTTTCAAAATGGGTGAATAACCTATAAGCATTGAGGAGTGTTTGTAGTTCCTTTGTTAACTAATGAGTAATGACTCAAAAAAAATTGGCCCTATTAGGTCAAACTGAGATGCCTAGCACCAAAATTTGGCCCATACATGCAAAACCCTCCCCATCTAGATGTTCCTAAGGCACAGGTAAAAAAATTAGTGTGCATGCTTGTGAGGACTCTATAAGGCCAGAGGCTTCTAAAAGACTAAAACAATCTCTAATAATAAAGAGACGGTTCTAGAAAGAAAAAATTTCCATATGCGTGCTACTTGTTGCATATGGACTCCAACCCTGGTCTATTCTGTGGTAAAACCACCTAAATACTTGGCATCCAGTTATCTCTTAAAGCATTCCAACTCAGTGTCTTTTTGTAGCAGAACATCCTATATGGCTATATCCAATGCACTTGTCTTTTTCCTATACTAGTTGGATTACTTTATGCTCTCAAAACTTTTCTTAGTGCATCACATTCCATTGGCACAAATTAAAAAACGGACCATTTAGTTTCTCCTAAATCAGTAAATACTTTTTACAAAACCTTAACTATTTACAAAGAAGAGTCTGCTTGAAATACAAATTATTATTCATTTTTTTTGAAAGGAAATTATTATTCATTTAGAAGTAATTATAGCAAAGAGCAAAGCAACCTCCAAGATAAATGGACTAACAATCATGTAGTTATTGCCAGTCATCGGTACCGTTTGACAAAGATTATGATTATGGAGTATGAACAATTCATTAATAACTTCCAAGTTACTAATCGATTACTCTATACTTAAATAAGCTAAAAAGTGTTCTACAATCCATAACCTCACTTTTAGAATACTCTTTGCCAAAATTTCATAAAGTACATTATTATTACAGGCACATTGAAAATAAACTCCTCCGCCCAATGTTTTATCCTTGACTATTTGAGTTTCAATCACGTTAAGGTGCAACATTTTTAAACCAGACAAAAATCTCCACCATATATAAGCCAAACAGAAACTGCAACAGCCATCCAAATCCCAAATTCTCCCTGTCTAGTGTTTCCACAGAAATACATAGCACTTATATTCATAGTTCGAATTGCTTACTTACCTAAAAACACTAAATTTCATCTATTCAACTTGTACTAGATTAGAATTAATCAACAGCTCCGGAACAGTAGCAGAACAGCCAATGATCAGATTCGAAGTAAGGTTTCTAATAAAAACACAAACTCGAGCTTAATACAACGACAGTAGATAACGAGATCTACACGAATGATTATCAAAAGAAGAAAAGAATCAATACCTCAACAGTCCAAATGAAGAAATCAAGAGGCTCCGGCGGCTTCTCTTTGCTCATCCCTCGGAATACCTAAAAAAGCAACAACAAAAGCAAAACAGATCGCAGAAATTCCTAAGACAGCTGAAATTTCAGTGGTCGTTTGAAATATGCAATCAGCAGCCCGTAAAGTAGCAAAAAGTCTTACTGTGTGAGATTAGGGTTTTCAATTATCGCTCAAAATTTGGTTCGAGCGCAAAGGGAGAGTGAATGTGGGCTGTTCTCTCCCTCCCTATCAACACTTGCATTATTGTCTTTGCTGAATTATATGCGAGTGAGTTTCCATGTTAGTTCAATCCGGAGCAGCCCTTCTACCCACGCGAATCCTTTCTGAGCCCCCGCTACGCGCCTGTCGTACTGTAGTAAATTTTAGAATATTTCCGTTTTCGCCCACAATATTTGTTTTCTTTCTTAAATCGCGCCCGTCGTTCTTTTATTTCTGAATTGTCTATTTGATGGTGATTGGTGAAGTACTAAAAGTGCATGCACTTTTTTCAATTTCCAATCTCTTCCAAATAGAATTTATATTCTTTTGTTGATAATTCAAGTATATTTTTACTAACTTTAGGTGTATTCAGGGGCGGACTTACAATGAGGGCAGTGGGGTCAGCTGCCCCCACTCACCCTACCCTACCTCATATATAATTCTTGTATGTATATGTGTATGTAATATAGTATAAGGTTTAAGTATAAGTAGATGAAAAAAGCTAATATTAATGAAAGTGAAGTTAGCCCAGATGGTAGAATATGCGTGTAAGTCTAAGAAAGGTCTTTTATATTTTGTTATAAATATTTTTTTTTTATTTTTCGTTCATATCTAACAATATTTATGACTAACTTCATATATGTAATTTATAATGTGTTTTCTATTGATAATAAAATGTATAATTTATAATGTGTTTTCTATTAGAATTATTTCATCAAATTAATTATGTTTCATATTTTGTTATACATATTTTCTTCGCTCATATCTAACAATATTTATGGTTAATTTCTTAACTATTTCATCTGTTTTAAGCTATCCCTTTTGTTCTAATGTTTCGCCCCCACTGAACAAAATTTATGGGTCCGTCACTGGGTGTATTTTGATGTAAGCTGGTTCAAATATAAAGTGAGTTTTGTTAAAGTTAACTTGCAGTGGACATGCACGTTATGCAAATGGTCAGTGAAACTATTGCACGATCACATAGGCACTGGTTTATCATGCTCATTCAAACATGCTTTATAGTTGACAAAATCGAATATCTAAATAGAACAGTACAAAGTGTACCAAAACTTTAAAACTTAAGGACTTCAAATTGGAACTGGCAATGATGAAGAAACACGGTCTAATAAGGGTAAATTGGAAACACAATCTAATAAGGGTAAATTGGAAACACAAACTAATAATGAAACAATGTAGCACCCGTGCATCTTTGCTACATATTTTTGAGGTTTGCTACATCATTCTAGATCATTCTTACACTTTTATATAACTTCCCATTGTTTGTAAAATTTTCTACAAGCATTTACATAGGTTTGTGTAGAGATTTATAGAATATTCTAAAATCTATAAATTCATAGGTTTGTGTAGAGATTTATGGAAGGTTCTAAAAATTAATTTATAGTGTATGATCAAGTAGATCTCCACCGTTCATTTAAAGAGATGGAATGAGTATAAATACCCTAAAGGGCCTCATTTGTAACCATTTTCAATAATATCATTCGAGTTCAAACAATCCAAGTTCCATATAAAGTACATTCATTCCAATTGGATGATGCTATTGATACAAAAAGTATCAATTATAAAAAAAATAAATAAATAAATAAATTAGTTAATATTAATAAATTATGCGGAATTCTATCACACAATTTATTTATTTTTGTAATAAAATTAAATTAAATGGCAGAGAGTATAACTTGAGGCAATTGAGGGAGTACCAGTAGAAAGCATGGGCAGCCTCTGAAGCAATAGTGAAGTACAATAAGAAAGTCATTCCAATCCACTTAACTTAAAGTTAATTACCGATTTGATCCCTCGACTATGAGGATTTTACCAATTTGGTCCTCGATTATCAAAAGTTTTCAATTTAGTCCCCCGACTATGTTTTCTTTACACGAAATGGTCTTCAGTTTAATTTTCTAGTCAAACTACAATGGTAAATTTGAAATTTTAAAAAATCATCTTCGGTCAAGTAAGTACGGATTTGCCAAGGGCCTAGATTTCCATTTTCAGAAATGCTGAAAGTCTACAACTTGGGTAGACCGAAGAGGAAATCTTGGGGAACTGAGCTGAACTGATTGTTGTCCAGGTAGAGCTCCTGGAGGTTTGACATGTTGGCGAACGACGACAAGGCTCCGGCGAGAGAGTTTTTCTGGACATAAAGAGTTTCTAGATTAGAAAGTTGGGTGATGTCGAAGGGAGGGTGCTAGAGACGCACTTAGAGTCGAGGTTGATGGAGACGTCGTTGCCGGTAGACTTGTTTGTCGTAGTTCACGTTGGTCCAAGTGCAGAATGGTGCGGAGGTGGACCAGCCGGAAGGAGCCGGAGAGAGGGAGGCGAGGAGCTTGGACATGACGGCGGCATCTTTAGAGAAGGCGATGGAGATGAAGGTCATGAAGAAGAAGAGATGGAGTGGATGGTATTATGGTTAGTAAGATAGTTGTCTTCCTCAAGTTCACCGGAGAGTTTTTCTCAAGCAACATGGTGTGTGGGTCACTTTCTGGTGCTAACCCGCTGAAAGTTGTGCGTCTCCGGTGGCTGTGTGGATTCCGATGGTATGTAGAACACTTGACGATACCATGGTCTTCCTTTTATGGCTTTCTATTTTTCACGGTGAGGGGAGTTGGTGGCTGGATTTGAAATGTTTTTCCTTGGGCCTTTTTCCGGTCAGTCCTCATGGGAAATAGTTTGGGGAGACTGGGGACCATTTCGTGTAAAAGAAGCATAATCGGGGGACTAAATTGAGAACTTTTGATAGTCGATGACCAAATTGGTGAAAACCTCATAGTCGAGAGACCAAATCGGTAATTAACTCACTAACTTAAACACTTATTGACTTTTAATCTTGCCGGAATCCACCTTATACTGTTGGAATTTGAAAAAAAATTTGCCTGAAAATGTCATGGACAAAAATAAACTGAGTCTTTATATTATTCATAGATGTAGATAGTAGTGTTAAATATTAATATAAAATACAGTAACATAATATACTAATCGAGTGACTCATTTACTTGTTAAAGTTGTTGATTCTCGTAATTGCTCCAAAGTTTGTGTTACAACCCCTTTATGTTTTGCTTATTAATTAATAATATTTGGTTTAAAAAAAAAAACTATCGGAAGGGACGGGAGGACACGGTAAAGAGAACTTTATACGGATAGCCCCTCCAATTGCGTCGTCCAAAGTGTCAAATACTCAAATCAAATCTGCCATCCATTCGGACCCACTCATATATGAATATGTAGGTTCTACTGGGATCGTTATGCTGTGCATCCGTATGCACCATGCATAGTGCATCCGGATGTAAAAACGACATCGTTTTGATGTCAATTTTTTAAAAAAAAAAAAAAAATAGAATTGCATAACTACACATTCATAATTTCATCACATTCATAATTTCATAACTATACATCCAGAATTACATAACTATACATCCATAACTTCATAACTATACATTCCGAATTGCATAACTACACATCCAAAATTTCATAACTATAAATCCAGAATTGCATAACTACATATCCATAACTTCATAACTACACATCCAGAATTGCATAACTATACATCCAGAATTACATAACTATACATCCAAAATTTCATAACTAAAAATTTAGAATGAATGAAGTAAAAAATGAATAACATAATGTTGTTGCTGGAAATCAAAACTGATTTTTTTTTTTTAAAGTAGAACACACGTTTTGATGCAAAATGACGTCATTTTTGCATCCGTATGCACCATGTATGGTGCATTCGGATGCATAGCATAATTTGCCGTCCCACTGTCTGCCAAGCACTTCATCTTCAAATATTTCCTGCACATTACAAGTTCCTTTGGGCTTGGTCCTGGGCCTGGGCCCAGTTTCAACTCTGCACAAGTTATCTTTAATGTACCACAGACCCATGTATAAATGACGCATTTTTATTTAAACTCTAATGTAATTTAGGTGAGAATCTCAAGTCTCCACCTAACAAAATTATAATTCAGATGTGGTTAGATCGATTTAAATAATTCCCATTTTTATTTTTGGTTTATTTTTATACAAAAAAAAAAAAAGTTAATACCATCTAGGTCTTCTGAGTATGGTAGTGTTGTCACGTTTAATCTTAAACTTTAAAATTGACAATTCGTGATTCATCGACTTTCAAATTGTTATCACCTGCGGTCCAAGTTAATCATCTGTTGTCACTTAACTATCAAATTTCAACTACTATGGTCCTTCCAGGAGGACCACGGCTGATTAAATTTTAAAAATTAAAGGACCATTTGTGATTAACTTAGACCACAGATAAGTCGAATGACCAAGACTAGTTAATTTGAAAATGTAAAATTAAACGTGACAAAACTAATATACTCGAAGGACCCATATGACATTAACTCTTAAAAAAATGTTATGAATTTCAAATTTTATAGGACTCGAGGAAAACGTGGAGTAGCGAATTTCAGGGCTTGACACTTGTTGGCTCTGTATTGTTGTGTGGCTAAGCTTGCCGTACTCCGAAGCCATAACTCAGCTCTTTTGCTTTCATTCTTTGGTTCCTTTTTTGTTCGGTGTGGGGGACAAATGGCAATTCACAAGAACGGAAAGGGGAATGTAAGCGGGGGAGAGGACCCCATTTGTGACCCAAACACACAACACACACAATACCTCATTGGGCCGATTTCCAGATCTTTTTAAGCTTTTTGATAAGAGGAGTAGGCATCTACAGGGAATAAAGCAACGGTCACCAAATCTCCAAGAGACTCGAGAGTATATATTTTTGTCATCCTTACTAGCCACACGACCTAACAACTCTTACTTTAAACCATTTCTTAAGATAGCCAGTCATGTTGATCAAGTTATAGTAACAATACGATTAAAAATTTGATTCTCAACAGGAGCTTTTGAATTGATCGGCTATATAAACTTAAGTTAGTTTACTCCTTTTTGTTTTTTATCGATTAAAGTCACAATGTACAACTTGTCAAGTGCATATGGTTTACTGGGTCAAATCAAACCAGACAGGGAGTAAAAGTCTGTCTACAAAAACGGCCATGAGTTTGCAAAGTAAGTCAAGGTAGCTGTGCTCCCTGCCAATCTGCCATGTTAGTAAATAGTAATCTCGATCTTCTGTAATTCCCTAAACTTACTTTCCTTTAAAAAAAAAATAAAAAAATTTCTTCAACACGTGTGCACAGATTCCTCTTTCGTCTTAGGATTCAAATAACGACAGTTGATTTCATGTGATTACAACTAATTAATTAATTACGGACATTAACTTGGGTCAATATGTTGTTCATATTGTCGGGTGGTAATTTCGTCTTATAATGGGATAATTTACCATTATTGCTTTGTACGTATTAGGACAAAGATGTTGTGGTTCGTGTAGTGTGAGTTGTGAATGCTACAATATTTATTCCTTATTCCTCCCCTGCCCCTGCGTTTCTTTCCCAAAACCTCATCCTACTAATCCAATCGAGAGGGCATTGGGACCCACATGCATGCCGTGGCTTTTATCGGGTGTGATTTATTTAATGTATACTTTCAAACACTTTAAAGTTGTTCTTTTTTTTTTACCAATCCCGAATTATGTGCATCAACCGAGCAGTTTATGTATACTTTTGAACAGTTTAAAGTTGTTGAGAAGTGAATTGCTAATGTACCACATTAAAGCGCTCTACATCAAATTTTGTCTTTAAACTTAATCAAATTTTATAAATTTAATTAGAATAAAATTTGGATTAATCTCACAATGATAAAGGATATATATACGTTCTGCTTAGATTTTCATGGGCACATCATGGCTAGAGTGCTTACACAAGCGTGCGCAGACAGACAGACACACACTTCATTTGCTTTAGTCTATAAAAAAAATCGACAAAATGAATAATTATAATAATTAATAACGTAATGCGCATGCGGTTCAATTGACTTAGACACCCTTCTTGAGCCTATTTCACAATACTCTAAGCCTACTTGCATGTATTTTACATTTTATTTCTATTCGTTTTTGTGTGTATTGAACAATGATTTGACCTCTAGAGTTGTGATTATCTTATACTAAGCGTCACTTTGCATGAGATTTACGAAGAAATTAAAACAACATGATCATGTAGTATTCTATAATAATCTTTTAATTCCTTTTTAATATTTTATGGTGAATAGGGTAATAGGATTCGGTAGTCTAATTGAATCTACGGTCTAATCCAAACATCTCAACTTAACGCAAAAGCACGACGATCCAATCCAAACACATTGGTTCAGTATAAGTTATCGACCCTAACTCAAGTACTATGATCCTAGCTCAAAGGCTCAATCAAGCATGCACCTTGTGTCAATTTGAGGATCTTAGCTCACGGGCTAGATTCAGTCACAATGGTTGTTTAGTCCAATTAAGAGGACCTAATTTAACCTTTGATGAGGTGTTTGTCGGGAGATACGAATTTTAAAAGGTATCCTATACCAACACATATAGTAGAGATTAGATGGGCTATGCATAGGAATGTGCTCTAATCACATCATGCTTGGTTTTCACCATGGAAGGTGTAACGGTCTATTGATCTGGACATTCACTAGCCTAGCTAAACTCCCTATAGTCCATTAATCTCTTGCCAATAAATATAAAATAGACTTACAATTTTGTACAAAAGTGAATTTTAGATTATCAATGTTTAATTTTTTGGGGTTTAATTAGTAATAATTTCTATATTTATAAATTTTATTTACTAACAAATAAATTAAATAATACAAAATTAGATTATAAATAACCTATTAGTCAAAAAAAAGATTATAAATAACCTAAATCAACTCTAATAATTGAATCAATTACTACGTAGTAAATGTGTGGTGAAGATAAAGAGTGTGGGCCAGGGGACAACGTCAAGTACACAAAAGACAAAAGTTTCTTTAATTATCTGTTTTGCACTTTGATCGCAGAACTCAACATCAGTTAAGCTTAATGATAAATGACACTCCGCGCATGATTTAATAAATTATTTTAATGTTTACAACTGTACGCGAACCTGACGTTACATGATCGAATATTATAATATATACGTTTAGTAGCTCAAATTATTGTCACTTTGTCAAACAGTGACTTCACAACGAAAGTATTAATGATATACGGTTCAAATTAAGACTCTAACTTCACCACATGATGAGTTAGTTCAAGATCATAGTGATAGTAAAAACGCTCAGAAAGTTAAATTATTCATAATTGATCAATTTAAATAGATGAAAAAACAGTTATTGATGTCTTATTCATTATAAATAAGAGTATTTACTCACCATTTTATATACTAAAAAAATGAAGTGGTGTGTTCTTGTCAAGTAGTACAATAAAAAATTGCAACTTGCAACATACAAATGAGAGCTAATTGTCGATCGACGTCCTTAGTTTGACCATTGCTCAATGACATCAAATTACCAAAACCTACGAATACGAGGTTTGATTCAAACAACGTTAAATTATTACAATTATAAAGGTAAGCTTTCATACAAGCTTGCAAACAACTAGATTAGTTTATAACTGAAATAAACATGTATTTCGTAATATCTTCTAGATTGACCATGTTACACAATAGGGGTGAGCAAACAGTTAGTTGGTTACATAATCGATTGAAAAGTTAATCAATAAAATATTTATAATTTTTAATGTCAGTTAGTTGAAATCGAAGCTAAATAACCGTATGATAATTTAAATACAGAATAATTGATTTAAAAAAAAAAAAATCAATAACCGAAACCGATCAAAAACTGAATTTTTTCTGTACCCTTATTGCACATGTCCTTCCTAAAGTAATTAACCTATCCTATGTGATTTTTTAGCTATTACGTAAGAAAATGATTGACTCAATGCACATTTTAAAATCGTAACGGTGAGTTTTATTGTCAATTAAAAAAAAAGGAGAAAAGAAAATTAGTTGAAGATGGAGAATATGAGGGCACAAAGTCTTTCAACTTGAAATAATTCAACCCAAATTAATAAGCTAGTCTTAATGCTGCATTTCCCTCGTCAATGCATGAAGCTTCTAAAGTCAACACCTTTTTGTAGTCTCTGCTTACTTGCAGTGGAATTGGTCTTAATACATGAAGCTAGCTTCCAAGTCAATATTTATCTAACTTTTTCGTAGTTAAAAATGTTTCTTAAAGAATTTATTTAAAAAATAAGAAATTTTAAGAATGTATGTGAAAGTAGATTTAAAAAAAAAAATAAAGAGAATATTTTTAAAACTTATTTCCTAAATAATTAAGGTTCTTAGTTGGTGGTGATAAAGTGATAATGGTGCTAAAAATATTATTGTTTGGAAAATAAATTTAAAAGTATACCTATTTGGGAATAAGATTTCAAAGTGTGTGTGTGTGTACCTCTATGAAAATTTGATAAATAAAACATATTACACTCTTTTCTTTTGAAAAAAATATTAAAGAGATTTCAAATTAAAATTTAAAAAACAGAGATAAATTGCCTTTTATCACTAATATATTATTACATTGAACTTATGTAGTGATTGATATATAGAATGAAAATAAAGACCTTAATTTCCCGCCCTTATTAACCCAGATGAATGGGTGAGATTAATCTGCATTTTTACATGGATCACATGGGTACTTTTGTAATAAATAAATTTAGTTATTCTTGATGAGACATTAATAATTAATACCATAAGTATTTTGAAAATAACTATTCTTCGATAAATAGAATACTTAATTTTAGGAATAAGGATCAAATAGGCCATCGAACTGCGCAAGATAATGCAATTAGGCCACTGAACCTAAAAAACCAACAATTAGGTCCCTAAACTAACCAATTTCAAACAATTCTTCCAATTTATAGGTTTCCAACAAGTTAACAGGTCATCCTCCCAAATTAATTATTTTTTAAAAATAAAATTTTAAAATTAATTATTTAAATAATTAAAAAAAAAAAACAGAATTCAGCCGATCTGTTTTTTTTTTTTTTTTTTTTTAATTTTAATAATTAATTTTTAAATTTTATTTTTAAAAAAATAATTAATTTGGAGGATGACCTGTTGACTTGTTGGAACCTTCAAATGGGAAGAATTGTTAGGAATTGATAAGTTTAGGGACTCAATTGTTGGTTTTTGGGGTTCAGTGGCCTAATTGTATTATCATGTACAGTTCGATGGCCTATTTGACCCTTATTCTCTTAATTTTATAAAATTGTCTTTGTAATTTTAAAAATAAATTAATTGATAAATAGACATATTTCAAAAAAATGTTATTTTATTCACAATCTATTTTTGCCATCAAACGACATATTATGGTGCTCATTTTCGTTTTTTTTAATAGTCAATGAGTATGTCATTATAATAAATTACGATAATTTTATATATAACGCTTTGTGTACAAATAAAGACTAATTATCGTACACAAAAGTCCACCCTACAAATAAGCAAGGGTTATACGTAACATATAGTTTTTATTAAGGTCCAAAATGATGATTATGGAGTGTTTTGTCGCAATGTGCATATAGTTATAAAATTGGGTTGCGTTGATGTTTAGAAGACATTAATTTTAGTGCGTACAATTACTGCATATGATGAAAGCCTACAAGTTGCTAAAGGACCGTGCACCGCAGAGTAGGAGTCCGGGATTAATTATGCTTAACGTAAGCTTTTTCAAAGACATTATATATCATATCCTAATCAAGCTTCACAACAAGCAAATAACTTATTATCCAAAGACATTATATTATAAATCTCTAAACTCAAATTTTATATTATCTCTTATTAATGTTTAAGTTATGCTACACCGAAATACTGAATCAATAATTTTTTTTAGAGGGGCCAAGTATCTAAATTTGTTATCAATAATTCTAATGGATGAAAATTATTAATTACATAAAAAAATAGTTTCGTTTAAAAGCATTTTTGATAGTGTTAATGAACTGGCAAGTATAGTGAACAAATCCATCAACTATCATATGAAATCGAAGGGGAATGTATAAACTTGTGTATGTAAAAGTAGTGTAAGAAGAATCAGAAAATAGTCTCTCAATCTTTATCTTTTATTGAATCTTTAGAGAATATAATGTAGAGAGAGAGAGAGAGAGTCCAGAAGAGATGTGGCCAACCAAAGACTTCTTAACTTGTGCGTGGCCTCCTCTTAAATAGGTGGAGGCATGACATTGACCTGGACACCTGATCCTGATCGGAACACGAACACCCGACCTTGACCCAAATACCGAACAGGAGCCTAAAATATACTTGAAGGTATACCCGGAGAATATTTCCTATCAATTTTTATTTCTTTTTATTTAAGCATTCATTAAATAAAAATTATTACAAAGTAATAAATATGTGAACTATGCAATTTTCAACAAGTTTAGAGGCGCGCGCTCACACTCTCACATACACATACATACATATGGTCTGGTTATGGTGTGGATCCTCCCCAAGAGGATGTGCAGATTGATCTATACAATTAGATAAGCTCAAATCAACAGCTTGAAATAAAAAAAAATGGAAAAAGAAAAAAGTGGTGGAATTTTCATAATTTCAATGATATGTTGGTGCATTTAGATATATGCTTGATGGTACATTGTGTCCAATGCACTATCAAGTATTTTCAGTGTGCACCACAGACAACACTTAGTGCACATATACTAGTATTTGGTGGTGCACTACTGAACATCACATAGTACAGTGCACCATAGATCACTACAAAGTGACTACAAACTAGCACTGAGTACATCACAAAAATATACTTGTTGCATAAAATTACAAAAATACCGTCATATTTTTTGTTCTGTTTTTTTTTTTTTTTTTTTTTTTTTAATTTTTATTGATTTCCAGTCATTGATATGAGCTCAACCAATGGTCTTGATCTATCTGTACGTCCGCACTTGAGGAGACTGTTGCACCTGATCTGGATTATATATATATATATATATATATATATATATATATATATATATATACACACACACACACACACAAAACACACACACATATACATACATGCATGCATACACCCATTAATAGCAAAAGTTTTGGAGGGCTAAGGCCCTTGCCTACCTCCCTTGGTTAATTACATTCGCCTATAAATATGACTACATAATAGTTAGTACCTAATGTAGTATTATTTTATTTTATATATTTTTAATTTGATTATTAGATAATCTATTTGTTAACAAGGGTTAAATAATTTTTAAATAATGTGAAACCGATGGTAAATATTATATATTGATTTCAACAAACGTAACATTTTTATTGTGAAATGTTTAATTATTTTTTTTAATGGTTATTTATGAATTGAAAGAGTGTATTATAAATTACTCTTTAACTTGTTAAAACTATATATAATGAATATTTATAAAACAACGTGACATGTAACAAATAAAATCACTCAAATACTAAAAAGATTTGATGATAAGTTATTATGAGAAACTGAACTTGGCTCTTTGGAGTCATGTCATGGTGGAAAGAAGAAAAGGACAAGGATATATAATTAGTAACAGTAATTGTGATTTAATTAGCTAAGTTGTTCCATAAAATGTCATTACATGACAAGACATGTTCTTTAATTTGAAATTGTCATTACGCTAAGATAGATCCAACATCCACCCAACTGTACGTCGTATCTAAGGCAAAAGATTTTGATGTTGATTCTCAATATCTTATTACTCTGCCTGTATATATGCAAACAAAAACCAAAAACAAAACAAAACCAAAAAAAAAAAAAAAAAAACAAAACAAAATGATGTGAAACTCAATTGAAGGAAGTATTCGTGCTTGCGGGATAATTACTTTTTAACGGTCATGCGTAACATGTAAATCGCAATTTCTTTTTATCATATGATGTTTTTATATGGAGTTAGTTATGATACCAAATTAAATAAAGTGTTATAATGTTTTAATCAAGGTTGCAAAAATCGCGCCTAGGCGGTAGGAGGCCGCCGCGAGGAATGGCCTCGGCGGCCTCCTCCGCGGCCGGCCGGCTAGATCGCCTAACCGGCCGGTGTGGCGTTTTTTTTTTGTTTTTTTTTTGAAAATGTCGAAAAATTTTCGGAAGACATAACTTTTGACTCGGTTGTCCGATTTGGACAATTTTTTTTTTCAAATCGCGTATTTTTTTGAGATCTATACACCGAAAGCAGTTTGGTCCACTAATTTATCAAAAAAATGCTTCTTTAGCTCTTAATTTTAGTTTTTTTTTTTATATATTTAGATGGTTTCAACAATCTTTTGAACAATTTTACAACCACTTTTGTAAATAGTTTCTAAGAAATAACTATGAAAACCTTATATTTTAGTACTAAATTTTGAAAATTTTAAATTTTAATTTTTTTTTTAATTAAAAAAAAAAATCGGCGCCTAGCGTTTTTTGCAACATTGGTTTTAATTAAAAAAAATTCTAAATTAATAGTTAAATATACATTCATTATTTATATATATGATGATATGGTTCTCAACAAAATGTACTGTTTCTCACTTTCTCATCTTACATGAGACCAATTTTGAGTAAGGTAATTAATGACAATGGTGAAGATTTAAAGAATTATGTGACATAATTCATGTTGTCGTGTAAAAACATTATGAGAAATAGGGGTAAGTGCGAGACGGATTGAGGTTGATATTGATTGAGCGACTCGCGATTTACTTTCACAGTGATTTTAAAGGAGTGTTCTATGTGCTTAGGATTAGTCCGACAAAGCTTATATAATTTAAGATTTAAAAAAAATGAAATTAATCAGAAAATATAAATAAATTTAAATCGAGTTTTAATAAATAAATTAAAAAAAAAAAAACAAAACAAAACAAAACAAACTCCCGTATATAGGCTGACTAGTCTTTATGTTGTTATTAGTAGGGTGTAAAAATGGATATTAATAGGGGATTTAGGGGCTCTTAATTCTTAACTATTTCGACGGTACCATATGTAGTGATTGTTACATCTTCTGTAGCCTTAGCCCCAACACCCCCACCCACCCACACACCCATCTGTCACGCTTTCATTGGTTGATAAATTCATGCTGCTAAATTTGACCCACAATTGTTATTTGGGATAAGGTCAAATAAGTCATGCAACTTTTATTAAAGAGTGCAATTAAGTCATCGAACTCTAAAAAGTTCCAAATAAATCACTAAACTTGAAAAAAATGGTTTAATAATACTATTTTTACTGTTTATAGCAAATTACCAATAAGTTATAACTGATTTAGGGGTGACCGTGGTTCCAGTTCCGAACCGACAGTTCCCAATTTCAGAAAATGATGAACCGACAGTCCCGATTTGAACAGTTGGTTTGAATCATTTTATTTTATATTATTTTATTTCTAGTTTTTATTTTTAAAATAGTTCAAATTCATCATTCTTTTTGGATTTTTTTAAAAATGGTTATATCAAAAAGTTAAAATATAAAATAAATAAATTTTTGACTTGCACTTAATTTTAACAAGATACGGAAACAACTTAATCTTGATAAAATTAAATGCAAGTCCAAAATTGGATAAAAAAAAAAAAAAGAAAAGAAAGAATATAAGTGAAATTGCATATAATATTGGAATAAGGTTCAAATTGGCCACTGAACGTAACCTGAAAATGCAATTAGGCCACTGAACGAAAAAAAAGTGCAATTAGGCCACTGAACACTCCAAAAATGTGCAATTTCACCTGATAGCAGGTTACCCTCAATTTTAGCAGGTTATCTGCTTACGTGACAGCTGAGTTGGCATTTTTAATAAATTTTAATTAATTTTTAATAAATTTTAATAATAACTTTTTATTAAACAATTTTTTTAAAAAATAAAAACGACTTTATTTTATTTTTAATTTAATTTTTTCCAATTTTTTATAAATTTATTATTAAAATTAATTATTAAAATTTATTTAAAAATTATTAAAAATGCCAACTAAGCTGCCACGTAAGCAGGTAACCTGCTAAAATTGATGGTAACCTGCTATCTGGTAAAATTGCATACGTTTGGAGAGTTCAGTGGCCTAATTGCACATTTTTTGAGTGTTCAATGGCATAATTGCACTTTTTTTTCGTTCAGTGACCTAATTGCATTTTCAAGTTACGTTCAGTGGCCAATTTGAACCTTATTCCTATAATATTTCACGAAATAATTTGGGAAGCAATTGGACCATACGAACTCTCATAAATTCAATCAATAAAACAGTTGAAGGCATAGTATAGTAGAAGTACTCCCACATGGACCTGTTAGGCCGCTTCCGTGCACAAATTATTGTACACTACTTCGTAAATGCATATTTTGTACACTTTGGATTGCAGTAATAAATCTCATGGCATTCTGGTAGTTTTCCTCAAAGTCAATGTCTTTTCCAAAACCAAATGTTTTTATAATATTTCCGACCTTTTTCATTCCTTCACAGGGGAGCTCTATGCTCTGCTTCTTCTTCTTCTCTTCTTCTCTATCGTTCTCGGCTATGCTTTTGAGTGTAATAAAGAAAGAAATCTTATGATAACGCGGGATTCTTCAGTTTAAGGTTGGTATAAGGTAACCGATACTGCTGTTCTGTTCTTTTCATTTACAGTTTCTGTAATTGAGTGATTATGTACTCTGTTTCTCCTTTGAGTTGCCCATTTATCCTATAAGTGTCTTTCTGCGATTTTGTTTCAATTAGGGGTTTTCTTTTTCCTTTTATGTTTTGTTTTTGTTGCGATTCAAAATGGGCAGTTCATGTTTCTGCCAAAGGTGGGATTTTTATCCGTTCACTAGTTAACTCTCTCCTATTTTCCACGGGAAGGCTGAATCTTTCTTATCTTCTTGTGTTTCCAGGTGGGGGTGAGGTGGGTGTTTCCAAGGTTTTCAGAAGAGGAATCTTTTTTGCTGAGGTTTATCACCAAGAATGGCGTGGCATTACTTTTGGTCTGTTCTTTTTCCTTGGAATATATGCTTTGTCAATTAATTGAATTGTTCTGGCTGCCATTTGCAAACTTTTTAAGTTTTCTTTTACTTTAGTTGCATCCTTGATTTGGCTAATTGGGTTGAAAGATAGTTGGGAGGTCTGTTCAATTGAGTTGAACTGGATTTGTTAAGGAAAGGTATTGATGGAATATTTTTGTTCTTAGGTTATTCTTATTGTTATGTGACATAAAAGAAAATTATGCTTTTAAGTCTTAATTGCTATAATTATCTGCTTGAGGTGAATTTGGGACCAGTTTGAACTTGCTTTCTTAGTAGTTGGCAAAGTGAAACTGAAGTTTCTGCACTTTGTTTTGAAGTTTTTTGTGTCTGGAAAATTTTGTAGATCAATGAGAAGGTTTACTGTTTTGTTCAATTAGAATGACTTGGAGTTGTCTTGTCTTGTAACCTTTGTGTCTGGTCAAAGTCATATGGAAATTGCGTTTCATCTCCGTTGAGAATTATTGAGCGACACTTCCACAGCTACTCTTGTTTGGCTGTTTGTGGACTTTAAGGAGAAGAATGTCATCTCGTTTTTTTAAATTTTTTTCTTGTTGCTTTGATTTTATGAATGTTTGACTAAGTTAACCAATAACTTTAATACAGTCTTGCTAAACTCGTCTAGTATGTTGGTGCAAAGCTTCCATTTCTTGTGGGATCTACATTTTGAGGCCTCTTGTGCATATTTACTTGTTTTCCAATTCTTCAGCTAATTTTGCATATCAAGTAATTGATTTTTTCTTTGCTTTAGGTAAACTACTTTTCCTACTATTAGAGATCCTTCGATTACATCAATTCTTGGCCAGAGTTGTATGAGTTATCTGTATCGAAACCTTTTAAATGCAAGCATCACGTCTCAGGAGAACAGGGATGTCCAATACGCTGTGCTTTCAGCAAAAGGCCGAGGCCTACTGTGTGCCTCAGTTTCAAATTTTAGACCAGCTGAGCCACAGTAGCAGTGACAACGGGGGCAGCTACTTGATCCAGGCTTATTCTGATCGGGAATTGTCCTCGAAAAATGGCAGTCATGCTCGTTGCAACTCATCGTCAACCGTCACTTTCTCACCGTATGGAAGTCCCATGTTGCAACAAGAATTCCAATCGTACCCGTTGGACCTACTACACCAATCTCCAGAAACCAAGTATAGTTCTCCAATCAGTGTGTCTTCCGTTACGGATGACATGAGTGATTTCAGGCACAAGTTAAAGGAACTCGAGAGTGTAATGCTTGGACCTGACTCAGATGTCCCCGAGTGCTATGAACTAACCTTGCCAAGCACTATCGCCCCACCAGAATTGGACAGCTGGAGAGAAATGATGGAAGGCATACCCGTCGGGGATTTGAAACAGGTGCTCGTTACCTGTGCCAAAGCGATATCCATCAACGATTTACCAAAAGCCGAATGCTTGATGTCTCAGCTAAGACAGATGGTATCTGTGTCTGGGGAACCAATTCAGAGGCTCGGGGCATATGTGCTCGAAGGGCTCGTTGCACGGTTGGATGCATCGGGGAGTTCCATCTACAAATCCCTGAGATGCAAGGAGCCCGAGAGTTTCGAGCTGCTTTCTTATATGCACATCCTTTACGAGGTTTGCCCCTACTTCAAATTCGGGTACATGTCAGCTAATGGCGCCATTGCAGAAGCAATGAAGGGCGAAAATCGAGTTCACATCATCGATTTCCAGATTGGTCAAGGCAGCCAGTGGGTTACCCTAATACAAGCTTTTGCTGCTAGGCCAGGAGGGCCACCCCATATTCGAATAACCGGGATAGATGACTCCACTTCAGCTTATGCACGTAGGGGAGGACTAAACCTCGTGGGAAAGAAGCTATCCAAGCTCGCTGAGTCCTTCAAAGTGCCATTCGAATTCCACGCTGCATCCATGTCAGACTATGAAGTTAAGGTATCCGACTTGGGAATTCGAACCGGTGAAGCACTGGCTGTGAATTTCGCGTTCATGCTGCACCACATGCCAGACGAGAGCGTGAGCACACTTAACCACCGGGACCAGCTACTAAGGCTCGTGAAAAGCCTGAATCCTAAGGTGGTTACCCTCGTCGAGCAAGAATGCAATACAAACACTGCTCCTTTCTTCCCCCGGTTCCTCGAAACCTTAGACTACTACATCGCAATGTTTGAGTCAATCGATGTCAATCTTCCCCGGGAGCACAAAGAACGGATAAATGTCGAGCAGCATTGCCTGGCAAGAGATGTTGTCAACATTATAGCGTGCGAGGGAACAGAAAGGGTGGAGAGGCATGAGCTTCTGGGGAAGTGGAAGTCGCGGTTCAGGATGGCCGGGTTTTCTCCGTACCCATTGAGTTCTTTGGTGAATGCCACGATCAAGACTCTGTTAGGAAACTATTCTAGCAAATACAGGCTTGAAGAAAGAGATGGAGCCCTTTATCTTGGTTGGATGAAGAGAGATTTGGTTGCTTCCTGTGCATGGAAGTGAAAGCCACTAGGCTGCAGAAGAACATCATCATACTTAGATGTAACCTTAGTTGTCTCAGCGTTTCCTTAATTTATGTTTTTTTCTAATCTTCTGCAGTGGCTGTAGTAAATTTACTGTTCCATTAATCAATCAATGATTATTGGCTCAGTAACCACAAGGTTTTAAGTTTAATTCCCAGTGAAAGGACTGACTTATTGGTCTTCTTGGTTTGAGCTAGTCAGCTATGTTCAACTTAGCCTGGTTTATCTCTTTGCAGTCCTTTGTCGGCTAAAGGGGGAAGTTATGAGTTTCTCTCGTCATAAAAAAAGCTTTCATCTTTTTGTAAAATCTTTCTACAAAAATATAATTTCTTTCAAACCGTGCAACCTAGGTCTAATTTACCTCCTTTATGGTCATTTGTTGGCTAAAGTCATAAGATAGGGTTTACCTGATGCACATCCTCGAATAGTGGTTATAGATTTTTCTTGTCGGTTATCAAAAAGGTTTCTATCTTTCTGCAAAAATATAGTTTCTTTCGAACTGCATATGGTGCCATGATTGTCGTTCCTGTTCATATGCTGTGCTCTAACACAAATTATGACAGGAATTTAGACACCAACGATCGATGGGATCATTACAACCTTTGACTTGGAAAACAATTATTATAACGTCAACACTCAACAGCGGCGTGACAGATTAACCACTTTTGTATGTTTCAAACCTGCAGCTCGCAAAACTTGTTGGGCCGGTCGCCGTCAAGTCTGATGAAGAATGCCACCTCAACGGAGGTCGCCGTCGATGTGTCAAGCTCAGGTCGTGCATAGATGGTGACGTTCCTCATCACCACTCAAACTTTACTTTGCCACCAAGTTAATGATTATGGAAAACATTGATTACGACCAATAGCCTCACCTGTTACATACAAATACAAAAATCCAAAAAAAATGGCCTTACATTAGGGATCGATTCTTTGATTTATCCGAAAGTTCGCAATTACTATAGAATGTGTATTTTGGGTGATGACGTCCTGTAATTTTACCTGACAAATGATCACAAAGAGGTAAACCGATCTAGATTGTTCATAATTGATCAGCTCAAATCAAGAACACTAATAGACAACTAGCATAGATAATTAAATTTAGAAATTTGTAGTTATCCGCCCAACCAACTCGGCTAGACTTGTCTCCATTAAGGTTGAAATCCTATGAAGGAAGATATGGAATTAATCTTGTACTTGACAATTTGTAGATTGAGACATATCTCTGAAATTTATCTGCAGTGAAAGCCCAGATTGGGTTTCAATCTTTTTTAACTAAAATCTTGAGTTTGAACTTGTAAATGAATTGTAAGAGGTGTTTTGATAACTTTTCGTAATAAATCCAACTACCATATAATTTTGGGCAAATTATGCGTAGAAACGTGTTCACCATGCTTTGTCAACACGTTTCAAAACGGAGTCGTTTTTACGAAAAAATAAAATAAAATAAGTTAATATACTGTTAACGGCGTTTTGCATTCTATGTACAGATTATGAATTTTCTGTTATGAGATTATGAATTTACAGTTATGTAATTATGAATTTTCTGTAAATTCATAATTTAATAACAGAAAATTTCATAATCTCATAATAGAAAATTTATAATTTCATAACAGAAAATTCATAATCTCATAAAAGAAAATTCATAATTTTATAACTGCACATTCATAAATCCATGCCTGCACATTCATAATTTATGAGTGTTAAAGAAGCTTGCACGAAGAGAAAGTGAAACCGTGAAATGTGAAAATGAAGAAGAAAAGTCGTGTTGTTAATTAAGGGGAAAAAAAAAAAAAAGGATAACGGTGCCACTTACGGGCACCGTCACCGTTTGGACCGTGTTTACCATGAATGGTGAACACGGTTCCATGGCATAACAATTGATGATTTTGATAGAAATGCACTTTAATATGTAAAGTACAAGAATCTTGAAATCAAGTTGTATGAATAATTAAGATATTGCTTAGAATTAATTTAGGTGGAGATTAACCTCTAATATCATATCATAATCACATGAGAGAATATGAGAACCAAAAGGTCAAAGCCTATATTTATCTTTCATTGCTCAATAGAATTTACACAACTTCAATTCAGAGTGAATCTTTTATATTGACTCCTAAATTATGCCAAAAGCCCAAAAATAAATAATTCCACTTGCGGCTAAAGGTGTACACAATTTGTTATTATTGTTTTAAAAAAATAAAAAAAATCATTATTTATTGATTGAATACTTCATCTATTTCATTTTATCTGTTATACTTATTGTTCATGGATCAAACCAACTCTTTATTCTTTGCTTATTTTCTTTCGTATGTTTTTATTTATTTTTAAATTTGATTTTTATGTGTTTAATACGGAATAGTACTTTTAATATAGTTTTAAATATATAAATTTTATATACTAATACTAAACTTAATATTATGAAAAATTGTAATAAAAATAACTCTAGTCAAGTCTCCTTAACTGAACCATACACATAAAATGGGACGGATGGAATCCTATTTATACCTTTTAACTTTACAAAGCACAAATTATCAAAGCTGTATAAGAGAATTTATAAATACTTTTTAAAATTGTTCAATATAATTCATATTTCATAATTACTTTGGAGTTTAAAAATAAATTAATTTTTTAAAATCGTCCTTGTTGCCACCACGATCTAATCTTATCCACTGATACTTATCCTTATCTGCCTTTTATTTTTCTTCTTATAAATACTTTTTCATTTTTCGTCTGCTGCTTATCCAGTGCGGAAATTTTTAATGACGACCTAAGTAGTTTAACTGGTTAATTAATATAAAATAAGTTTAAGATTATATTACAATTTGGAGAATCCGGGGTGGACTTCCAAGTGGAAGGTTGTGATTTCGAGCCTCAGTGGAGGCGTTATTGGCTCTTTGTGTTTCAGTAGGTTGAGAAAGTATATAAACAGATACTACAATGTAATAGAGCTAGTAGCATTCAAAAAAAAAAAAATATTACAATTTGGAGAATCAACATTATGCAAGTTTTCCTTATTAAAATCTAACATGGCATAGTTATATAAAATTTAAATTTAAAAAATTATTGTTCATTTGCTAATGGCTACTTGTAAACTCGGTGTATCGCCCAATTGCCCTAATAATAATAATAATAATAATAATAATAATAATAATAATAATAATAATAATAATAATAATAATAATAATAGAGAGATTTAAATTGGAAAAAGGTAAGATAACTCATAAGTTAAAACATATCGTACATGAATTCTTACTTTATATTCCATTTTTACCCATGTTAATTGTGACATGTTCTGATTTAGAAGAAAGTTATAAGTTTTATTTTTTTTTTTTTTAAATTCATCCTCCAATAAAATTAAGATATATGAAATGAATTTTACTCTTTAAAAGTATAATAATCATATAAAGTTTTGTTTTTGAGTGACAAAAAAAATTTATTGCAAAAATATGTATTAAATAAATTTTATTTTTATATAATAATTTACAAACCACACATGAAAGTTAGTCCATGAATAAACATGCAGGTTGTCTCATTTTGTAATACATTCGTTCCAGACATCGTCAAACGCGCGTGCACATAATTGTTGCATGCCTTACCACTAAGCTGCATCACCTACATATATATTAGTTACACTCATCACTCATCATGTATTCTTGTATGTATGGATAGATCATTTAAAGATATATAAACATATATATAATAATTTATGTTTGTATTTTGATAATTTTTTTTGGCTTGAGACACATTTTTTCTAAGTTAAATAATTTATAAGTTCAATTTGTGCCCCTACTTGACTCTTTAGGCTCAACTTTCCCCCCTCCTTAACTCCTTAGGCCTAATTCACACCCCCTACACTCCAATCTCAACCTCCAATTACTCTACTTGATCAAGACCTAAGTCCAAATCTCTCATCAATATCAACATTATATTATTATAATAAAATGATTTGGGAAATTAAATTGAAATATGAAAATGACTGGTTTTTGTGTAGCGTTGAGATTCTGCACACATGCACGAAACAGCAGATCTTTGGGCACGGATGTTCCATGAAACTCCATCTTCTTTCCATCAAGAAACGTCCTCGCTACCTTTCGCCTTCATGCATGCGGTTTGGTCAGCTCATGAATGTCACGTTATAGTTGAGACCAAAAAAAAAAAAATAGATGCCACAATAACTTAAGGAATGGGTTTAGACTAGAAATATATGTTATTTATATACACTGGTATTTATTGTTTCATGGGAGTGTCACATGGCTTAAAGTGCTGGAACTAGCTGTCTCCCTGCAAATTGCATCAACCACTATTTAAAAAAATCTGGATTTCTTTTGCTTTCACCGATGGAAAAGTAGTGATCAGGTTTGAAGTTTGAACACTATAAATATGCTCCAATACACCTCTAAATTTACACTACTTCATCTCCATGCATATTGAGTAGTGTTAGGATCACTTCTTCAATTCAATTCACTGGTCTCCGCCCAACAATTTTCCTAGCACCTGTCACCTAACACAACTTTATTTTCTTATATTTGGTCCGTTATAATAATGCCATTTTCCAGTGGTGACGAAGATGGCGAGGCGTTTGCGGAGGTTGATCCGTCGGGGCGGTTTGGGCGGTACGAGGAGCTCCTGGGGCACGGGTCGGTGAAGAACGTGCACAGAGCGTTCGATTTGGAGGAAGGGCGAGACGTGGCGTGGAACCAGATTAAGCTGAGAAAGTTCATGGACAATCCGTGCATCATTAGCAAGATCCACTCCGAGATTGAGCTGCTAGAAAGCTTGAAGAACGAGAACATCATCGTCATGTATCATTTCTGGAAGGACGAGGAGCACAACATCCTGAATTTCATAACCGAGGCGTGCGCCTCCGGCAACCTCAGGGATTACCGGAACAAGCACCGCCATGTCTCCGTCAAGGCGATCAAGAAGTGGTCCAGACAGATACTTCAAGGCTTGGAGTATCTCCACACCCATGATCCCTGCGTCATCCACAGAGACCTCAACTGCAGCAACATTTTCATCAATGGCAACATTGGAAAGGTACCTATTCTAGCCTTACTAAAATTCTCTATTTACAACTTCACCATCAGATTGTTAACCTAGTAACCATTAATGATTCTGATTAAACGATTTATTAGTCTTTTTGGTTTCCGCCCATCAACAATATACAATTTAGGCTGGTTTACCGACTGGGTTTATAAGGTGGTGGGTTTATCCCATGCACACTTAAGTTGGTCAGACTGTGGCTCTCAACCATAGCTATTTATTGACCAAACAATTGAGTCTGGTTTACTAATCTTTTGTCAACTAGAGTCACAAGATAAGATTTACCAAGTGTTCACCCTCAAATAGTGACGTCGAGTTTCTCATGTTCACTGTTGGAAATTATGGAATTTCGGACCACCTGAAAGTGATCTTAAATCAAGTCGAAAGCTTTGTTCCGACCACTTTTGGTATTCGGAAAAACCTTTATTGCTATTTCCGACCACTTTTTCCTTTGACTTGATTTAAGATAACTTTTAAGTGGTCGGAAATTTTATAATTTCCAGGAGTGTTATCCAAATATTGAGCAGGTGGAAATATATGGATCAACTTTTAGAAAGCTTAATTACATGATATACTACATTTCAGGTAAAGATTGGGGATTTAGGCATGGCGGCCATTGTTGCAAAGAACCATGCGGCGCATACACTGCTAGGGACTCCAGAGTACATGGCACCAGAGCTTTATGAAGAGAACTATACAGAACTTGTGGATATTTACTCCTTTGGGATGTGCTTACTGGAAATGGCGACCTTGGAGATACCCTACAGCGAGTGTGACAGTATAGCGAAAATATACAAGAAGGTGACCGCCGGCGTGAAGCCTCGAGCTCTGAACAAGGTGAAGGACCCAGAATTGAAAGACTTCATTGAGAAGTGTATTGGGCAACCAAGAGCCAGGCCATCTGCATCAGACTTGCTCAAGGACCCATTCTTTCAAGATATTGTTACGTGTGATTGATACGATTCCTTATCGAGTTTTTAAGAAACTGTTGAGCTTTGGTTACTTAAAATAAAATGGTTATTTGACTTATTGGATTGATTGTTTAGAAAGGATTCGTTTTTAAGTTTGTTTGATTACCCCTATAAGGGACCTTATTATATAGTTGTATATTTGATAGCCCTTAGCTTATCTAATGTTAGTAAGGCCTAATGGAAGGTATCCTTTTCAAACTATACTTGTAATTCTCACATGGCATGAATAAAAGATGGTAATGGAAAATGTTAAGATATAGCATTGTCAACGACTATTCGACTTTATTTTAGAATATAATTTTGTTTTATTGAAAATTAGAATTACTTTTTTTTTTTTTCCCTTCAATTTGATCACCACTCACATTTGCAGTGCTACATGATCAATCAACTGTAGATACATCAATTTAAATATATAAGTACATAATCTGTTAATTATAAGCGGATCAAATCAAGTAATTTTAACCATTTTTAAGTTCATAATAAGTGAATTGTAAGTAAATAAACTTGATGTAGTTTATTCGTTATTTATTAGTGTCAATTATGTGACTCAGTTTGCATTTAAATGTAGTTTTGACTCTATGTTTACCATGTAATCATGATTATGGTATAATTTTAAACGGTATTTGTTTAAGATTAACAAGTTTTTATTTTGGACTTAATGTATTGAGTTTACCATTTTTACGAACTTGCAGTTAATACTTACAATTAATCGATTATGTATATGTAATACCAAAGTTATTTCTTATAATACAAAAACATCACCATGGCGAATATGATAACAAGGCGGAGTTTATCTAATGCATATTCTCGGAGAGTGATTGTAAATTTTTTTCTTAATTAAAAAAAAAAAAAAAAACTAAAGCTACAAAATTACATAATTTTAGACCGTGTCCACCTTGCATCATGATCCAAATATAACAACTACCCTTAAAATACATAAAATAAAAAGTAACGTGAGTCAAACTAAAAGGCCCGTCAAATTTTTAATCAGGGCCCAAATAATTCTGAAAGATCCTTAAAACCATAAGTTTGTCAAGCGGATCGGTTTTTTAACCAATTAAATGATAGTAAATAAAATAAATATAAGTATGCAACTAATTATAAAAATTTGTATAACTTTTTATTATTTTTACTCCTAAGTCTATTTTTTAAAAAATTAACAATTTAGTTGTTATATATTATTGTTATGTTTTAGTATCATTAATAAATTTTATTATTTTATTATGTATTAATAATTTAAATATTATTTTTAAAAAATTAATAAGATGATAAGTTGTTGTACCCGTAGTGGGCACCCGCGCTCAATGAGATAGGGTAAGTTTTGAAAAAAGTTTACCCGATGCGGGTTGGAGGTGTGGATGAGTAGAAAAAATATAAGAATTAAGATGAGTCATGATAGTACTAATTTCCGCGTATGTAGAATGAATGTATTTACCATATGTAATATGTATGAACAAGGGAGAGAAGATAGGGTAAATAAGCTTCTTTTATTAAATGTAGAGAGAGTGGATGAGTGGTGAAGACCCCTAACAATGAGAGTTAAGGCCCTACTTATAAGCCTAAGGTTTGGGCGGGTTTGACCCGTAGATCGGGACCCGAACTGTTTGATTCCGACCCGACTATAAAACAAGAACTTAGACGTATAGGGAATTCGAATCCGGAGTATATATCCTATTAGATCAAGACTCAAGTGGTGGATATAGCTCTCCTAATTTATTCCGACCTATTATTATTATCCCTAAGTAAAGTATAATACTTATGAGAAACCTGATTTGTTTTATAGATGATGATCAATGAGATGGTCTTGATTTTATCATAGAACATACTATTTCACTCTCCATATTGGTTTATGTTAGCGACATCCATAGACAGTAGATACAATCATTCTAATGTAACTCTTTGCGATGCATTATTCAAGTCTAAAGCTATCAAGACATATGGACATTTATTCCATTGCCTAGCTAGTGCATTAAACCCATATAACCCAATCTTAATCGATAAGTTTTTTTTGTAGTCTAGCAAATCTTTAGCCAACAAAATTTATTTGTATCTTGTGAGAGATATGATAGGTCAAGAATGATAAAATTTTCAACAATAATAAGCTTATCGCAATAAATAGTTAAAGGGGTTGATATTGAGCAATACTCAAGTGCGTGTGAATGAGGTCTTGATTAAAAAGAATATATACAAAAAAAGAAATATGGTTTTTCAAAACTTTACAAATGATTAGATGATTAATTTTATACTAAATATGAAATTAATAAATTTTCACGCCAGTTATAAGATCACTTAAAGATTGGTTAAGGAATGACTTACATGGTCTTCTGATCTTAAGTGTATTCAAGATCCTAACTTAGTTTGTTTGAAGCCATGACATGCAAGGAGGCTCTATCTTGGATACACGGTCCCGAGTATTGACAAGGTTATTATTGAATATGATTGCTTGGGAATAAATCGTAGAATAGATGATTCATCATATACTAACACACCTCCCATTGCAAAAGAAGTGTTGGTACATTCACACCCTACATCTTGCAAAATTAAATATTAAGATCTTACCATTACTAAATTTTCAAATTTGCAATAATTATAAAATGAACTATACATTAAAAGTTTTGAATAATTATAAAATTAACCTCAGTTTTTTTTTTTTTTTACTAAACCCTTATCCATTAATGATTTTTTATGGACGTCTGAGATCATTCCTTATTTTTTATAGGAAGACGACCATGTTTTCATTTGATCTTATGTACACACTAGTATTGTGTTTGAGGGTTGTGTTTTGGGTTCATTCGACATATATTATTGATATTCTTAATATTAAGAGATGAACGAATTTGATGGCAAATTATATTGTGCACTAGGGTCGCACAATGCATTGTGTTTCTTAAAAGTTTATGTGTATTATGTTAAGAGTTCATGTGTAGTATGTTAAGGGTTTATGTATATTATGTTAGGAGTTTATGTGTATTCTACTATATTATGTACATACAAACCAAGGAATTTTTAGGGCGCACAATATGCATTGTGCGCCCTAGTGCACGATATAACAATTGGAATTTGATGGCCTTAGTCCCCGTCGTTATATCGTGCACCAGGGCGCACAATGACCAAAACGACATTGTTTTTATTGTTCAGATTTTATGTGTATTATGTTAAAAGTTTATGTGTATCCTGTTATGAGTTTATGTGTATTATGCTATGAGTTTATGTATATTATGTATTATGTTAGATTATGTGTATTCTGTTATGAGTTTATGTGTATTATGTATTATGTTAGGTTATGTGTATTTTGTTATGAGTTTATGTGTATTCTGTTATGAGTTTGTGTACATTCGAAACAGATAATTTTTTTTATATTAAATTTAACGGTAGAAAAGGGAAATAGAATTTCTAAAAAAAAAAAAAAAGTCAAAACGACGTCGTTTTAGGCATTGTACGCCTTGGTGCACGATATAATTTGCCCCTTAGTCTAGCTTGGGCCAACTTATACGATCATGATCCACATAGAAGATGGGTCACAGATGAATGATCATTTTAATAGATTGAATGTTAATTTTTAATGTAAACCTTCAGTACATTAAGAATGAACATTAAAAAAAAAAAATTATTATAATAAAAATGAATTTTCACTATACTTTAAAATAAAAAAAAAAAAAAAGTTATGTTAGTTATCTACTTTACAATGTGGACCATTATTCACGGTATAATCATTGAATTTTAAATAACCTAACAATGATTATACCGTGGACCACTAACATAAAATTTATTTTTAGTATATTAAATATTCATTTTAGTATACTAAAAGTCCATTTTAATGTACATAAGGTTATGAACTTTAGGTATAGGGAAAATGTACAAATTGACCATTGAACTATTTGGGAGATAGCAATTAAGCCACCGAATTCGAATAAGCTTCAAATTCATCCATGAACCTGGAAAAAAAAAATAATTAACATTTTTAGCAAGTTAATAACAAGTTTGTGCTGATTGGTATGTCATGTATATTTTTTTAATTATTATTATTTATTATTATTATTATTATTATTATTATTATTATTATTATTATTATTATTATTATTATTATTATTATTATTATTATTATTATTATTATTATTATTATTATTATCCTACTTAAGTATTTGATCCTAAAGAAAAAGAAAAAAAAAAAACAAAACTAAGCATTTGACCCTCAACTATAGCTTCTTTTTTTTCTTTTTTTTTTTTTTTAATTGTTTATGGTATTTTTCAATCAGGAAAAATAATATTTGGGTGTAATTTCTTAAAATGAAAATTTTCTTGATTGAAATTTATATACTGAAAAACTTTTGCAAAAATATATACATATTACACGCATAATATAACTATAATTTCAATTTAAAAAATTACACGTAATAAAATATATATATATATATATATATATATTAATTTCTACTTATTAATGCAAATTATAGATATATTATGTAGTATATTAAGTAATTACACGCAATGCAAATTATAGTTATATTTTGCAAATTAAATTTATTTCTATATTAATTTCTGCTTAGCAATGCAAATTATAGATATATTATGTAGTATATTAAGAAATTACACGCAATGCAAATTATAGTTATATTATGCAAATTAAATTTATTTCTAATATTAGCAATGCAAATTAATTTCTGCGTGTAATTTTTTAAATTGAAATTGTAGTTATATTATGCATGTAATATATATGTATTTTTGTGTAAAAATTTCAGTGTATAAACTTCGATCAAGGAAAATTTCAGTTTAGGAAATTACACGCAGATAGTATTTTTCCTGATTCAAAAATACCGCAAATAACAGCAAAAGAGAGAAAAAGCACAAAATAGAAAATCTATAATTGAGGGTCAAATGTTTTTTTTTTTTTTTTTTTTTGATTGTCAAATGTTTAGTAGGATAATAAAAAAAAAAAAAAAAACAAAATACACATTGCATCTCAATCAGCACAAACTTGTTGTTAACCTGCTAAAAATGCTAAATGCTCTTTTTGTTGAAGTTCATAGATGAATTTGGAACTTATTTGAGTTTGATGGCTTAATTGCTATTCCCAAATAGTTCAATGGCCTATTTGTACCTTTTCCATTAAGTATATTAAAAATAACCTTTTTTTTTGTGATATGTGGACCATGTTCCATAGTATAATTTGCCTTTAGAATTTACATCTCCTTAAATATTGAATCCCCAACCCCAAGATCCCTGCACACTGATCCGATAAAGCATTTAGAACATGACTAAATGTTGATGCGCACAAGAGATTTGCTCATTTTGAATATAATCTCAAATTTAAAGCTGTAATATGAAAAGAAAAAAATTTATCTTAAAACACTAAAAGTTTTTATTTTTAAAAATTGAATAAACAAAATTAACATTCAAATTGGAAAATAATAATTAAAAAAATAATAAAGTATATAAGGCTATGGAGGAGAAGCAATCCTTCCAAGTTGTCATCACAGAATACTACAGACCCATTTTCTTTATTTTCCATTTGTCTTACCACATATTCTCCTTCTTCTCCTTCTTACCAAAAAATGAAGTAAAATTCAAACTCCTAAAAAGAAAAAAAAAAAAGGAGAAAAAGGAAAAGAAATTCAAACGTAAGAATCCAATCCTCTTCCACTGAACATGTTATTGTTTCTGAAATTTATATAAAACTTTGTTTTAAGTTTGGTTAGAATCGGAAAAGGAGGAAGAAGCAAGAAAACGCCCTCGGTTCTAGTACTACTAGCACTACTGCCTCCTCTCTAGATCTTACTGATTCTTGTCCAATCGGCGACCTCTTGATTTGGGTATTCAATATTAGATGATTGTGTTTAGCTTCTGTTTTTTTCCCCTCACTGTCTTGGTTGGTCTGTATTGATGTCTTTGCTGAATGTTAGATGAGCCCATTTCGTTGTTTTTTTCTTTTCAGGCGTATACTTGTCGATTATAATTCCACTGATCCTACCAGGATCCGATGTTTCTGGATTGAATCACTTAAGCCATCAATTATTGGTATCCCAATTGTAGTGTATCTTCCAGGTTCTCTTTGTTCTTCATAGCAAAGGTTCGATTTTTATTGATTGATGCTCTTGTTTTGTGTCTGCATTTTGTGGTGGAGTGGAGTGAACTTTGGTAGTGTTGAAGTGGTGTGAAAGGGGATGGTATAATCTGGGCTGACCTCTATTTTTTTGAGTTGCTGAGTTATGAGATTTATTGATTTGGCAGAAAAATGCAATCTTATCTTGGCAAGTTATTCATTGGTGGAATTTCTTGGGATACCACTGAAGAGAATCTAAAGGAGTATTTTAGCACTTATGGGGAGGTTTTGGAGGCTGTAATTATGAGGGATAGATCGACTGGGCGTGCCCGTGGTTTTGGTTTCATAGTGTTTGCGGATCCTGCTGTTGCTGACAGAGTGATTACGGAGAAACACAACATTGATGGCAGGATGGTAAGCTGTGTTCACTTGTCAATGTTCATTCTGTGATTGATTTGTTTTGGAAAGGAATTGCGTGTCTTCTAAAGCTACCTAATAAAACAAGAACGAATTGTATTGATTATGAGATTTCCCTGTAAAGTTTTACTCTTTATGCTTTTGATTAAATTTGATTCCATAATCGCTTCATAAGCTTAGCATTCATTGCCGAGTTCTTGTTGTACAGGTTGAGGCAAAGAAAGCTGTTCCCAGGGATGACCAAAGCCCAATGGACAGAAACAGTAATAGCCTTCAGGGGTCTCCTGGTCCAGGGCGCACAAGAAAAATTTTTGTTGGAGGCCTAGCATCCACAGTGACCGAGGGTGACTTTAAAAAGTACTTTGAGCAATTTGGAATAATCACAGATGCTGTGGTAATGTATGATCACAATACTCAAAGGCCAAGGGGCTTCGGATTTATAACATATGATTCCGAGGATGCTGTGGATAAAGTCTTGCTTAAGACTTTTCATCAGCTGAATGGTAAGATGGTTGAGGTGAAGCGTGCAGTCCCAAAGGAGTTAACGCCAAGTCCTATCCGAAGTCCACTAGGTGGATACAACTATGGATTAAGTAGGATTAATAACTTCCTTAATGGTCATGCACAAGGATACTCTCCAAATACAGTTGGAGCATATGGAGTCAGCATGGACAGTAGGTTCGGCCCCATGGCTGGAGGTAGGAGTGGGTTTGCTCCATTTGGTTCTGGTTATGACATAGGCCTCAATTTTGAGCCTGGGTTGAGCCCAGGATATGGGGGCAGTGCAAATTTAAATAGAACTCTGAGCTATGGACGGGGTTCCAATCCTTATTATGTTTCTAACTCAAGTAGGTTCAATGGTCCTGTTGGTTTTGATGGAGGGAATGGAGGAAATTCTTCATTTTTTAGTTCATCTACTCCAAATTTGTGGGGTACTGGTGGGTTAAACTATGGAGCGAATTCCATAACATCCAACAATCTTGGGGGATCCGGTAATGAGAACATTGGAGAGGGAGCACTTAACAACAGTAGAGTTTGGGGTTCCTCTACAATTCCTTCACAGGGTGGAGGAAATATTTCCGGCCAAAGTGGAAATCTCGGTTATGGAGGTGCTGCTAATTCTTTTGGTTTCACTGGAGGAGCTTATGGAAGAAATGTTGCAATGAGTAATGCACCTACATCATCGTATGCTTCATCAAATGGTGGCTATGATGCATCTTTTGCAGACTTTTACAGCACTGGTGGTTTGAAGTACCCAGATCCGACATGGCATCCTGCCAATTTAGAGCGAGATGGATCTGGTTCATTTGGTTTTGCTCTAGGAAACTCACCTTCTGATATGCCCTCTCAAAGTTCTGCACATTATGCTGATAGTTATGGTGTTACAAAGAGACAGGCCTCCCAAGGTTAGCTTCTTGGTAACCCTTTAAAGGTAGTCTTTCTTGACTTCTTTCAAGACATATTCTTCTCAAAATATATAGGTTTCATCGTGTTTAGTTAGGTTCAAGTATTTTCATTAACTTGTGTCCACATAATATTGATTAGTACTAGTATACTGAGATGGATTTTCTCCCTTTTATTTATTTGTGGTTCTTTAGTTGTTAGGGGCATGAGCCGCTTCTTTTACCACAATGAGGACTGTAGGAAACCTAGTAAGGTGGTGATTAAGATAAGAAATGATCACAGGATCCATCGTTCTTTGGAGGAGGTGTCCTGATGGTTACATTATTTTAAGGATTTGTTTTTTTTTTTTTTCCTTTTTATTTTCTGTTAGCTAGCTCCGGCTTAAAGAGTAAATATTTTTATATTTTCTTGGGACTACTTTTATGTGTCCTGCTTAACATTGAAGCACTGATTTATCTTTGTGTTTGTACATGCTATTAAGTGTAAGTATAAACAATTCGAATTTGCTATTACCAGTCGATGTTTGGTTTTCCCATGAAAATATAGAGCCAAAGCTGTTGATGCCATTGGCAATTGCTTTTCGGAACATAAACATGTCCAAGCACATATAACATTGGTTCTAATATCTTGATTTAGTGTTTGGTTGGCTAATATGTAGTAGTGAAAAAATTTTAGTTCTTGAATCCAACCAATTAGCTAATCTAACCCTGATGCCATGTTATAACTAAGATTGGGCTAGGGTTACTCAATTGGGCTATAATGCACATGAGCCAAACCACACTAAAAGATAGAATCCAACCAATTAGTTAGTTTAACCCATGACCTTATAAACCCATATATTCTTTTTTATTTTATCAATGTGTGACTCTTTAACACTGTCAATATGTGGGGGCCAATGTTTCTTGAAATTTTCCTTGAGTGATATGATATTATATCTGTGTACTCTAACGGAACTTATTAGGCAATTCTTGCAATTTGTTTTGGTAATTTCTTTATTTAATGCGAGTTACAGAGTACTTGTTTATAGAAAATGGAACAGTATTAATCATGTGGTTTTGTCTAACACTCTTTTATGAACAAACTCAATGATCCATTCCGATGATGGAAGGAACACAGTAAAAAGAGACCGACACTTTTAGTCACTTCCTCGCACCCCCCCCCCCAAAGAAAGAGGGGGGTGGGGGGCTTTGTGCAGCAGTTATCTTAACTATGGAAATGGAAATATTTATAAGTTTGCTTTTAAATATTTAGCTATATAATCCAATTATCATACTCTTATCTTATAATACACTTGATGTTGTGGTGAAGTGTTTATATATTGATCCTTTATGTCGAGGATTTAAAGCCACAGATGTAAGATTTGTTACATCAACCTACATGAAGTTGGAGTCTTGCACATTCGAATCGAGTATTGTACAATGAATAAAAGGAAAATTTTGAACCAAAATAAAGTGTCTTGTTCCACTCGGGTGTTCCTTAAAAGCCTATTCAAACATGTTGGTATTTGCGTTCCCAATTCTACAATTCGTTTTAATATGCATGTTAACCTATCGAACCTTCAGTGTTGTCGTTACTTTTCTGTCAATATATAATGTCAGGTTTGTGCTATTCTTAACATGCTTGCGTTTACTTTGATACAGGACTCGGTGGCTAGACAAAAAAACTGCAAATCAGGATGTTATACAAGTTGAAGTTTGGTGTAACAAGTGAAGCTTATATTTTGCGTAACTTCCATAGTATATATATATATATAAGATGAGAAGCTAATGTGTTGGGAGAATCCTTTGCAAGAGCTGACCAGCGTGGCTGTTTTGAAGTACTAGAGATAGTAAGCTTACAGGGGGGTGGGGGGTGGGGATTGTGTTAGGGGTTCGAGTTTTGTTTAGCAGTTCGATTTTTTATTTTTCTTTGTCACAGTGAGGTGTAAAATCAGATTGCGGGATATAGCGAGAAATGTATCATACATCTCAGGTGGGATTGCGACATGCAAGAAACAATAGGTTTTAAGATCTCCATTGTTGCATAAAATTGTGGGATTTATCAGTGAAATGACTGACTAAGCCAAGAGAGGCAAGATTTGTTGTCCTTATGATTTGGTTTTTGTGGTTCCCCTTGGCCTTGGGGGGTTTTTGTTTCTGAAATGGATGTATTGGTGGTTCTTGAACTGGTGTGATGATGATAGATACATTTTAGGGATAACCCACCTAGGGTTCCCATCAATAATTCACAATGTTTCTTCATACTTTTGTACTGTGAATACCTAAATTTAAGGTAGCTTCTATCTTTTGGAATCTCTTTTTGAACAATCAATTACTTGCTTTATGGTTTTTGTTAAGAGCATCCCCATTTGGGGTTTTTTGTCGGAAAGAAAAAATCATGCATTAATTTTTTATAAATGGAGAGCATGGTTTTTCATTGAATTTTTCTCCTGCAAATCAAGGATCTTTGTGGGTCTCAATCAAAAGCCAAATGAAGCATTCTCCAGAATTATTCATTATCTTTTCTTCCCCATTTTCTCTCTCCCCTCTCTTTCTTGCACATGTGGTCTGATAAAAATCACCAAAAGTTTGCTCTTAATTCTCTAATAAGATTTTTCATGTTAACAAGTATGATTAAATACATTATTGTTCTTTTTTTTTTTTGCTAGATACACATTATTGTTCATTAATTTATTGATGTATATAATCAGAAGTAACAAAAAACAGCAAGTCAAGATGGCCGAGTTGGTCTAAGGCGCCAGTTTCAGGTACTGGTCCGAAAGGGCATGGGTTCGAATCCCATTCTTGACATTATATTTTTTTGCTGCCCAGCCCTCTATTTACTCCGCTCCTCATCTTAAAACACCCCTAAATTTTAATGCAAACTGTCAATTAGGCTCATTAATTGTTGATCAATTTTGTAATCGAATAAACCTTTTTTTGCATTTCAGCCCCCCAGTTACTCCACATCTTAAAACATTCTTTAATTTTAATATAAACTGTCAATTAGGTCCATTAATTGTTGACCGATTTTGTATTGGATTAACTTTTTTTTTTTTTTTTTTTTTTTTTCATTTTAGCCCCCAATTACTCCGCATCTTAAAAATCTATTTGTGGACAGATTCCTTGTACGCACCGGCATTTGGCCATGTCTACTAACTCATTGAGTCACCGTGATTTACATCTTCTCACACTTTTTGTCAGGTCGGAGTGTGGGAGGACCCTTAGGGTTGGGGATTCAGCCTTTTGGGATAAGAAATTATTAATTTGGTCCATTAATTGTTGATCCTTAATTTTAATACAAATTGTCAATTTAATCAATTAATTATTGATCAATTTTGTACTTGGAGGAACCCAATTTAAACAAAAATTGAAGAATCACATTTATAATTTATTCATTTAGAGGATGTTTGGTAATTGGAAAAAATTTGAACTTTCATGTGAATTTAAAAGGTATGGAAAAAGTATTCTCACGTTTAGTGTAATCTTTGACTCAAAAAAATTCAGGCCAATTGGAAATCTAATTTCACGATATGGGATAAATTTCATCTAAGGAATGTATAATTTTTGTTTTCTCCAGGTGACTCGGAATCTACAAAGTTTATTATTTAACAGTTTGACACTAAGTTATAGGTGTGTCTTCCGCTGTTAAAAAGGACAATGTCACTATATATTGAAAGAATTTGCATCCAAGTAGTACATACAATATCGCTACGTTATGTGGTTGTTCTTCTTTATTTCTCAGGTAACACCAAACATATTAATTAATTTTTCATGCAAATTATTTCATCAAATACATTCATTAGAAAAATTTTCTCATAAATTTAATCGATACCCTATAAAACTACCAAACCACCTTATATACTTGGTGTGTTACATTTTATAATAGAAAAATACTCCAAAATGGGTAAACCAAATGCATTATTTCTTCATTAAAATAATATTTTGTGCCTTCAAATTGATTTTATAATCCGTACTCATAGTTTACAAAGAAAAAAAAAAAAAAAACAGTGCTTAACACACAAATTGAACACCATTGCTACTTCAATATCTCTCAAAAAAAGAGAGAAAAAAAAAAAAATAAAATCATACAACTAACCATGGCTGCCAGAGCCGCCGCTGAACTTATCGGAGACACCCATTAGCCCTTCTCTTCTGAGCTGCTCTTCCTTAGCTTTCCGGCAGAAAATGACCCAAGAGTTGACTTCCAACGCCACACATACTCCGGCCAACGTCGACAAGCAGAGGCAGTAGGCCAGCTTGCCGTACGATCGGCCTTCCCCCATGACTTCGAATCCCTGGAACACGTTCACCACTCCCAACACCACGCACGCGTACCCTACGAAATGGTGGTACGATTTCCAGTATCTCCGGAACTTGTTCGTCGTTTTCGGCCGGAATAACAGCGCCATCGTTTGCAGAATCCCCAGGCAGAATGTCGCCAGCCCCAGCTTCCGGTGGAGCCCGTATACCCTCCCCGGCGACAGCTCCCCTAGCCGGAGCCCGATCCCGAATCCGATGCTTCCTAGTACAATGGTGGAGAGTTGTATCCCTGTTCAAAGATCAAGCCAAAGAAATGATATGATCAGTTTAAACACTACTTGAAATTATGGAATTTTTGACCGCCTGAAAGTGATATTAAATCAAGTTGAAATTAAAAAGTAGTGGAAAATAGCAACAAAGATTTTTCCGGATATCAAAAGTGGTCGGAACAAGACAGACCATTTTCAGGTGATCAGAAATTCAATAATTTCTAGTAATGAAAGTTTAAACTTTCATTCTTTATATATATGCATTTCATAGACGGAACATAACTGACCTGCGTGGGCGTAGAACCATGTGGGGCCCAGTGACTGCACGTGTCTGAGGTATCGGGCGGTGACCACGCCGACGGGGAGCATGATTCCCCAGGAGATGGCGTTGAGGATACCGTGGACGATTTTGAGCGTGGCGAAATCGCCGCCGTGGAATTCAGCGGAGGTGCCGGAGAGGACGTCGATGGTGGTGACGGAGGCGAGGTCGTTGATGGTGGTGGGGTGGATGGTGGGGGAGTAGCCTTGGACGTACACTCCCCGGTTCCATACGAAGTGGATTTTGGTCTTGTTGGGGACCAGCTTCACGGAGGCGTAGATTTGGATGGTGGCGCCGTCGTGTACGGTGGCCATACGGCCGCCGTACATGGCGGCGGAAGACGATAGAAGGTGGACGTCGAGGGGGCGGGAAAGGAGCGGGTTCCTCTGGAGCTTCACGGTGGGGTCGATGATATAGGGCAGAAGCACAAGCTGGCCGGAGTTCGGGTCCGGGAAGGCAATGAGGGCCCGAGTTCCGGTCATCTCGGCGGAGGTGGGGTTGATTCCCCACCCAACCCAACCGGACGGAGAAATAAAAGAACCAAAAAAAGCAACATCCAATGTAGCATTATGGGCATGAAAGGTCCACGCAATGGACGCATCTTGAGAAGGCAAAGGAGTGCACTTCTCGAACTTCTTGGCGGCGGTGGCGGTGGCGCACTTGGCGGAGAGCACCACCGTCGCAGGTTGAGAAGAGAGGAAAAAGAAAAAAGTGAGAATGAAAGTGATAAGCATGATAATGGATAGAGATAGAGAGTGATGAATACAAAACTTTGATGATTTCTTAGGACATATACTCTCAATTCCCATGCAATATTATCACCGGCGTGGCCTCCATCCAATTATGCCTTAAAACTTTGCTTTGAAGCGTGGCGTTAATGAATGGTTGTTCGTTTCTCATATGAATGAATTAACATTGTTTTTGACTAATCAGAAAAATTGGTACTCACTACTAACTGATATATATGTATTAAATAAATTCTGCATTGTAATCTTTACTCGCAAAAATCAAACTTATAATCTTAAGTGACAAAGAATCACCAAGGATAAGTCGACTAAAATTATTCATAGCTGACTGATTCAAATGGTTGAATTTGTAATTATATGATTATGTTGTTTTAACTACATACATATATGTAAAGACTTTTTACAATTTTAACAAATTAAATCAAATTTTACTTCACCCTGAAACAAGTAGTTGAATCCTACGTACCGTACCGTTTAGGTGACTGTCTTGTGTATCAAACTAATTAAATAAGTATTAAGTAAACGTGTTTTTCCACTAGCTATCATATCTTTTGTTGTGGGTGGACAAAGCAAAGAGTATATGGGACGAGGAGACATGATTAGCCTTTGCGTTAAAGCTAAGAATTTAGACTTCATGATTTACCATTATCATTTCTACATTTGTACTCTAATCAAATAAGTATATCACTTTATATAAATTAATGGGTACTATAAATTCAATATAATAACATTATTTGTTTAAGTATTGTTAGGTATTGAAACAATGTACAAATTAAAATTCATACTCGTAAGGTATAGTATATATTTTAATAACACAATACATAAAAAGTTATAACATAGGACACATACACATGTTATATATTTATTTATATTTCAATTATGATTTAGGTATATAATTTGTGTTTATAGGCACAGAATTTCACAACACAAGATACAGCAATTTATAACATAAGACACAATTACTAATTTGTTTCAGATATAAAATTTCATAACACAAGACACAAAAACTAATAACATAAGACACACATGTACTAGGATCCACAGTGCACTATGAATCCTGGTTCATGGTATAAGGATTGATATGTCTTATTTATTAAATTATAAGTGTTGGGATTATGAAAATTGGCATAATAATGATATGGATATCATAAATTTGAGACCTTTTATTTATACCAAGTAAAATGTTGTATAGGCATTATCTTCTAAGGCACACATTTTTAATGGACTTCCAAATGAGATTTCTTTGGGCTGAGAGAACAAAAACAAATGAGGGAAGCGGTTGTAGAAAGCCCATTAACGCGCGTAATCGGCTTTTGCTGTCACTGCAACAGTGACGACGTCTAGATGCAGGGAGAGATAGGAAAGCCAGAAGGTGATACACTGATACTGATACTCGATCCTTGCACAGAAGATCAATTTGGTGAAGTGTTCTTTTAATACTTTCTTCTTTTCGTTGTTAGCTGTTGGTGGGTTGGGGCGAGGGGGTGATTAGAGCTTTTGTGTTGAAGATGGGGTTCGAAGTGATTAGAATTTGAATGGAGGATTTTTCTTATTGATTTACATTTGAAAATTTGAATCTCTTCATGTGTTTTATGAGTTTTATTCTTGATTGCAATGCTCCTTGTCTTTGGCAGCCATGGTTGAGTACTTGAATTGATGGATCCCCAGGCAGAATAGATTGAAATGGTGATTGCTGAACCTGAAAGGTACCTTCTTGGCTCCTTTCATATTTTACTTTTACTTATTCTGTGTCTATTGATCAGTTATTGGTTGGTGTTTCTATTAGTAACAATTCCATAGATCTTTCCGTTTTGAGTTTCCCTTAGAGGCTTAGACTGAAGGAAATAACTGAATTCAATATACATAAATATCTAATTGGTTGGTGAAAGATAGAATAATGATAAAATGAAAATGAAAAGGAGAAAAAACTAGAGAAGTATGCACAAGAAATACTTTTTTCCAGTCATAAATTCAATTATTTCTGTAAGACATCTTCTTTTTACAGTAGCAAATATGTATTTTTACATTTTATTCCTGCCATTTTCTCCATTGAGTTTGTGAATTTTCGTGTTAGTCCGTTTTACCTGTTCCGTATTTGGATTTATTTTCTTGACTTTTCCTCTCTTTGGGGAAAAATTGCCATTTTCATTTTTGTCTACTATGTTCAAAATCCCTTTCTTTGTTTTTGGAATTTTACTTTTGCACACGAAAGTCTTGCTAGCATAGTTGCAGCAAAGGGCCTAATAATTGATAAAGAATCTGTTCCGATGATGATGATGATGGCATTGCTGATTTCAAATCTATAGCTTCGATGCTAAAATTTTTAGAGAAGTAAAAAATTTCTGTGTCTATTCCGAAAATTGGTATGTGCCTGCAGAGCCGCAGAGGCACAATTTGACAGATGTGCCCAATTGGTAATGCTTATGATTACTGAATATTATTATGAATTGTGGATAATTCATAACCTACGACAACTTATGGATTGGCTTTAATAAGCTGAAATGTGTTCTATAATATATCATCCATAGTCTTTGCCAAACATATCGAAAGTTGATTATTTAATCTGTAATCCAATAAGTTTTACCAAACAGGCGGTAAGGGGAACAAACATGCATGCAGTATATTGTACTCAATCTTTCCTTTTGTTTTCATGGCATACTTACGTGTAGCTTTACATTTACCATTCAGTGAAATAAAATTCCACATGTCTTTGTATTGCTTTTAGGAAGCTTGTTACTGTGAGATTTTTTATGAGGTGAGTCCCAATCTCTGCAATAGCATCTCAGCTTGTGGCTAATCGGTAATGTGGTAAGCATTTATAGCTCTCCATGATCTGTGATTATTGTGTCAACTAAGAGATACTAATTCACTCTTTCAATCGCTTCCATACAAATCTTTTGCTTATATTAGTAGTCCGAAGGGATCTCTATTCCCTTCCACCCCCTCCCCCACTCAAAGGAAATTGAAAAGAAAAAAACAGAAACATACAAAAATCTTCTGTTTTCAAAGTTTGCCTTGCTGTTGTACATGCAATCAGAACTTTCTTCCTTGGTGGATGGAATATAGTCCCAAAGGCCATGAACTTCCAAAAATGGAAGGCGTCTGTACGGTTCTGCTTGATGTGAACCCCAAGGGCCCCCCATATCCCGGCTCGACAGAACATTTAGAATGTTGTAAACAATGGCTCAGCAGACAGAGTCAAATATCAGTGCGTACACGGGATCTGCTCACTTTGGGCATTTAGTTTGAGCAGTTCTGAGCAGACGAAATAGGAAGATGCTGAGTAGGAAGCGTGTGCACACCAAAGTTTTAACCTTTTGTGCCATTGATAAGCCTGCAAAACAAGGTTTGATATGGTTGTTAAGTGTTTTTGTCCCACCACAGGAACAGGATACAGTCAAAACTAGACAACGCTTGCCAGTCAAAAGGAACTGACGCGCAGTTGTAGTTGTGGAACAGTTCCAATTGCCTTAAACAACCACTTCATTGTCACTGAGGTTGTTAAACTAAAAGCTTCTAGCAAAAAGATTATTTTACTCCAATCCTGAGAATTTCTATTTTTCTTTGAATTGGTCAACCAGTTGAGTTATATCTCGTGAGCTCTTTGCATTTATAGCAATATGGTTGTATTTTAGCTACCCTCCAGGCCTCTATCGCCAACATCCCTCTCACAACTCGGGAGCCTGTCACACAACTCCATATAAACTTGATAACCAATTGAAAAAAAAAAAATGAAATTGATAAAAGTTCAAACTTTTTAAGAAACTTCCACAACACACAATGTCTTGTGTTTATGTGGATTGTACTTTTCAATTGATTTGTTAAAAATTCTACAGGGGGATTGGGGTTAGAAAATGTATGTAAACGTTTATATAGTATTACCCATTTTAGGTTTCAAATTAAGAAAAAAAAAAAAAGTATTACCCATTTTATGGGATTAGGTGACCTAGAAAAATGTGCTAAATTGCAATTTAATATGTTATAGGAGTGGAAATGTGGTAGGTAAAGTTTTGGTGATTGACCATAACAACAATTTGTACTACAAGGAAAAGTACAACAATTTGGGAGAAGGAAAAGTAATACCTCAGACCACACGACAACATGAAATTATTCGGACTAATCAATCAATAATTTAATTAATTGATTAATAATAATTAAGGTCTATGCAATATGCATGCACCTTATAAGATTCAAAATTTTCTTCTAGTTCTAGCGAGTTGGTCGCTACGTGACCCCGTCATTTTAAGCCGAGTCAACACGTGGTGGGCCCTGCGGTTTTTTTTCAGCTTGCCTTCTTTTTAGGTTTCTCCAACATCAAACAAAATGATACGCAGTAAGAAATGTGAACGTTATGCTAATGCACATGTGAGGTCAACTATGACCTCATTATTTTATTTATTTGTTTATTCCAGTTTAAAACTTTATAATATCATATTGTCTTCTTAATGAAATTATACTTCTCAACCATCCTACTAGTAATTTAGGAAAAATAATATGGGGTATGTAGCAATTAGCTTATAACTGATAATTAATTGTGTTAGTTGATAGCATTAACAATATATAGAAAAATATTTGGTAAATTAGTCTTTTTTTTTAAATATTCATAATTCTTTACAAGGTAGTATCTGTTTTATACTTTCTTAAACAATGGTAAATTAGTTACTTCATATTGACTTTCAACGCTTTAAAGAAAATAAAAATATATTATTTTATTTATTGAGTTATTCTTCAATTCTCCGGTGATTTCAATGATTGAAATATCGAATGAACTTCTATTTCCAATTTTGACGATTTCTTCTAGAAGCATTTTACGGAATAATTTAATTTAATTTAATTTAATTTTATATTATGTTCTTTTGATTTTCTTAGCCTGCTTTCGCTGAACAAGCATGGAATGCTAACGTCCAAATTGGAAATGCTCAAAAAGAGGACCGTGTGTCCGCCACGATTCCCACTTAAATAACTAATCTTATTTTCTCTTTTTAAAATCCAATTTGATTAATAAATTTAATGTAAAACTCATCTGCTAAGATTGAGGTAGATATGATTTCAATTTCTTATTTCTTCTTCAATAATTTTCACCAAAATATAACCAACTTGGAATTGTTTCGACATGAACACATATAAAGTAACAATTTAGTGCACAGAATTGCTAAGGTGTATAGTATGAACACAAGAATACCGGCCTGCAAAAGATCAGAGAACATAAGGACACAGAATTTTAGTATAAAATTAGCCCTTAAACAGAATCTAATTGAGGAATTATTTGTTCGGCAAATAGTTTAGGGTTTTTTTTTTAGATACATCAGAGGTAGGCACTAAGATTAACAGCTAAGCAATAAATATAATGAGATAATACTATCTTTACGAAAAAATTTCGTTGAGTGAGTAGTTTAGACTTTAATATAATTTTTGGAGAAGAAAATTCATTTTTAACTTTCTACTCTCTGATATATTAATTAATAGATTGTTGGTGTCATGGATGATTCACTTTTTTTTTTTCTTCCTTAATTGATTTATTTATGAAAGATAAGTGATGAGAGTATTACTACTAAAATAAATATTTTAAGAATAATTTTATATAAATAACAAATATCTGTAATAATTTTGAGCTATTAAATATTTAAATAGTGAGTGAATGGAGGATTGAATTTGTATTCTTTGAATAATCTTTGATGTACTTTTCTTGTACGAGCAAAAGAAGCAGTACAGCTCAGCTAGATAAAATAATGTGGATATGAAAATTTCATAAGAAATCAGGCACTAATATAAGTCAATATCTCTTTACATTAAACATTTTTTTTTTTGTTTCTAAAATATTTTTAGCAAGACTATTAATTGTGATAATTCACCATCTAATATGTTTTAATCGGACAAATCCATGCCTATTAAGACTAATAATATGTAAATGAGCCATTGCGCTCTCATAGGATAGTCAAAGACTTTAAGTTTAGGAGTGAAGAATTGTGATGATTTACCATCTAATATGCACACAAGTTTATTGCACTATGAGTATGTATGTTGGTTTTACCACTAGGAGCACAATCAATCAGATTGCAAACAAGAATAATGCAAAGATTAATAATAAAGCTAAGTTACATGGATAAAGTTTGTAAACAATGACCAGGGAATAATGAATAATAAAGCTAAAGAATATTTTATTATTGCCTTTTTGAAGATGGTAAAATCAAACATCAAACCCTCCTTTCCCAAAGTATTTATACATGTCTATCCTACTAATAATTAAAGTAATAAATCTCTTTAATTATACTACACAAATCTAGGAAAGTAATCCTCGTCATTAAAACACTCATAATTAGGAGAGAAACCCGAAAGATAGATAACATTAACACCATAACCGCCAAACCAAACTCTTGCCCATCTACCTACTTTCTCCTTAAATCGACTGTGCACTTTGCAGTTGGCTCCGAGTTCGACCACCTAAGTCTAAGCACCGATCCAACTACTCTAACACTCATCAATGTCTATTAAGGACATCGATTGTACTAAATTTATTTAATTTGTTGTGATTTTTTCAATTCTATTGTATCCAAAAATATAAAAGTTATGTTATTATTAAAGAAATGCAACTTGTTTGACATATTTGCTTAGGCTTAGTTTGAAATCCTTACTTTATGCCAAGTTTAGAGAGTAAATAGTGGGGAAAGAGCTAAAAGCTAAGAAAGCTTGCGTATTGTGAATGCTTTGAATTTAAGAAGAAGAAATGGAAACATGGCAGCTTCTCCTCATCTTCCTTTTTTTCCCGGCTGCTTCATTTTCAGCCCTCCGCCATTTCCATTTGGACTTGGACCACTCTGTTTTTCATTTTTCAACATTATAAAATAAAATAAAAAATACAGAAAAAATTTAGAAGAAGCAGTCAACAACCCTTCACTCTGTTTCACCACCCACCCCCCATAACTTTCCTCCTCCTCTACTGGAAATCTATAAAAAGTCAAAAAAAGCTTTTTTTTCTCTTCATCAACCGGAGCTTTCATCCACCTTCTACTTCCGTTGAAGATCAGATCAGTTCAGTTCTGCTCTAGAACCATTATTCCGGTGTTCTTTATATTCATCTTCTCCGGTTATCTTCTTGAAGGCGTTGGCTATTTACCCGTCGGCGTTGCAATCAGAAGAGATAGTTTGTGATCGATCGAGATTTGAAATGGGTAAAGTTGTGGCGGTTTTGTTCTTGTTTTTGAGTTTGGTGGCTTCGTCTTACGCTCAGAATTGTTCGAGTTTCGCTTTCTCCGGCAACAGACTATTTGCTGCCTGCAACAATCTGCCGGTGCTTAATTCCGTTCTCCACTGGACCTACCACCCGTCCAACCACACCGCCGATATCGCCTACCGCCACGGCGGGGTCACCGCCTCCAACTGGGTGGCATGGGGGCTGAACGTCGGCGGATCCGGGATGCGAGGAACGCAGTGTCTGGTGGCTTTTCGAAACTCCAGTGGCAGTATCCACGCCTACACCTCCCCCATCCCCAACAGCTACGTAACTCAGCTTCAAGAGGGCCCTCTCAGCTTCGGGGTGTCCAATATCTCGGCGGAGTTTAACGGCGGCCAGATCATCATTTTCGCCACTCTCGCGCTCCCCGCCGGTCGCACTAGCTTCAACCAGGCCTGGCAAGACGGCTCCCTCTCCGGCACCACCCCTCAAGCCCACGCTCAGACCGGAAACAACATGATCTCCACCGGAACGGTGGACTTCGCCACCGGCCAGACTTCCGCCGGAGGCGGAAGCGACTCCTTCAAATCTGTTCTGCGCAAGAGATACGTGAGTCACAATCCCATCAATTAAGCTTTAAATTTCTTCTTTCTTTCTTCCTTTCTTTCATTTCGATCTGAATTCACTAATTACTGATCGGAATTTTGGATTCTCGGCAGCGTCACGGAGTGCTAAACGCCGTTAGTTGGGGAGTATTGATGCCCATCGGCGCGATTATAGCTAGGTACTTGAAAGTGTCCAAGTCAGCCGACCCCGCCTGGTTCTATCTCCACGTGGCTTGCCAAACCTCCGCTTACGCCGTCGGTGTCGCCGGCTGGGGCACCGGCCTAAAGCTCGGCAGCGATTCCAAGGGCGTTACCCACGACACCCACCGGAACATCGGCATCACTCTCTTCGCCCTCGCCACACTCCAGGTACCAAAATTCACCAAACTTAATCATCCAATTCAAATTTAATTACCAATTTCACGAATTAACCAATATGATGTCGGAAATGGCAGGTTTTCGCGTTGCTCCTGAGGCCGAAGCCCGACCACAAGTTGAGATTCTACTGGAACATCTACCACCACGTTGTCGGATACACGGTCATCATCCTCAGCGTCATCAACGTGTACGAGGGATTCGACGTGTTGGACGGGCAGAAGAACTGGAAGAAAGCTTACACCGGCGTTATCATCTTCTTGGGCGCCGTCGCCGCCCTCTTGGAAGCCTTTACGTGGTTCATTGTCCTCAAGCGCCGGAGCGCCAACAAGCAACACCCTGCTCCCCACCACGCCGCCAACGGCAACGGCTATACCGTCTAGATAGCCGCCTCGCCGGCCTATACACTTCGATCTGTGACGCCCGCCCGGCCGCCATAGATGATTTTCACTGTGTTTTTTTTTTTGTATACATTTCATTTTTGGAGATTATTTATTATTCTTACCTTGCGACGTTAGGTTTTTTTTTTTTTTTTTTTTTTTTTTTTTTTTTTTTTGATTTCTTTTGAGTTAGTCCAATTATATTATTGATGTTTGTGTAATATGTTCCTCTTTCTTTTATATATACATACATTAGAACTTTTTACAAATTTCGTAATAATTATTATACATCATTTTTACATTTTGATTATTATTAAATTTTTTACATTTAATATATAGTGTATGATTATCAATTTTTTGTGCTTATGATCAATTACCACTATATTTCAACGTGTTATTTACATGCTGCATTAATTTAAATAACTCACATAACTTTTATTTCGATAATATTGGCAGGAAAATTAATTAAGATGACCAGTCATACACTAACCTCCATACATTATTCATAGTCATTGATTTGGTAGGTGGGTTTTATGACTTTTTATTGCTAATTTTTGTCACAAGCTTCGTTTTTCTTTGAATTGATGTCTTGTGAATGACTATTGATATAAGTTAATTTATTTAGAGAAATATTCATTTCTTTGAGGTATAAAAATTAGAGGAAATTGTTATTTGAAAAGGTTAACGAGAAATGTCATTTGTTTTACAAATAAATTTCGATATAACTTGTTTAGTTAAATGTTTTAAATTTTACGTACTTTTTGACATATTATTTTTAATTAGTAATTGGCGGTAACATACTTACCTGGTATTTTTGTAAGTAAACAAAATTGTATTGCTTCAAAGTTTGAGTACAGGTTTAGCGTGTTTTTTGTTGTTACATGGGTTCAGATTTTATATTATACAATAACTACAAAACATAACAATTAGTATAATGGCCTCCTAATAACTAAGGTGCTCTTATTTATAAGTGCGTTGGTCCTCCATAACTCCTGCTCTTTGATAAAGCAATGCTCTATACTTTAACCGTTATTATTTGATTGTTTAATTGTTTTGACTGCTCCAGGTTAGATTAAGAGTGCTTTGCGTCAGGTCTAGTGACTTATCTAATTACTAGTTTTTTACGCGCATTGCGCGATTGGGATAATGCCCAATGTTTTTTTTTTTGAATAAGTACTTTAAAGTATATTAAGGCAAGATTATATTGAAATTGTTCATGCATAGATAATTGAAGGTTGAATTTGCGTATTTAGATAGGTAATTCTTCTCCCAAAGGTTGAGTCCCCAACCCCAAGGGCCCCCCACACTCCGACCCGACAGAGCATTGTGGGAAGTTGTAAATCACGGTGACTCAATGGTTCAGCAGACAGGGCCAAATGCTGGTACGCACAAGGAATCTGCCCACTTTGGACATAATTTCCGCATTGCCGGCGCCGAGGTTCAAACCTTGGTCTTTTCTCCCAAATACTACCTACTAAACCATTGAGCTAAGCCCGTCCGGGTTAAATAGGTAATTCTAAGTTTACAAATGCAAGATAATATAGTCAATATTGATTATAATTGTCAATAAAATAATTGTATAGGTATAGTTGAAACCAAATACAGGACATAAGGGAGAACAAATAAAAATTAGGGCATAAAATATGAAATATATACTAATATTGTTTGAGGAGATTCCGACATTAGGATTTGTGGTTAAGTTCTATTAAGACTTTAATATTAGAATTAAACTAACCGTGAATTAACGGAAAAGTTAAATGGATAATCATATAATTAAGGATAAATTAGAAAATCTTAAAAGAAAAAAAATTAAAACCTGAACAATATGAACCATTCATTTGATTTAATAATTTTGGCGGTCATTTTTTCTACCCAATGTTAATAATTAAATAAATTCGCTGGTCAAATCCGCTTGTATAATCCGCTAACGTTAATCGCTAACTGCTGATTGTCAAACAAGAACATTGCGGGGTAGTTCTCACTTCAATTTGTTTTGTAATTTGAATACTCTCTTTGTCACAAAATCTCTCAAGTAGTTAATATGGTTGGCTTTATTAATTATATTTTTTTAATTTTTTCATGGTATTAATAAAATACTTGGTAAATAAATATATAGCATTATTTTATGTTATAACTTTGATATTTAATTAGAAAAATAGTGCACAAAAAAAGATAATAGATAATGTAGTGGATATAATCAATTGATGAATTTGAATGTAAAAATTTTTACATTTGAGAAAAATAAAGACAATATAACTAATGAAAATATTTCTTTTAATTAATTTATTGATAATTAATAATTTGTTTTTCACTGAATAAAGACATTGTAAGGACAATGTAGCGAATATAATCAATTAATAAATTTGAATATAAAGAATTTTTATATTGAAGAAAAATAAAGACAATATAACTAATAAAATTATTTATCTTATTTTTTGTTCTGAAACACAAAGAACCAATAACGCCTCCACTGAGGCTCGAACTCATAATCTTCCAAATGAAAGTCCAACCCGGGTACCATTAGACCACATAGTCCTGGTTATTTATCTTATTTAATTTATTGATAATGAATAATTTTTTTTTTTGAATAAAGACATTGTGAACACATAATTCTAAATTAAAGAAATGCATATGTATTATTTTTTGTTGTAACTACTAAATTATTATTTATATAATTTAATAAGAGTAAAATAGAGTACTAATTATGCCAACTTTGATTGGGATGAGGTTCGAACCTAAGACCTTTTTTTTTTTTTTATTGAAATCAATGAGTAAGTTAACGGTGAACTAACGACAATTCTTAAAATTTTAACTGAATTAGTAACGGTGTGTGGGTATTTTAGGAAATTTTAATGTAAAATTTAAATCTGATCAATCTTTTAATCAATCTGAGCCATTCATTTGATTAAAATCTGTGACCGCCATTTTTTCTACCCATTATAGGCCTAACTCTCTTGGGCTCTTATTAGTATAGTAGATTATAGGCCTAACTCTCTTGGGCTCTTATTAGTATAGTAGATAGTAGATTCCGTTAAACGTTAGTAACGTTGAAAAGATTATTCTGATTACCTTATTTGGTTCATACATTTTTATTTATAAGATCGTTTATGTCACCTCTATTTTATAACTCTTAGCTACTTATGAATGACTATTTCTTGCGTGTATAACAGGTGTTAAATGCACCTGGTTGGTTACCAGTTAACACGCTAAATTGCCCCCACATGGCCCGTCACTGTTGATCCATATGTTATTAACTACTATTGACTTTGACAAATTTATAATAGAAGAATTAATCATGACGAAAAATTATACTCCGTATTATATTACTTCGCGAAGCTAAAGACTTGAAAAGTGTTACAATGTAAAATAAATATGTATTTTGGTAGAAGTTTGATTATTTTTTAAGTAAATTGTTTGCCTATAGTATATAAAATGTCGCTATCTATATATGAAGTGTTTCAGATTTTTGTCCAACTAATGAAGAAGTTGGGGTGGCAGAGTATTGCTGGGATACAATAAAACCCAATGCACCTACTATTTATGATTTTACCCATTTCAGTAGGGATGGCAACGGGGCGGGGCGGGGGCGGGGAATGGGGTCCCCGTCCCCGTCCCCGAAATGTCCCCCCATTCCCCGTCTCCGCCCCGTTCCCCGGCGGGGATGGGGAATTATTCCCCATCCCCGTCCCCGCGGGGATTTTTCGGGGACGGGGAATCCCCGCCCCGTTTTGATTCATGCTTACTTTTTTTTTTTTTTTTTTTTTTTTTTTTTTTAAAACACACATAATATAATATGCATTCTTAACAAAACTAGAGAAACACAATTTTGTTAAGAAAAAATCTTAAATCGCAAAGATGAAAAAAAAAAATCATCTACTAATACCATGAGAATATGCAGAGATAGAGAATGAAGAATATAATACATTGATGTTCAATAATAATTTAAACAAATAAACATAGCCTATTTATACAAGATATATATACGGTATTACGGTAACAATGAACATAAAATGTATGTACCTAAACTAGAATACTAATTACATGGAAATTCAAGAATATGATTAAATATATACAAGAGAGATATTAATTTATATATAATATTAATATTATTAGTCAGGGATTCGGGGACGGGGCGGGGATCGGGGATCGGGGTCGGGGCCGGGGCGGGAAATGCCCTCCCCGTCCCCGGCGGGGATTGGAAAATTCCCCCATCCCCGCCCCCGTTCCCCGAACCCATCCCCGTCGGGGCGGGGAACGGTTTTCCCCATCGGGGGCGGGTTCAATTGCCATCCCTACATTTCAGTCATCAACTATAATAAATTTTTTCGTTTTCAAAAATTATAATGATTTTTTTTTTCGATTTAGTTATTGATTCTAACTGTCTGCAGAAGCAAATGACTCAATTAAGTAAAATCATCAAAATTCATGATACAATTAAGTACAAAAAGTCATTTAAAATTAAATTGAGAAAAAAATATTATAGTCAATGATTAAATTAGGTATTAACTCGATTACATTAGATCATTAACAGATTATACCATGGATCAGGAGGGTCTACCTTGCATCGTGGACAACTAATTTGTACATGTAAACAAATTGAAGGCACATCACATGATAATTATATACACATAACTTAACAACTACAAACACATAAATTGTTAACAGTAGGTATAAAATATGTTAACTACAGACGCATAACATGTTAACTAATATTTTATGTGTCTACAACATACTCTGTACCTGATTATCATGTTATTTGGTACCATATTATGTGCCTTTAGCCAAATACCTTGTGATCAAGCGGCATAACTTGGCCCCTTAAATGAGAGGTCTCAGGTTGTTCTTTGAATTGTGCCGCTAATAGAAGATTAGGAACATAAAAGGGAAGCGATCTCCAATTCATCAAACAGAATTATCGTCTAAAGGAGTTAACTGTAAAGTTTAAACTGAACCTCAATGTTCTACCAATTGCTATATTTGCTTTGATGTGCAGTGTATACCGACTTCCCTTCTCTGCTTTTTAGTTGTTACTGTAATACTATCAATGATTTAATGGCAAGATGTTCTCTGTTTCCAAATGTCAAAGATGGTAATTTTTTTCCTGAAGATCCTTGCTTGCACGCCAGCTGCAACTCAATTATATAGACAGATGGTGAGATTTGCTGAGGTTCAATCAGGTATTAAATTTGTGGTTGAGATGTTTATTTCTCAGATTTGTTATCATCTCAGTTTGACTTCTGTTTGGTTAGCTTAATATGTGTAACTCCTTGTTGAGCATATAATGGAGCACATGCTTCAATTTAGTATCGGAGCCAGATCGAAAGTCATGGGTTCAAATCTCGTAAATGGAGCACATGCTTCAATTCTCCTTCGAATCGAGACTCGAAGCAAAAAGTTAAATATAGTGCAACATATATTTGTATATAGAGGCACAAGATAGCCATTCCCTTCATGTTGTATGCATGAATCATGATGAGTTTATTGAGTGGTGAAGTATGTATTGTATATGCAACAATGAAGCGACCTGAATAATACAATACAATTCTCACCAAATGGAAGGACCAGTATATTGTATATGACAGAAAAAATGGGGAACAAGTGAACCAATCTGAATGGGGTATATCCTCTTACAAAAGCATAAATTAATTTAATTCAATGTGTGACAAAAGTTTACAGGAAGAAGGCAGCAGATCCACCCACGATTGCCAAGATCAGATTGAGAGGACTCGAGCTCATAATCTTGTGGGAAGACGATGGAGGTGAAGAAGTTGGAGACGTTGAGTCGCCACTGATGCCTTTGTCAGAAGCTGGAGCATCTGCAGCCGGGGCAATGTCTGGAGATGGTGCGGGTGCAGGGGTGGGGGGGATATCTGTCCCGAAGATGGCTTCGGGGAGGAGAACTTTGTCGACCTGATAAATGGCAACGGGGTAAGTTGCATGAACTGCACTGCTAATTTTGGTACTGGTCCATCCCGAGTTCAGGTGCACAGTCCCAGACACATCAGTGAAATTCAGGGCACTAAGTTGCCCACCGGCAAAGGTACTGATCGGACCAACTTGGCTGAGGTTTCTTAAGTCGGAGAGCGAGTAGTAATGTGGCAATGCGTGGTAAAGGAACACAGATTTGAGCTGGTCAGCGGTGAGATTCGAGAGTGCCTGCTTCGTTTTCTTGGAGAAGGCATCGTCTTTGGGCACGAAGAGAGTAAGCCCTTCTTTAGTATCGTTGGCTTGGTTTTGGAAAGTTTCCACAACTTTGGTGGTCTCAATGTAGTTAAGGAAAGTGTGGAAAGGTCCAGCAACAGATAGCAAATCTGTTAGGTTCACAAAGTCTGGGGCCGGGGCTGGTGCCGGAGACAGAGAAATGCTTTGGGCATTCACTGCCGGCATCGAGCAAGAAAAGATCATCAGACTAGCAATCACAAACACAAAAGTGTAATCCATCTTACAGGTATGATAATGTGCTTCTCTCTCTCTCCCTGGAATAAACACTAGAGACTAGAGTCCCTGCATTTGCAAGATCCTAATTAAATGAAATCACAAACATCATAGGCAACACATAGATCCAAAGACAGTTCAACTAGAATCATACTACTTCTGCTAAAGTTACATTAACTAGAAATATACTACTTATAATTGAAGCATGTGCTCCATCTCAACTAAAAGCGACCCCTCACGTGTGAGGTGGGTTCCAAGCAACACGTGGACCATAGTCGCTTATGGATGGCGATGAGATTCAAACCATGACCTTTGGTCTGGCTCTGATACCAAATTGAAGCAGTTGGATTGCACGGCTATAAAGTCACATTCTTTAGCCCCCAGATATATGTAAGATCTCAACATTTGGACATCAATTCCATCCAGAAGAAGGATAATAAGAAGCCACTAATGAAAAGATCAGACACCCTTTAACAGACAAGCACATAAGATAAGCATTCATGATTCAGTTCAGTAAGAAAGAATATTAAAAGAACAATAAAAAAAATTACTAAAACCCAGCATCTCAAAAAGAATGTCACTTTTCGTGAACAAGGAAAGTACATACAGACATGCTGGGAAGTGGGATTTGGGAATTGGGATATCAGATTCAGATTAGTACTGTATTTCTTTTTTAAAGTTGTAATCTTTAGCCGACAGAAGCTGTAGATCTCAGCATTCTGCCGTAAGTTCCAAGAAAAGGACACAATCAGAAACAAAACAGATTCAGGTACCCTTTTAGATGCAAGCACAAGAAAACCAGAATTCAGAGCTACATTACAAACACACACACACAATGTAGATAGATTATAGATATAGCAGTTAATTCAACATAACAGAAGCAGATCTGGGGTCCAAATCTACACAAACAAAACTAGAAGATTTGAAATGAAAAGAGGGTGGTCTGTAACTAGAGAGAGAGAGAGAGCTAACCTGGGGAGAACTGAGCTGAGTTGAGCAACTCAGAGAGAGAGAGAGAGAGAGAGGGGAGAGGGGTTTGGAGGTGGAAGACAAAGGCTGAGGGGGAGAGTATTTATTTTGTTAAAAGGGAATACTGGGCATTACTATTGACCGTTGAGCTGAGTGCGACTGTTGTAGTGAAAATGATGGTGAAATTGGTGATATGATTATATTCAATTATAAAAAAATAACTTGGAATGAGGGAGTCTTTAAGGAAAAGTTTAGATGTGAGTTGGGGTTTCTCTGTCAGCTTGCTTGCTTCCAAATCCCAACCACTAAAGATTTCCTTTTTTTTTTCGTTTTAATTCTTTGTCTAATTTTATCATTTCTTTTTGTTTTCTTACTTCCTGTGTGTTTCTCATGATGTCCCTCAGGTTGCACTGCCCCATGTTACTCCTAATAATACAACATTCGATGTAACAATGGGGGACCGAACACGAAGGATTGCATAATGGAGAAGTGATGTGGCCTTGGATACCTACTGGTCAATTGCCAATGCACTGCTTCATTGGTAGATTGCCAGCTCATATGCTTGGCGAAATCTTCTCCTCGTGGTCGGTAGCCGTGGGAATAACATTACATGCGTTTTCATATTTTATTTTATTTTGAAGTGAGTTACAATTTTTATTCATTTCATTTCTTTTAAATATGTAAGAACAATTTCATTGGTGGCTTTATAGAGTTTTTTTTTTTTTTTTTTTTTTTTTTTTGGGAGGAGCACGAAAAGAGAACATGCATGTATTAGAGATGGCCAAAGTCTAGATCTAGGATAACACAAATTGGGACTAACCAAGGTAATTCAGGGTCACTCCCGTGCAAGACCTACCCCGAGTTGGTCCCATGCTAGGCCCGGGTTTTTTATTTTTATTTATTTAAAATAATTGTATTTTTTAAAAATGAGATTTAGATCTCATAGTAGTTAATGGTAAAAACTATATCTAATTGTTACGAAAAATTCTATTAGACTTGTGTTTGTGGTAAAAAAACGCAAGTCTCAATAGAATTTCTTAAATTAATATAAATATATATATATTTTTTTGTGTGTGTGTGAAACACAAGAAATGCAAGTCGTACTTGTGTTTCTCGTATTTAGCTAGGGTTCCTAGAATCTCTCCTAGGCTCTCTTTCCTCCACATTAGTTAGGGTCCCATAAGTTTGTTTTTTTTTTTTTTTTTTTAAATCACAAATGGGATTGCTCTTAGCATTTACCAAACAACTAGAAAGGAACCTATCTGACAATATGTGTCTGCCTACATGAACCTTTTAACCGGTATATATAGCATATGTTCATCCATTAGAAATAAAATCAACAGACTTGTTAAGTGGGATAACCCCAGCCAAGATGATTAAAGATACAAACTTGTAACTACAAGGTCATAAGTTTGAATCATATCGCAAAGCTTACCCCGTGTACACCCTCGAGTAGTGACTGCGGATTTTCTTCGTCACCCCAAAATAAACTTATTAAGTATTCACAAGAAACATTGCTAATAGCACTTGGAGTACAAGAAACATTATATGGGAGTATATGTAGAGTCAGTAGAAACATTCACAAAGAGTACAAAATGGGAGTATATGTAGCATTTTCCCAATTATAAACAATTGCTAATAAGCACTTGATACTATAGCAGTACTAATCAACATTTTATAATTTTTTTTAATAATATAATATTTGTATTATCCCACAAACATTGTTAATATGTTTTTTTTAAATAAAAAAAAAACGGAATTTAAATAGTTGTGCATATATCTTAATTAGTTAGCATATATTATACAATTTGTATTTGTATATCACATGCTTGGACTTATGAAGTTCAAATAAAATAAAAATGCATTTATTTATTTATTTATAGTTATAACCACTCCATAAGCTGGTTTCATACCAGAATTTCGCGGGTCTGATAGGCCCAACGGTTTTTTCTCCTCTCTTCTCTCTCATTCCCATCTCTCTTCAGACAGCAAATGAAGAGACGCTTCTGCAATCACATTCCTCATCGTCCCTACTCGCCATGACAATCTGATTCGTTCCAGAAGGTATGCTTAATTGCATGTGTTACTCTAACTTCTCTTCCATTTTTGGAATATTTTCGGTTTTAGAGATCGACATCTGTCTGTAATAGTAAGCTGCACCTATAGATACACTCGCACCACTACATTACAGAGGACTGTTCCTTGTTCCTAAGTAGGATGTGTTTGTATCCTGCTCTTTGATTCGTTTCTGGCAAAAAGTGCTCCTGGACTCATTACGCGGTTAATTAAAAGTTAAAATCCGATATATGAATGCTAAGCTTTGTGCTGCACTACCTTTTTTTTTTTATTATTTTTTTATTTTTTGATGCAATAATGTGATATCTCAATCTGCGCGCACTGTGTTTGTCCTTTTGTTTCCTCGATGCATATTTCATCTCTTAATCGTTGCAGGGGATTATTGATTGATTATTGCGTTTTAAAAAGCGAGAAGACACAAAAATGTCTAGCTATGAGGGTGTAATAGTTTCCGATCCTGTGCTTCAGAGCCAATTTACGCAAGTGGAGCTGCGTGGCCTCAAAGCCACTGTACGTCAACTGCACTTATACTTTCTTCTTCAAATTTTTTGTCATTTTTGGTGCTTAGTATTTCTTTATTCACCTACACAGTTGTCGTTATGTTCTCATCATGATCATCTTTTTTCCCCGGTTGGTGTTACTGTGCTTTATTTACATTTATGTGGATCTGTTGGTTATTTTCATTGGCATTGGTGCCACAGTATGCTTCTGCGAAGAGTCAGGCTGGGAAGCTCACTGTTGGATACTTGCCACCAGTTATGTGCAAATTGAAGGGCTTGGTTGGGGTATTCAATGAAGAACAAATTAAGACCATGTTGAGCGAGTCAATTCCTAATGCAAATGAAGAAATTGATTTTGAATCCTTTCTTCGGGTGAGTATGAGGTGTTGTTAAATTGTGTGTGTGTGTGTTTTTTTTTTTTTTTGCATATATATATTTACTCTTTTTCCCCCTTTAACAATTTCATGTATACTTAATACAATGTTTTCATTTCATCATGGTAATATAATTTACTGTGTTATGTTATAGGTAAATAGAGATTTGCTTGACAGTGTGCTACCATGTTATTTTCTTTTGGGCATCTGTTTGTTTTTTGCATTTACTATGCTCCACAGACCACATTCAGTTAATATATGATTCTACTGCTTACATTAAGCCTGATTCTTTCTGCACAGGCATATCACGGTCTACAATCAAAGGTCACGAAGAAACCGACTACCACTAGTTCAAAATTTAAAACCTCCACCTCTTTTCTCAAGTCCACCACAACAACACTCCGTCATTCAATTAGTGAATCAGAGAAGGCCTCTTATGTTGCGCACGTCAATAGATTTCTTCAAGCTGATAGTTTCCTGTCAAACTATCTGCCTATGGATCCAGCTACAAATGCACTGTTTGATGTTGCAAAGGATGGTGTTCTTCTGTGGTAAGGAGAAAGGACTTGTTCAATTATTTAATTAAGGTCTTATCATCCTTCAGCATCTTTTGATCCCTTTACTGATTTGGTTCTATGCAGTAAACTCATCAATGTTGCTGTCCCTAACACAATAGATGAACGAGCTATTAATACCAAGAAAGTTCTTAATCCTTGGGAAAGAAATGAAAACCATACGCTATGTCTAAATTCTGCGAAGGCTATTGGTTGCACCGTGGTTAACATTGGCACGCAGGATCTAGTTGAAGGAAGAGTATGTGAAGTCTAAGCTATTTGTCTAGATTCTGTTATAAATATAAACACTTCTAAAATTTCCCCCTTTTCTGGTTGTTTTTATTAGCCACATCTCATCCTTGGATTGATTTCTCAAATTATCAAGGTATATTACAACTTCACAATGTTTCTGTCATTAAACTACTGAAGTGAAGGCAGGTGTCAATTTGCTTAATTTTCTCCATTTTTCATTTTGTGTGAATCAGATTCAATTATTAGCTGATTTGAACCTGAAGAATACTCCTCAACTTGTGGAACTGGTGGAGGACAGTAAGGTAGCTAGAAGTTGATTGGTTTTTGTATGCCTTATACTATAAATAGTTGATAGTTTAATGTGTTGCATTTGTTCAATATGTGAATAATTATAATAAAATTTTCAGGATGTGGAGGAGCTCATGTCCTTGTCTCCAGAAAAAGTTTTGTTGAAATGGATGAACTTTCATCTGCAAAAAACAGGCTATCAGAAGCAGGTTACAAATTTTTCATCTGATTTGAAGGTGAGGTTTGCATGCTAACATCAGAGCTAAGTTTTGCACATTTCAGTATCACTTAGATTAGACTGATATTTTAATGAAGATAAACACCAGAACATCACATGACCATAAACCTCTCACATTCCCAACACAATTAAGAAAGATATACAGGCGGATCTTATTTGTAAAATTCAACATTCTTCATTAATTACATTTTCAAACTATGCTTTGGAAGTGTAGCAATTAATTTTCTAGGCAATACCAAAAGCTCTTTCACTTGCAGGATGGAGAGGCCTATGCTCGCCTGCTCAATGCTCTTGCACCTGAATTTGGTTCAACTGCAACACTTGAAACGAACGATCCTACTGAAAGAGCAAATTTGATTATCGAGCAAGCAGAGAAATTGGACTGCATAAAATATGTTACTCCAACTGACATCGTTGAGGGGTCAACAAATTTAAATCTTGCATTTGTTGCCCAAATATTCCAACACAGGTCAGAGATTTTAACTTGTTTAATCTTCCTTCATATAAGTTCTGGAACTATCTTGATCGTGATAAACCATGATAGTGCACAGGATTGCTATAAAGAATGTTCAGAAACAAACAATACACAAATATCAGTATAAATTAATTGTTTTTAGGAATAAGGATCACCACTCAAATGTACACCAAACTGCAATTGGGCCATCAAATAAAAAAAGAATGCAATTGGATCCTTCAACAACGCAAACTCATGCAATTCAACTCCAAATGATTTGTTTACCTAGAAACATGTTGATATGGTGGTTATAGAATTTAAAAATATTTTTAAAAATAATTTAAAAAAAAAAAAACAGACGAAGGGGCGGCTTCGTCTTGGGCCGTCTCCATGGCCGAGGAGACGGCCTGAGACGTTGCTTGCCCCGTCGTCTCCGCCGGAGATGAAGGGTTATTTATTTATTGTAACTAATTATTTTATTTAATTCAGTAACCGTCAGAATGTTTTCAGGTAAACAGGTCATTTCGGGTTGAATTGCATGAATTTGTGTTGTTCAGTGGTCCAATTGTATTTTTTTAAAAAAATTGATGGCCCAATTGCAATTTGGTGTACAGTTGAATGGCTATTTGAACCTTATTCCTTGTTTTTATTAACTAAATTAATGTATTGCAATGAATAAATCCTTTAAAATTTGACGTGTTATTACTTATTAATAACATTCTAGAAAAAAATGCTATCACATATAACAAGAAAAATTATGAATGAAGTGGTTAAAAAGCAAATACACACTTATAGAATGTCTTTACTTTATTTATAATATTTAATGTGTTACTTGCATTTTATTCGTGACATGTCCAACCACATTGGTGGTTAAAACTTAAAAGGATGAAAGCCAAGAAAAAGATAAAGGGAAAGCTTGAAGAATTGCATCAGAGTTTCTTCAATGCTGATGTTGATTCAGTCAACTTTCAATTACTGTATTTGAGAAGGGAACTTCACCTTTTCCCACATCCCTCATGATTTGCTAGTTACTGCATAAGTGGCATAGTAATGAAATTATGCCTTTAATCTGTTTCATTGGCATAATTCATTGCAGAAACATATGTTTTTTTTTCTTCTTTAGTCCTTTTAACATCAGATCACTTGGTTGTTAACATATATTTATATTGCCCTTGTTGTAGCCCTTTGGATCAAATATATTATGGCAAATCATGTTTCACCTAAGAAATGTCCTTTGCATTCTTCTAATAGCTGATATATGAGTTTTGTTACAGGAATGGCTTATCTACTAACAACACAAAGACGACGACTTTTGCTGAGATGATGACAGATGATACTGAAACTTCTAGGGACGAGAGATGCTTTCGGATGTGGATTAACAGCCTTGGAATTGAAACATATGTCAATAATTTATTTGAGGATGTTCGAACCGGGTAAGCTATAGTTTTATGAATTATGGATACTATTTGAACTTTGTAAATGCTACTAGGCTGTTATGTATTTATGCACAGATGGGTTCTCTTGGAAGTCCTTGACAAAGTATTCCCTGGATCAGTTAATTGGAAGCAAGCTACAAAACCTCCAATTAAACTGCCATTTCCTAAGGTTGAGAATTGCAACCAAGTTATAAGGATTGGAAAAGAAGTAAATTTGTCACTTGTGAATGTAGCTGGGAATGATATTGTCCAAGGAAACAAGAAGTTGATAGTAGGCAAGTGTACTTGATCTCCTACCTACCCCTTTCCCCATTCGGTCTAAAATAAATGATTAAATAGTTAATTTGTGGAAGTACTTAATTGTCTTCTTTTTCAGCTTATCTTTGGCAGCTGATGAGGTTTAACATGCTCCAACTATTGAAAAACTTGAGATCTCGTTCTCAAGGAAAGGAGATAACAGACAATGACATATTGAATTGGGCAAACAGCAAAGTGAAGAGTGCAGGCAGGAGCTCTCAAATGGAGAGCTTCAAGGATAAAAGTCTTTCAAATGGAGTTTTCTTTCTTGAACTTCTAAGTGCTGTGGAGCCAAGGGTGGTGAACTGGAGCCTTGTGACCAAGGGGGAAACAGGTAGGAATGTTGAGGTTATTTATATTAGATTTTGGTCCCCATCATCATATCAATCACAGGCCTCAACCCTGTAAAAGTGCAATGAGCATTTGCAGTAAATGATGATTGTTGGCAATTGCAGAGGAGGATCAGAAGGCCAATGCCAATTATATAATCAGTGTTGCCCGGAAGCTTGGATGCTCAATCTTTTTATTGCCAGAGGACATAATGGAGGTAAGTCATCATCATGTTGAAGAAGATTCCATTGAAGGCAGCTGAATTAGTTCCAAGTTGCTAGATTCTGAATGGACTACGTCATTTGGCACAGGTGAACCAGAAGATGATCCTCACTCTCACAGCAAGCGTCATGCTCTGGAGCTTGCAGAAAAAAACTGTTGTTGAAGTTGTGGCGGAGGAAAGCGAAGGAGAGGCTGAGTCTGAAAATCAATAGTTGTCTCCACACCACCAAATTTAAGATGAGGCAATAGAAAAGAAAAACTATACTCCGTAGTATATTCAATTCTCAAATTGGCAACTTAGTAGGGAGACGTCCTTATTCAACATCTCCAATAATGCTGTAAAATTTTGTACAAAAGTACATTTTTTTATCAACTCAATTTTTTGAAAAATAAAAGCTTCTTGTATCTCCGTTCGCATTAATGTTATCAACTCTAAATTACACATGTAGAACAACTCAACTGATTAATCAAGTCAAAATAAATTAATAGTTAAACTTGGCTAATAACCACCATTGTATAAATATAGAATGGTCAGAGTCCTCGGGATTGGGATGCAATCCTTTTAATTACATATGTATAGATACTTAGACAAAACTTGTCCATCATAATTGTGAATTTGTCTCAAGAGATGAAATCAAATTCAGTGGCAAAATATTATTAGATGGTGAGAAAAGAAATCAAGAAGAAATGCCTTATCAATAAAGGAGGAAGAAAGACAAAAATGTAAGATGGAAGAAATAAATACACAAATGTCACAAATACACTTTATTAGATCTTATCTTATTGTACAAAGTTAGATCTAATTAGATCTTATCTTATTGTACGTCTGTGTACTAAGTTTAAAGACTTTTTGTAACTTAATAGTTAAGTTTGAAGACTTTTCATGTAATAGTTATCTCTTAGGAATTGTAAAAATTTTGTAAGTTTCCTACCAGATTTTCTATATAAGGAACCTCTTTGTTGAATAAAAGCATAAGATAAGTTATTAGTAGTTACATAAACTTGTCCATCATAATTGTGAATTTGTCTCTGTCAAAAGAAAATTGATTTAACTCTATTAAGATCTTGTGGTCAAAAGTTAAATACGAACTTTGTACAAATTTATAGTGAATGCATGTCACTTTAGATATTAAAAAAAAAAAAAAAGTTTTAATTTCATTATCTAGGAAACAAGATACAATACTTGCAAGAAAAATTGTCCCATTTAGTAAAAAAGTAGGATTGGACAAAACGAATTCTTCAATTCAAACAAGGTTACTTATTGGTAAATGTTATGGTAGATTGTAATTTTAATATTTGTCCTACCCTTATACATGTCTTGTTTGTAATTAATTAATTAATTCTTTAAGTTCCCACTTATAAACTCGAGAGATACATATGAAAATCTTATAAAAAAATATTACACATCTTATGTGAATTTCACATTAACAATTAAAATTTTATAGTGTTTTAAGCAGCTTGGGGCTTGGCTCGAATCCGAATGGTTGTGCAGAATATAAAGCAGAATTTCCATAACCAAAAAGAGGTAAGAAACCATGAATGAAGTGGTGATTTTGCAAGCCACAGATTCTGCACTTCTCAACACAGCTCTGATACTGTTTCAGGAAATGATCATTTTTGCAAGCAATATATATCCTTAAACTTCTCAGATTCCATTGATGATATTTCAGTTGGTATAAAAGTTTACAGAACTTTGCATTTTATGATGCCTAAAACACAGACATCATTTCCACTGCACTGCTTTGCCCAGCCAACATAATTTCATGTCCTATGAAGGCAGCAACAGCAGCAGGCCCTGATAACAATGTTTTACACTTTACATACAAACCAACAATTCATTAAACCTCCTCCCCATCATTTAATGAATTGAACCGTCGAAATCTCCGATCAAGCTCTGCCATCACTGCTGACTCCTGTTTCTTCCGCTGTTTTGATATATTGGTGATTGTCATAAACCCAATCTTGTCGAAAGCAACCTGCAATGTTCATGAAGAAACGCGCTTTTACTTCTAAGAAGAGTAGTTGAACCGTGACTAAATATTAGACATTGTTTCACTAGTGTTATGAATCAGAATGGCCAAAAAACGGTTGGATTAGTCTCATCTTGTAAGATACAGAGAAGATTGGTAGAACACAAGAACGAGAGTGGGGAAAGTAAAGCAATACCGTTGTTAGCTCATCAGGATCGAAAAGGTGATGAGTGCTTCTTTGTATGATGTTAATCACGTCCCCGACATGATGTGTCAATAGCAACTCTTCCTCATTCATCTACAATCATAACTAGAAAACTTTACAACCCTTCTCAACACATTTCCATTCGCAAGAGGCAAAGCGTATGAAAAACGGTAATGAAGAAGATAATGGCCCTGTTTGGTAAATAGTTAGCCTATCAACCAATTTTGGCTTATTTGAGAAAAGAAATTATACCAAACAGCTATCAGCTAACAACCAATTTACCAAACACCTTTCTACAATCAGCTAATTTTATCAACTAGTTATACCCTCTAATTAACCCAATCAACTAACAGCTAACCGCCATTAACCAAATAGGGCCATTATATAAATTATAAAGACCATTCACCTTGAAAATTGCCAATGCCACGTGAAATAGGACCTTCGCTCCTTCATAGAATAGCACATCCCAAACACGCAAGGTTGTCTGAAATGAAATTACATACATTAAGAAGTAGGCCATATTTACGTATAAGAGGTGGGAAGGAGGGAGGGGCACCTCAGAAGGCAAACTTTTGGAGAAGAGGCAAAGAAACCATTCCGTGCAAACAAGAGAAACATCGAACTCCAGAGATTCCAAATGAGACGCTACCCTGCATTTTTCCCATCGTTAATCTTAATACAAGAGCGGGATTAAAGCTTATAGTTGAGTTGAGCCACAACAGAAAACCATCAAAAGATGGGTTTAAATTTATTTAAGAAACAAAAAAAGAAAAACTAAGCATATACAAGTTAAATTGTCGAAGTCAGAAAAGAGAGGACACCTTGGACACTTTTTGGTTAACAGATCCTTAAACACTCTTTGTTCCACATGGCATCCAGACAAATTATTTGTATAACAATCGCTAACCAACACGTTCTCTAAAAGGACAGCGAGCATCCAGAAAGCTTCTTCTTCAGTTTTCATCACAAGCAACAGCAAAGCTGCAACATAGTTTAACCCCTGCACCATTCAAGTATAATCTTATTTAAAAGACATATGACAAAAGCCATTCAAGTATAATCTTATTTAAAAGACAGAAAATCCACCTGACAATAGCCAACTTCAGAATCACGGAAAGAATATCCAACAAGTACACGCCTAAGAGCAGCATGACCCTCTGGAGTGTCCAACCATGGGTGACCAGGGAAAGTCCGTGGCAGATCCTGAAAATACATGTAACTTACAAATGATAAGAAGTGATACTTAAAAAAGCATTAAACAAAAACATGTTTCTTGAAAACTAGATCAAGGCCAGCCATTTAAATATCCTTCAAATCTAAAATGGGAATGGAGGGCAAGAAAAATAAACCCCTTTTCTGAATGTTAATGCCCATGATTTTCTGGGCTGCTAAAAGACCTCTGTCCATGAAAATAAAAACCATCCTTCCTCATCAATTTAGAAAAGTTTCCTTTGTTCAACCATAAAACTGATGGACAAAAATAGAAGCTTTTATTCCAATACTTTTATAACATGGGGAATTTTAACAATTTAAGATATACATATGCTACGAGAGTGATATACAAAAGTTTCATCTGTGTTTATATGAAAGACTGGAAATTTGCAGGAGCTGGCCACCAAAGGTAATAGGAAGAAATTCAGGTTACACAGAGAGGTAATTATCAGGAGTTCTAAGTCAAAGAAGAAATTTGGTAAATAACGCTAACCAACTACTATACAAGGAAACACCAACATGCAGTCTCGTGCATATCACTGATATATGCACAATTCAACATCGTGGGGCTAAACTGATTGCACCTGTTTCCTAAAATATTAAGTTTTGGAGTTTCTTTCAATCACATCAATTAGTTTAGCTGTCTAGAGAATTTTTATACTTCTAATCACAACATTGCCAGATCATGTCTTAAAGGGTTGATAATTTTTGCCATAAAAGGCAAAATCCCCTCACACCAAGATGGTAGAAGGGTAAATCATGGTAACAACCCATTAGGTGGGAGGACCAGTGTCTCGTGCCCATAAGGAGCCCACCACTTGATCTTGTGTCATCGCCCAGAATCTACCGCCCAGGAACCAATTGAGCTACCCGTGCGGGGGTTTGATAATCTTTATCCAGATTCAGCAGGTATTAAGCTAATGGATTGGATTTAGCAAATGTAAGTAAATAGACATAAACAATAGGGTTATTACAACTAAAATCTTGGGGCTGCCACTTGAGAACCTGATTAGCAACAAGATGGGATCTTTCATGAAATCATCCCAATCCAATCCAAATAATAATAATAATATAAAAAAAAAAAAAAAAAAATTGTTTAAAGAGTGAAGAGAAACTGACATGGTCAATCTGCTTGGTGGCGGCGGTGACCTTGCCTTGCACGGCAGAGATCAAGTCATCATAGTAGCTATCCGGGACCGTAGACTTCTTCTTGGCGGCGCCGGAGAGGGCGAACCAGACCTTAGGCCTGAGCGCCGGCGGAATTCCCTTGCGGATGAGGCGCTTGAGGGCGATGGCGTTGCCGAGCGTGGAGAGCTTGAGATTGGAGGCGACCTGCGTCTCCAGATACCAATTAGCGCCCTTTGTAGCCTCCAGGGACCACCACACCCGACCCTGCTGCCTCACCTTCTCCCTCACCTCGTTCAGCACGTTCACGTCGTCCACATTCCCCTCCACCGTGAACCCGTACAGATCCTGGAATTTCACCGTCAACTTCGCCCTCCGGGCATGAATGCTCGGCCGGAGAATCTGTATCTGCGCTTGATACTCCAACGCCAAATCTTTCTTGCTCTGAGTGTGAGCTACCGCCCCCCCGTACATTTCCTCCTCCGATCCTTTTCTCTATCAACAATCGCAGGAATCAATCAATTCTCAAACCCCCCAGTGGCCCTCAACGTTCGAAATTCAAGCGAGAAGAAAGAAAAGAAACCCAACAACAGATGACAAGATAGATTATTTATAAAGAATGAGTACAAAAATGGTGGCAGGGAGCCACGGATCGGTTTCAATGATTGGTCTGTTTACAGACAATGAGAGAAACACGAAAAATCGAAGAAAAAGGCATCCGAAAATTTAGAGAAAAACCAATATTTTCTTCTGGGGCCAAGAAAATTATTGGTTTCGTTTCAATTTATTATAAAAATTAATTCAAATTTATGCATTTGAAACTTTCTAAACTTGCTCAACAGAACTCTTCAAACGGTAGGAATTAATTTCCTATTTTTAAGACAAAAAAACGCTTGTAATGGCGACAAGACAGCGGATGAGGAAAGTGAGACTATAGACTTTCTCTTTTGGATAAATCTAGTAATTAGTATTCACCTAACCTGTACTATAAGGAGGTAAAAATAAATAAATAAATAAATATCAACCGTTCCATTTAATCAAACATCAAACATATAGAAAAGCTTTTAACTATTTTATTCATCCCACTAAATAAAAATCAAACATTCAAACATGCATTAACCCCAAAGATTTGTTCAAATATCAACAACCTTTAAAAGATTATTTATTAACATTTTGGGCTGAGGTCACATTTCTCCATCACCATCATTAATTCAAACAAATAAAATAAAGGAATAAGGTTCAAATTGGTCACAGAACGTAACATGAAAATACAATTAGGTCACTACACGAAAAAAAAAAAAAAATACAATTAGATCATGAATACTTCAAAAAGTACAATTAGGCCATCGAACACTTCAAATGTATGCAATTTCACCTGATAACAGGTTACCATATATTTTAGCAAGTTACCCGCTTACGTGGCAGCTGAGTTGACATTTTTAATAATTTTTAATAATTAATTTAAAAAATGAAAATAAATAAATAAAACGACCAGCCATGCCGTAGTTTTTTTTTTTTTAAGTGTTAAAATTTATTAAAAATTATTAAAAATACCAACTCAGCTGCCACGTAAGCTGGTAACCTGCTAAAATTGATGGTAACCTGCTATCATGTGAAATTGCACGCTTTTGGAGTGTTCAGTGACCTAATTATACTTTTTTTTGTCAAGTGGCCTAATTGCATTTTCAAATTACGTGCAGTGGTTAATTTGAATCTTATTTGACCTTATTCCTAAAATGAATGATATTTCAATTCTTTTATTGGATATAAAAATTTATAATTCATTCATTTGTATTGATTGTCTCCATATGATTCCGTCTTCTGCAAATTCCAATTGGAACTACTCCGAAATCCTCGTTTTTTGTTGAATGATTTCTTTTGATTTCATTTGTATTTACTATATTGTTTATTTCTCGTATGTCTCAAACTTTGGCATTATGATCGGACAATTAGATGTGATTAGCCGGCATAATTAAAGCATAATTGGGAAATGGGTGTATTTAAAGTGATTTATTATATTAATGGCTGTAAAAGTAAAAAACAAAAAAAAAAAAAACAAAACAGTCGAATAATAATACACTATGACCATATTAATTACGGATTGCAATTTTTTTTTTTTAATATTTCGTGAAAAAAAGGTAGAATTGTCTACCTCAAGTGTCGCACAATCCGATCCGATATAATTGTGGATGGGTAAATCATTGTGACTCAACTTATCAGCATAAACTAGACGTTTGCTTATTGCACATATGGAGCCCTTCATTTGAGATGTTGCTCCCATACTAACGCAGGTGAGAGTCCATTGCTTAATATTTATATAATTGATACAAAGTATTATTTATCATTCTATTATGAAGGTAAACATGCATGTTTAGAGTTTATACTAACATTGATAGAGTCGATTGGCGATTGCACAATATTTATATAATTGATACAAAGTATTACAGAGTATTTGTCATTCTATTATGATTGTTAAGCAAATACCCTGAGACTGTCTTACGAATCGAGTTTCATCTACATTTTCTTTTATAATTAACTTCTTATACCCTAAATATTACATTTTAATTTAAAAATAGTGTGTTTGGTCGCCTTCTCCGGTAGGACATCTTTTACAAAAAAAAAAAAAAAAATTAAAAAATTTTAAAAAAAATTGTTGTCACTGGAATTATTACCGAAAATATCGTCGGAATCTTTTTGACCGATTCTTCCAGGTGAATAACTTGATATTGGGCTTAGATGCACCAAAATAGCAAGTTGAATGGATCTAATTGCACTTTTTAAAGTTAAAGGACGTAATTGCACTTTTGACTAAAATTAAAGGGTTTATTTGACCTTTTTTTTCTAATTTTTAATTATTTGTATTTATCAATATTCTAATATTGGACATGAATTTTCGCGCATATAAAATGCTAGTTAAAATAATATGGAGTACTACACACTTTAAACAGTAAAAAATTATGTCTTGCCAGTCTTGCACCACGTGTTTTTGATGAGTGATTGTCAAATTAAGAATCATTTAAATTGACATTTAATTTGACAACTACCACCAGTAAATAATAATCACAATTTAAAAAACACAAAATTATTTTCCAAAAAAATCTGAAGCATTTTTTTTTCTGATGTCCGCGTACAGCTCAAGTATGCATATCTTTCAATATCGACGTGATGCGCAAGTTGTGGTGTACTTTATCCTATTTCAAACTCAAAAATCTATAAATATTTTCATATTTAGTGGTGCGTAATGACTACTTATTGATTGCCTGCAAATACCCAATTCCCAAATTAGCTCCACGACTGGCGTTGTTGTATGCACGTATCATTGTTTTCTTTATGGTTGATTTGGGACGTGGGTGTTATCGCGTATCTTTATAATTTTTATACTGTAAATTCATAATTTCTAAAGTATAAATTTTAGTTCACTGGAGTCTGAAAGTTTAAAAATTATAGATCTACAGTATAAAAATTATGGATATAAATTCGTGCGCACCATGCAAGTTGGGTACGTGCTCACAGCATAACGATTGGTTCGGTCGCGGAAGCCACTTTTGAAGTGGATTGAAGCCCAAATCCAGAAGTCACTGCTAGTCTGCTACGAAAAGGCTTGGGCCCATAAATCCCATGTTTTGGGGTAACTCCATAGGCCCATTGTTTGAACCTTCATTTTATTCTCCCATAAATTGTATAAATCGCGAAAATAAAATAAAATAAACAATTAGTATATAGAAAACTAATACTCCGTATGAAAATTGGAATATGAAGGGAATAACATAATTTATTAAAATTGTTGCAAAGTAATTAGTGAAAATACATTTATGCTTATATTGCGGAAAGAATCGAAGAAGATAATTGACTTTTAATGCAAAGAATTATTCACAAACCACACTCAATGCCTCACATACATGAACAATAACAAATCAATGAGATAATAATGAAGATCGCTTTGAATCTTGTTTAGCACTTAGGTAGATCCGGTGGCGGCGGCGGAAGCCTGGTTGACGGCGTCGGCCCGTTCTCCACCACTATGGCGGTTGCCAAACCCCACGGCAAGTGTACATCCAAATGACAGTGGATCAACCATACTCCTGATCATATACAATTAAAAGTAAATAATTAGGACAACTCCAAACAAGTTAGTCAGACTATTAGATTTAACATGAACCACATAGCCTAAACCTTTGTTTACTGCGCACAAGAAGCCCCTCACTTTGAGAGGTTGCCTAAGCGACAACTATGCAGTTTATCATGTGCACACTAGATAATGGTTATTTTCTTTCTAGTCATTAGAAAAAGTAAGTAATTAAATATTACCTGGATTGTTGGCTCGGAATCTAATGACGGCCCAGCCTCCGACGGGAACGGCGATGGTGTTTCGCTCTTGGGGGTTGTAGAAGTTGAACTTTCTCCGGTCAACGGAGGGGTTGTAGTTGCCGAAGCCCTGAGCTAAGACATGAAAATTGAAGCCATGCAAGTGTATTGGGTGATTTTCAACGCCGATCAAAGCCGTGTTCTGAAGCACAATCTCGACTGTGGCGTTGAACTTTACTTTCTTCACCTTCGTGGATTTCGTGGTGGTTAACAAAGCCGGATTGAAGCTGTTGCTCGCGTTAGTGTAGTCGAATATCACCGGCGGCTGGTCGGGGAAGTCGGTGGTGTAGATTCCGTTCACGTTGCCGAAGAACGCCTCCAGCATCGACATCTTGGTCGGGAACCGGAAGGAAGCGTTGTTCATGCTGGCGGCAAACCGCTGCCCGTTTATTCCGCCGCTGCAGGTGGCGTTCCCGGGGTTTGCGCAGGCGGCGAGGCCCAGCCCGATGGTAACGAACATCTTCTCGTCCACTTCCCTTGGCGGAGGGGACCAAAACCGGCCCGTAACCAGCCCGGTTAGATTCGTGAAGAATTTGTGGGCAGTTGGAGTATCGTTAAAGGCCGGTAATACCGGCATTTTGGGCTGGGCCGTGGGAGCCGCGCCTTCGTATACTACAATTCCGGTAGTGGTGGTGTTATCAAACGGCACACCGGCGGCGCTGGCGTAAGGGTGCGCCGCCATGTAGTACAAAGCCGGCGGCTGACTGGCCGTTAAGAGAACATCGGCGGTCTGCGCCGGCGCTAGCACCACCACATCGGTGTCGTACGGGTTAGTATACGACGCATCCACCGCCACAACTCTGAACTTGTGATCGGCGATTTTGAAAAACAGTTGGTTATTGAGTGCAGCGTTGACGATCCGCAGAAGGTACGTTTTCCCGGGTATCACCTTAAGCCTATACGTTTCATCGGAACTGCAATTATAGAGGTCGCCGGGGCGGCCATTAATGGTGTAAGCGTCGGAGCTGTTGGGGGCGCCGCCGATGGCCAGCGCCGCGTTCTCCACGTCGACAACATTGGCGTTCCACCACTCTCCTAACACGATTGGGATTTCTCTGTAAGGCTTCGGGAAAGGGTATGAGCGGCCGTTTCTAGGGCGGATGACAAGCGCGCCGTGCACGGTGGTGCGTAGAACCGAGGAATGAGCGTGCCACCACAGAGTTCCCTCTTGTCCAGTCACGTTAAACTTGTAGGTGTAGCTGTGGCCCGGTCTGATCGGGCATTGAGTTGCCATTTCCGGCCCGTCTGCCCAAGCGCTCAATATCTGGAAAATTCCATGCCTGTAAATTAACTAATATTAAAACTAATACTCAACGTAAACACACATTACTCAGATGTACCTAAGAATATTTCCAATGGCGATAGTCAACTCTTATTATCTTTTATAATCATTCTTAAATCACATCACAATGCATGATAGTTCCACTCAAATTTAAAAATATTTAGTTGGTTAAGTTGTGGCATTTTTCAATCATATTTTTAACAAGAAAAATCAGGACGGAGTTACTGTCTGAAAGTGTGCAATTGACTAATACTTTGTAATTTTAACTGGCAAATGACCACAAAAAGGTAATTAAATCAGTTTAGATTGTTCATAATGGCAAGCATAAACCAAAAAAGTCTTATTATATATGAAGTTAGTACTCACCAATGAATAGTGATGTTGTATGGTGAATTGTTGAGGACATGGACGACGAGGGTGTCACCCTCTTTCACGCGTATAATCGGGCCGGGAAGACTACCGTTTACCGCAGTGATCACTTGTCTCCGGCATAGCCTCTCCAAGGTAAGGTTTTTCACCTGTACCCATATATTGCATCATGCATTACACTAATTAATATTAAAATAAAAATTTATAGTACAAAGCTTATTCCAAACTGTACCCCCAAAAAAAATTTAAAAAAAAAATCAAATGACAGCTACATACATATTTAGTTTGACATTCTTATATGATTAGGTAGCATTATATTTGATATATCATATATATCAATTCCATGGAATATGAATCAAATTATTTTAAAAAAAAAATACATAAAGACCATCCAGTTTCACTTGAGAAATAAGATATTTTTATTACAATAAGACTAATTCGATCAGATTTAATCTAATTTAAGACATGTAAAAGTCATCCTCTTACTTTGCAGTCGTATTAATTAATAGTGAAAATGCATTTTCAACCCGCAACATACATAACCTCGAGCTATCTAGCTAAACATCGTGCATGCATGCATGCAAAGAAAGAGAGAGAGAGAGAGAGAGAGAGAGAGAGAGAGATGGTAATTACGTTAAACGTATGCTCGACAACTTCTGCGGACGCCATAGCAAGAAGAAGAGAAATGGCGCATGTTAAGAGAAGAACGGAACGAGCCATTTCACGACAACAATAATACTAAGCTAAGCTAAGTACGAGAATGTCTGGAGCTTAGCTAGGAATATTATTGTTGTCTCTTGAAGAATGGAAGGGAATGGGGATGGAGTCCCCTTATATATATAACCATAGGAAGATCGAGGTTGTACACTTCTATAAGCAGACGGCAACTTAAATTAATTAGTGGTTAATCAAAGGACAACGTTAATTGGTCAAGGTTTGATTATATTATGTTTAATCACTCCTTTAATTAGGAGCTGTAATATATAACATTATAACATTTCCACGCACGATTGCGTGAACAACTAGTTTAAGGAATAAATTAAAATGAGTATGAAAATTATTGGGTAGTTTGATTCTTGTTAACATTCTCTCAGTTGAGTCAGTTGTATAAGTCTTTTTAATGCGGTTTATCTCTTGTGTGTGTGATTTGTATGTTATTATATAAGAAGAGAGTTTATCTAAAGTACGTTATTACGTAATGATTGTAGATTTTCTCGTAACAAAGAAAATGATATACATTAAAAAATATATATAGCACGTAAGGTTGGTTCGTTATCAGACGGTTGAAGTTGGACATCAATAAGTCCTTGCAGATTAAAGAACACATCTGACTCGCATTATCCTAATAATAAGCCATTATTCAACTTTCTAATCCCTACCAAAAAAAATATTCAACATTGTAATACGTCATTTGACTCATTCTTTTGTTGTTTTAGTACTCTATGTGCAGTAGTTTTTTGTTTTTTGTTTTTTTTTTTTTTTTTTAAATCTCATATTGACCGATATTTACATTTTAGTTCAAAACATAAGGTTAATTCAAATGCGTGTATTTTACATCCGTGAGATCATCATTTCAACAACCAAAATTGTACTCCTAGGTTTGAATTAAGAAAAAGATGGAATTTATGTGTATATATATATGGATGCCAATTGGCTTGTTGAGCTGGATCTTGAAAAGAAATCCGAAGCCTTTATTTGGCTGCGGCATACCGTCTATGGTCTGCAAGATAAAAAATACAATTATGTATTACCAGAATGTCACGAGTTTAATTTTTATAAATATTCTATCGATTTAATTTGTTACACAAATTTTTTTGTGTACTTTACCTCTCCATTATAGTTTGTAAGTTATTACACGAAAGCTGAGTTTACCTCATGTATATACACTTTCGGATAGTAATTGCGGATTTACTCGTTATCAAAAAAAAAAAAAAAAAAAAAAAAAAAAAAAACTATTATGCATTAATTAATATATCTTTTGGTATGCATTCGTATGTTCGATGGTAATTAATAGTAATATGTATATGAACTCTATTGAGTGCAAATATCATTCTTGAGACTTAAACTCTTAACTTAAAAGTTGGAAATCTCAACTTTTTAAACTAAGATTACAATACAACTAGCTAAATTAATACGGCAACCCATCAGAAGTGGTTGAAATTTATGAACATCCACATTCTTGCAACCCGCCTACCCCAACAATATTCAGAGAAGTTTTAAAAATTCTAAATTTTTGATATGATGGTCCAAAAGAGTATGTATATGAAAATTGATGATTAACATTAATTAAAGGAGAAAAAAACATCATGGATACGTATTTGTGGAGTCAATAAGAGTAGTTATTATTTTAGTACCCGGATTAGAATGGTAAACGTATATATGTCTTAGCTAGTTATTAGGTGGCAACAACTACATAGGGTGAAATCATAGGAGAAAAAGAAGACAAAAACATATACGTACTTTCAATCTGTAAAAAGTAAATGCGTTATTGGTTTCCAAGAAGCAACCTAGGAATGGATGGATTGAAGAAGATTACTGTGTGCAGATGGAATTGGACTGTAATGAAAATAGAGTTGAAATTGGAAAATGTCATATGACTATATGAGGATGAGGGAAGTAGATAGGTATTGGCGCAAAGGGATTGCTAAGTAGGTGGAACATAATTATCGTATTAGAAGGTCACGAGCTCGATTATATATAGCGGGTGTTTGGTAAATAGCTATTAGTTGATAGCTATTGTTAGTTGATTGGGTTAGTATGTTAGACTAATTGATAACATTAGCTGATGGTAGAAAATTAAACAATTTGATAAATTAGTTGTCAGCGGATAGCTAATTACATGCGAAATAACTTTCTCAAAAAACTGATAAAAATATGTTTTGAGCAGTTTGAATTTTAGCATTTTGGAGCAATTAATCAAGCATTTATGGATTATTTAACCAAATCAAACAATTAATAATGGTCAAATAAGCCAAAATTGAATTGACTGATAAGCTAACTATGTTACCAAATCTGGTCATTATCAATATATTTTCTTGGTTGAGCTTGAGACACAAGATCTTCTTAGTGAGCTATTATACCCCGTGCATATTCTCAAATAATAACTGCAAGTTTTCTAACTTCATCACATTAAAAAAAAAAAAAAAAAAAAAAAAAAAAAGTAGATAGGCAGTCAAGTTTCCATGTAATCTAAACAAAAGATTTAGGAACAAATTGCTTCTTGGAATTGGTATCTTAATAATGCAAATATTGCAAAGTCAATTTGTTCCTAATACTATACATATATATTATGTATCACAAAAATGATACTTCAACAAACCTTCCAATCTCATCAATGGTGACTTCTGACTTGGATTTTAAGTACACAACTTGTATACTTGTTAAATTTGTTAGGTTTTTGTGTATAACAAACAATTCCTTTGTTGGCTCAAAATACAGAACAAATAAAACACATGCATATCATTGAGTTTAGATAAAGCCTAAAGGATACAAGTTGTACTAGAAATAATTTCATACGTACGTGTGAGGATATATATATATATATAATCATATCAAATCCTTGTTTATAGAGACGTTTCATTTCTCTCTAAATAATTAGCAATGTATTGAGATAACACTTATTTAACTACCAATTTACCCAAAATGATTCCTTTACTATGCAAAAAAAAAAAAAAAAAAAAAAAAAAAAAAAAAAAAAAAAAAAAAAAAAAAACTCAATTTAGTCTTCAGTGTAAGTAATGAGGAATAAAATAAGTAAAATTTTATATATAAATGAGGAATCATTTTGGATAAATTGATAGTTGATGATTAATTTGGTAATTATGAAGTAGTCAAGTGACCATTTTGAGTATTAACTCAATTGTATTTGATGGGTTAGATACTTAGGTATAAGCAGTTTAATATTTGGCCTCGGTTCGGGTGGTCAGACTCATGCCAATTGATCGGTCCAAGCTCAGTATCGTTTGAAATTTAGAGGACACGTTATCGCATTTATGAGAAGTACAATTGGGCAATCCTGGACTAATTTTAGGGCCGGAGATCGTTTTCCTTATTATTTTGGTGATTGTTTTTCTTATGTTTTAGAAAATCAACTCGTAATTAATACTCTTCATTATTTAAGGGGTTAGATTTCAATATTCCGTCTGAGTATTTTATTTATTTATTTTTTTTGAAAATCCAAACAAAGAAATATTATTAAGCTTCAATAAGGGACCGAATACAAACGGGCCGGGTGGAGAGACACCCCAAAATTGGTAACTAGAATGAGCCCGTAGCTCACGCAAGTGTATGAGCTACAAGATTCGCTGATCAAAAGTGTAAAAAAGAATACATCAGGAAAATAAAATATATAGTCATTTTGGTAACCAAAAATATTAAATTAAAGAATCTAGCTAATTAATGTGCCAAATGGAATGACGAGAATATGATGCATAAATTGAATCATTTCTACCATATGATTACGTACAGATAGATTACCCTTATAGACAGGTCAAGAAGTTGGCGATGTTCGATAGCCATCGTTCAGCTGTACTGTTGAATCTAATCTAAAACTAATTAATACTAAATTAAATATCAAACCACAATTAATCATCAAGAAAACCACTTGGTTGCTTGCCTCAGCTCACGCTTTCTTTCTAGCTATATATTAATTATTAAATATTAAGTAAAGGTTTAATATTTGGTTTACCATTTTTTCTATGATAACTGTTTGGTAGAGGGTTGGAGGCTTGAGCATAGCTAGCATCTTAGTATTGAAACGTGGCGCACACTGCTATGTAAGTATGTATAAAAAAATAAAATTAGTTATGTTTTCGCTATTAGTTATAATTTTTTACGTTCATAAAATTAACACATATAATTATAGTAATGTTGTATTCTCCTTATAAAAAGATCATATCGACACTAGTAATTAAAGGATGTGTTTGTCGTAATTAAAAAAAACTAAATTGATTAGTGAGACCACACACACATTATGTTCAAATTAAATGGCCTTCATGTGGGAGGAAATATTTTTATATTACTTTATTTTTTGTATGACGAGGAAAACTCTGAATCACTATTTAAAGATGTGCAATGCGTAAACTCTATGCGATCCTAACTAACAAATGATCACAAAGAGATAAACAATTTAGGTTATTTATAAGTGAATGGTTCAAACTAAAAAGATTAATAGTCCGGTCACTCTAGCTAGAAATCAAACTTGTAACGTGTGGTTATTAAGTCAACAACTTAATCAATTTGGTTAAGATTATCCGGGCTCGATAAAACTTATGGCCAAGCAATATGCGGACATAGTTTCATTTTGCCTGGCATTGAACCAAACCAAGTCTAGCTAGCGAGCACCCATTCTAATAGATTAAGCATGCCTTTTTCAGTGGGTTTTAATAGTCTATATATCAACCACTGCACCAGATATATATATATTATATTGTTCTGTCAAATGTTAATATGTAATATATTGTTTACCGGTAACTAAAAAAATATTAAAATATCGTTAAAAATAATAAAAATATTTTAAACTCCAATTAAAACTTCATGCATCAATTTCCAATTCGTCTACCAATACGGCAATGACCTTATTTGGTGGCTGACAAAACAGTATTGGGAATTGGGATTAAGGCTTGTTCGCTATGCGTTTGGTAATCGGTTGTGCAACGACAGATGACGATATGATGTTACTTAATTGCGTATGAAGTATGTAGTTGGAATTGAGTTGGGTATGGATAACTACTTGCCTACTAACGAATCTCCACACCAATCTGCAGCGTCAAAGCTACAGGCGGCGAAAGGGTTTATATGGCGGCGAAGCAACAAGCAAGGGGATTGACTTAACCACCTTACATGGCAGGATAAACAATTGTAGAAAGAAATGTCGTATCTCCAATTTTCCAATTATTATTAGACTGCATGTTTTGACACCACGTGTACTTTATTTATTTACTCCGTATTTTAGTTAACTACTATATAATCCACTCTATCCATAATTGTTCCACATAATATGTTAACTTTGAACTGAGCCGCCACTGAAGTGAGACTCAAACTTGTGACCTTTCGTTTGAAAGGCTAACAACGGTCACTAAATCATAAGAGTAACCTCAATAGAGATACTTTGTTAATTTTTAGCACAGTACAAAACTTGTTGACTGATTTTTAATAAATATGGAGACTATTTTTTGTTGAGTTTTATTCCTGCAAAAACATGATTTTTGCAGTTTTTTTAAAAAATGACTTGATAGACATGCAATTGCGTCTCACGGGCGTCCCTAAGCAGACGTGTGTGTTACACGCGTCCGCTTGGACAATTGAGAGTAGCCCCCAGCTGACGGCCACTCTCAGTTCAATGCCATTTGGTTGTTGCCAATGACACGGTCATATTTTCGGTCGTTGCCGGTGTCAACAGCCAATTATTTAAAAATAATAATAAATTGCTCTAATTATTATTATTTTTTAACCTATAAATACCATTTATTCTCTCAATCACTACATCTCATATCAACACAATTTGTTTTGCATATCACAATAGAAACTGAAAGAGGCGATTCAAGTTATCAAAATTCTCAATTCAATTTTTCTTCTTCCCGACCTGCATCTTCACACAATTCTCAATTTCCACCACTGCCCAACTCGAAGAGTAGGTAGTCGAGAAGTTTGGAGTAGAGGACGACAAAATGTTGACACGCACTCATATGACAATCTCACAATATCAAAAATTTGGCAATGACCAAAAGGACCTAACATTTTGGAAGCGCGTCGAAGAATATTACAACGACAATCATCGAAACGGTGGGCCAAGGAGAACTCAACAAAGATTAAAGATGCATTGGGGTCTTATTCGTTCTAAAAGCTTTGAATTTCATGCAATTTATTGTAAGTTACAAGGAATGCGCCTTATCGGTGCTAGCGATGCGGATATTATTGTACACGACGTGCTATTGAGGAGTACAACAAAATATGGTCGCAAATTTGGCTACAAACATGTATGGGCCATTTGCAAAGTCATTCCAGACTGGGGGCACAAGCGTCGGATGTACATTTGGCTACGAGACAACATAACTAGTCGGGTGGACGAAGAAAATGGAGCAACGGTGAAAACTTGAGGGAAGCATAGTAAAGGTAAAAAAAAATATGGTGAAAATGACATATTTATAGCTAGTGAAAGTATGTAAGGTTTTGACATGTGGTCTTTGGCAGGGTTGTCGAAGCCCTACAAATTTAATTCCGACTCACTCCACTAATTTGTAGTAGTGGCAAGACCAGGTCGAATCCCAAGAGAACTAATGAATTTCGTTCCTTTAATTAAAATAAAATGACTCAAAGTAGGGAAAATTAGGGGATTTGAGAAGAATAAATAAAATAGACAATAATTAATAACGAGTTCAGAGATGTTGAATTCTGATTCAAGGGAAAATGAACGTTAAAGATGTGACTTAGATCATTGGCTCTTACAAGTAAAATTCAGAATCAAGTACTTAGCCAAAGACTAATTAGGATAGCCATAACTAGTATTTGATCTCCCTGATTTAATTGATTCAAACTAAGCATTCGAACCAACAACTGCTATTGAATGAACTGGGGACGATAGCGTTCCATATTCGCCCAATAACATCATTACACTTAAATGGAAAATAACTAAGCCTAAATTACATATTGAGATAGCTACAATATGCAACTTAGTCTTCCTAGCCTTTATATGCTAATTAAAGCAAAATAATTAATACAAACTACTCAGTCTAATCATCTATGACAATTACGGATCATAAACTCATAAGATAGCAATAGGAAAACAATAACAAAGTAAGTTGTCAATTTAATTTACTATCAGTCTTCCTGTAAAATTTATTCTGAAAGAGCAGGAAGTACATGAATCCAACAAATTAATTGAAATAGAACCTCCCTAAATTCACAACTCAAACTTCAATCCCTTGAATCAGATTAAGAAAATTAGCTAGACATAGAATAACTATTCTAAAATATTAAGAATTTAGAAGGAACAATCTACTCAAAATACATCAGAATGGCTCTCCTTTTATAGGGTTCCAAATCAACAATCTTCCCTAAAATTTATGCTCTTATCGCATCTTTCTCTTCAATTTCATCTTCAAAAAGTTTTGTTTAACTTCCTCCAGAAATCTTTCGCGAATGAATCGCTCAAAGTCGTCTGGTCCAAAGCCTTGCTGCGCTCCCCTTCTGCTCCGCTGCTTGACGTTCGTAAACAAAACAAAAAAGAAACAAAATATAAATTACTAAATTTACGTACAAGGAAAAAGAAGAGGAAGTAATGGGTGATTAGGATTACTTAAACAAGTGGGCCCTAGTTCATTTATTTATTTTATTAACTATTAAGACTAATTATACTTACAATTTATTAACTAACTTATCTAATCCTAATATAATAAAATATACTAAAAATAATGAAATATAAAATATAAATAATAAAATTAACCAATAAAACTTATTTAAATTAAGGTATCAAATATGCTCATCAGTCTTAATTCATGGCTTTGCAAGGTGAAAAAACTCGTGATGGGATTATGAAACGATGGAAACGCATAAGGTAAGTTAAATCATTTGAAATCCCTAATTAAGGGTGGGAAATCAGTTAGTCACCGAATTCATGGTGAAGATCATACAGTGGGGGACTAAATAATGGGTTGAGAGATTGGGTATGGGCTCCTGGCCTCAATGGTCATACTCAGTGTTGGCTGGTTGTACTCAATCAATCTAATAGTCGGTTCGTTCGATTAGCTTGAGGCAATCGAAAGGGCTAAAACATGATGCTATATATAGTTATGGAGTAAATGTAGTTGTTCTTGAGTTCATCCCTCAATAATGAAGGTTTAAATGATGCTTGCTACTATCTTAAATTCATGTATAATAATTAGTAAAATTTATGAGTGATGTAGATTTATAAATATCGCGGAGGATTGAGGGATCGATTTTCTTTATATTTAATGGCAATAACCTACATTTTATATTCTATCATATCATTCCTTGTTTAAACCGAGTGGTTATAGTGAACTGCCATGGATTGTCTTTAAGTCGTAAAATCAACATGAATCATACACTTAATAAAACTATTTAATATTTTAATAATGGTATACAATGAAAAAAATAAATATAACTTTATTGAATATAAAAAATAATAATAATAAACGACACAATTACGCAGATCACCGAATGGATTTTTAGATTTTAATCATATTAGAGGAGCAAGCGCCAATAAGGAGACTGTTTGGGGAAGCCATAGGTCACTTGATTGACGTGGAGGCTAGTAATTGGCTGCTACACGCAGTCTCTGACGCAGCAGCTCCGTTCAGAGCATCGTCATTTTTTTTATTTTAATTCATTTTTATTTTGCTCCGCGACTCCCGGTGCAGCTGGGTATTCTACTATTCTGCAGTCATCCGCCATCACTCTCCCAAACGAAACAAACAGCGAAGGAATTAGGAAGAGATCGAATGGAACGATCGGCGAGGTTTCTACCATTGCCACTGTTGTTAGTTACACTGATCACAACTGTTAATGCTCTATATGGCCCCTCCACTCCCGTTCTTCAGTTAAATCCTTCTAATTTTAAGTCTAAGGTCTCTATTTTTGTTCAATTTCATTTCTGTAGATCTGTTCCGATTTTCATCGCATTTTATCAATGCAATTTGCTAGAAATTGATGTTCTCCATTCTATTGATACTGTCTTCAGGTTCTGAATTCCAATGGCGTAGTGTTGGTAGAGTTCTTTGCCCCGTGGTGTGGCCACTGTAAGGCGTTAACACCCACGTATGAGAAGGTCGCTTCTGTCTTGAAAGGCGTCGCTACCGTCGCAGCACTAGATGCCGATGCTCACAGCTCCCTTGCTCAGGTAACCTTTCCCAATTCCCTCTACTATATTTACTTCCAATTTCTCTGTATCGTTGAAAATCCTATCCGAATTGATGAGCACAGACTAGGGCAATGCTTTTGTAGGATTGAGCTGAAATAAGTAACGACAAGTATTACGAAGTACTAGTTCGAAAAGAGTGAGGGTGACAGAGATACATATCCGTACACCAGCACAATTGCACATATATTTGGAATTGTATAAAATCTCTTTTAACGGTTACACAACTTGTAGGTATGTAGTGAGTTTAGTAATTAATGTTATAGATAATATTTGGACCATGGGATATTATTAAATTTGATCTGATAGGACCGGTAGTAGTTTCATGCAATTGCTTCAGCAGTAATGCCAATCTCTTGAGTGTATGTAGAGCTATGATGTGCTGAAATGATATTTCAAAGATGGATATATTTGATTGATGCTAATTTGACATTCTTGTCTTCTAGGAATATGGCATTAAAGGCTTTCCTACCATTAAGGTTTTTGTACCTGGAAAGCAGCCTGTGGATTATCAAGGCGCAAGGGAGGCTAAATCCATGGTTGACTTCGTAAAGGCACAGGTAATTACTGTTTTATGTAATAAGTTAGAAATATTAATTCAGAACAATGGTTTTCTCTCTGTTCACTCCACTTTTAAGTGATGAGCATTGTAATTGAACAAGCTAAAATCTAGTGTGCTTGAAAAACAATTTGAATGGCTATATAGGTTTCACACAAAGATCCTTGATGTACATTTTTCTTTTATTTTTGTTTGCAACCGCAATAGATTGTTTAAATTTTTTCCCATTTCATGATACTGCTTTAGCTATAACTTTCTATTCATTTTGTATTGTTTTTTTCTGATATCTTGAAATATTTAACTTGCAATATACGGAGTATAAGGTTGCTTCAGTTTTATGCCTACTAAGAGCATCCACAATGGTTGGGGAGAATTGGGGGATAATGTAAGAGTGATTAGGAGGGAGAATGTGGGTAGGGGAGGAAAAAAAAAGCAAAAAAACCAAAATCAAAAAAAAAAAAAAAACAAAAAAAAACAGAAGGGTCAGGCGCGCCCGTGTGGGCTGCTGCTGTGCGCAAAACGCGCACAGCAGCCCATGTTTTTTTTTTTTTTTTTTTTCTTCTTCTTCTTTTCTGCCATTATCCTCAACTTTGCAGATGAATTCTTCCCAAATTTATTCTCCCCCACATTAGCTATAAATTTGAATTGAGTGAATTAATGCTGCATTCTCCCCACATTATCTACTGATGTAGATGCTCTAACTAGCTTCAGAACAACTGCAAATGCTTATACAAGTTTTTTTCTGAATATGACTTTCTCTATTGAAGAGACTGTCAGTCTTAAAATTGTCAGAAGTATATATTTCAATTTTCAAATTATTGAATTGTCCTTTTCTCCATAGCCTATGTGTTCCCCACGTCCCTCCTTTTACCTAAATTTCAGTTAACGCCAGAATTGGCAATTAGGAGTAGACAGGGAATTTATGATTGAACTTATTGAGTTAGACTTTTTTTGCATAGCAGCATAGGTAAAATTGGGATCGATTAAATGTTGGTTGTCCTTGATTTAGCTAGTCAATAGATAAATAAGAATATCGGAATATAAAGGATTTTTAAAAAATAAAAAATAATAAAAACAACATATCTACCTAAAATATAACATTAGACTGCTTGCAGTTAGTTCACAATATATATCTGATTGTGGAAAAGTTGTAGGTTTAGAATGGTTTCTGGACTATATTTAGCCCTTAATGGTCTTAGGGCATCTGTACACATTCTGTTTCTGTTGCAACTCCAACCAGAAGAAGATGATTACGATCAATTTTCCATATACAGATTAGGAATCTGTTGAAGGATCGGTTAGATGGAAAAGCAACCGGAGGGTCTTCTCAAAAGTCTGAACCTAGTGCTTCAGTTGAATTGAACTCAAGAAATTTTGATGACTTGGTGGTTAAAAGCAAAGACCTCTGGATTGTGGAGTTCTTTGCACCTTGGTAAGTTGCCTACTTCATAATTTTAACTCTCTTAATGTTTCACGGTTTCACCTGATTTCTCCTGTGCTCCTGCATATTTCTATATTGCTGTTTACTTGCTTACTTTGTTGATTGTAAATGCAAAATGCTTGGATTACTGAACTGATGTTGACCCTGGAAATTGAACATGAAGGCCACGAACTTGGGTCACTGAGCCACCTCCTTGGACCAATGAACCTTGGCATGTTCATTGCCTGACGGACTTTAAATGGGAGTGAAGTTTCCTTTCAGGTCAAGCCTGCAATGTCAAAAATTGAATGATAGTATTCTTAGGCAAGGCAAGATTAATTAGATTAATAATTGACTGCTCCAACTTAATTATACTATTATAGGGCTAACATTTATCTGCTTATTTAAAAATGGAAGGAATTATCTCTGCCCCTCTTATTGCCTTATCTTGTTTAATCTCTCTTCTTCTCAGTGGCCTCCTTCATATTCTCCTAGCATGAATTTTTTCCTTCATAAACAGACATAAGTTACATCTTTGACTGTATACTGCACCTTAATTGCATTTTATTAGTTGGCATTCACAAAAATGAAATACCCTTATGCCATTAGTGAGGTACCTGTTGATCATAAACTCACAGTTAGGGGATTGGACAGGAAAATTTGAAAGTTAAGGATCAAGGTGCAGATTAAGTGAAATTTCGGTGACCACAGGAGTAATTTAGTCAGAAATGGACAGATGAAGAAGTATACAATGATATGCTCCTTCATGAATAAGGATCCTATTCTGCACAATTTTTTTTGTGTCTACATGTGAATGTCAAGAGCGCATTTCCTAGACTATTTCAGTTGTTTTTAGGCAATGTGTTTGGCTCATATGACCACATGGTCTACATATAGTATTTTGATTACTATTTTGTTCTGCAAAGGTGTGGCCACTGCAAGAAGCTTGCTCCTGAGTGGAAGAAAGCTTCAAAGAACCTCAAGGGGAAGGTGAATTTGGGCCATGTAGACTGTGATGCAGAGAAGGTGAGTTGTAAACTGCACATTCTAAGACGGCATTATGCATATCAGAGTGCATATTTTATTCGTTTGCAAATATTATAATTGCCTGAGGCCGAAGAAAAAATGGGAAGTTAATTTTCATGAATCTTGTGTCGGTTATTGATTTTTCAAATGGATTGAGATCTGATGGGTTTAGTTTCCAGTCTCTGATGAGCAGGTTCAGTGTCCAAGGGTTCCCTACAATTTTGGTATTTGGTGCTGACAAGGACCATCCTGTACCTTATAATGGTGCAAGGACTGCCTCTGCAATTGAATCATATGCACTAGAGCAGCTGGAGATAAATGTTTCTCCTCCTGAAGTAACTGAATTGACTGGACCGGTATTCCTGCTTTACTCCTAGAGTTCTTTCATGGGTAATTTTGTCCATTCATACCATTATTCAACACATTTCTCAATGTCTTCATATAGGATGTTATGGAAGAAAAATGTAGCTCTGCTGCTCTTTGCTTTGTGGCATTTCTCCCTGACATTTTGGACTCCAAGGCAGAGGGAAGGAACAAATACCTTGAGACATTGTTATCTGTTGCTGAGAAGTTCAAAACGAAGCCCTACAGGTAAGTGCAATAATGTGCAAATTATTTTGATTGATTTATTATTTTCTGGAAGGCTTAAGCTAATAAGTACTCCGTAACTAATGCAATGCAAGTAGACACAAAATTCATTCATAAATTGACATGGCTGTCAAGCTTAACCAGTCTTAATGATAATTACAGCTATGTTTGGGCTGCTGCCGGTAAGCAACCAGATCTCGAGAAGCATGTTGGTGTTGGTGGCTATGGCTATCCTGCGCTAGTAGTCCTAAGTGTTAAAAACCAAGTATATGCACCCCTTAAGAGTTCATTTCAACACGACCATATTAAGTAAGTGCTTGTCCAAGCTAATTTCTTTGCTCTTGATGTGATATTGCGATTTGAAATGTGATCCATGACCATTTTCATATATGCAGAGAGTTCGTGAGAGAAATTGGAGAATTAGGGGGTAGGGGAAGAAATTTGCCTTTAACTGGCACCCCTACAATTGTAAAGACCGAACCTTGGGACGGTAAAGATGGGGAAATCATGGAAGAGGATGAGTTTTCCCTTGAAGAACTTATGGGAGATGATACAGTTAACAAGGATGAATCTTAAACTTCAATACTTCCTCTTTCAACATTATAAAGAATGGTACTCTCTACTTTAAATTTTTGAGGATTTAACAGGTTAGATAATGTGTTAATATCTTGTACTTAATCAAGTTTTAAACATATTTAATGCAATGATACTCGTACCATGTGGAATCACGTTGCAAGTAGCATTGTGGTATGCTATTCTCTTTTAAGTTAGTTACGATTAATTAATAAAGTGTGTGTATAATGGCAGCAAATGCGCCACGCAGGTAGGTGGTTGGAGGAAACAGAGTGCGGTTCTGTATAATTAATTACAGATTTAAGAAAGAAGATTAGAAGAATACCAAATTTCAAAAGAGAAAATAATAATGAAAAGGACTTGTAGCTTCCGCGACAGGTGCTTGACCGGGGATAGTCCAACCACGTACCCCTTCCCAATTAAGGTTTCATATATCCCGACGGCTATTTATTTAGTGAACAAAAATGGAGGCGCAAATCTATTCGTCGATTATTAGTGGTTAGGTGTAACAAATATCAACTTGCCAGTTGCCACCACAAACTCTTCAACGTGCTATATATTACATAACCTGTATATGCAATCTATTACTAGCTTTGCTTGGACATGCATTAATTAACATGTTCAAATGTTATTTATATTATCAAATATTTTGCATCCATCCATCAATCAAAACTTGTATTATATATACGAGGAAACACATCCATGAACTAAGAAAATAATAGGCATATTGCACTCAAGTACAAGTCTTTTGTAAAACGAGTACCAAAAAACAAAAACAATACTAATTGAAAACATATACAACATAGTCCTAATACAGATTTAACTCCTGACATTCAGTGTATTCCCCGTACGGCTAAGACCAATATAATATGGTACGCAAATTTAAGCTTGTTGTAATCAAAGCAACTGGTGGATAGTATCCTGGCACATGCACATGCAGTCCACTAAAACTGATGGATGAGATATTTGATCAAGTAATCAACAATTATCCGGTTGGTTTTCTCGGTGAGATGGAAGGAATCCCAGAATACATACTTATTTGCATCCGTGCACGTAAACGGGTTCATCTTGTCACACAAGTAACTCATCTCAAACATCCCTGTCCCGCAACAAGCTAATGATGCCACATCAAACCCTACATTTACATAATCAACTAAAACAATTAATACAAATCCAACTCCCATCTACTAATAACCTCAGATCCATCAACTTACATTTTTCAACATATTAATAACAAGTGAACTGTGTTAAGTGCACCTAACAAAATTGATAGTGTTTCATATATTCTGGAACACCAATTAATCCACTGTACTTAACAAATCTCTACAGCCACCAGATGCACATTAATTATTGTCTATGAATTTATGGATGAATACATTATTAACTTTGACTCTTTCCATTATTATCGCAATTTTAATTTTAAAACTTAAAACCAAATGTGCAAAAATTATTACAGAATATTATTATTATTATTTGGTGATGAGGGAAAATTGCACGGGATAAACCTTACCCTGATACAATAATCCGCAAACCACACAAAAAGATTAAACCAACTAGAAAGACTCGGTGTGACCAACTCAACTATAAAGAGTGTTGGTAAAACTATATTTAAATGAAATGAACTCAAATTTAATACATTTTTATATTAATTGAAGAATGTGTTTCGTCTCAACTAAAGATATAAGTTGAGAGTTATATGACTTCTCTTGCATGAATCGGACTCTAATATCATATCAAATTGAATGATATGTTCAACTAAAAGTTTAAAGTGACAATTAAACTATACATTTTTAGTTTATATAATATATGCTAAACAATACTTTAATAATTTTTGTAATAAAGAGATGTTTGGAATTGGGAGGTGGATGTTGGCTAATCTTTTCACGGAGTATTTTATATTTTATATATAAAGGAATGGACCACACTTGAGAATTAAATGAAGATTAGCCCGGGGGTCATCTGCCACCCATTATGGTCTCGTACAAGGTACCCAGTCCTTGACCATAACCAAAATTATATAGCACATAAATGTGCAGTCATTTAATTTAGTACTCTGTATCAAAATCAGACCAGGAAATAACATTTTTTAAAAAATAAAGTAACATTTATTTTAATTCTTTATTTTTTCAAATTTTCTATTTTTAAAATGTATCTAGTTTTAAAGGTTTTAATGTGTTAAATTGAAAATAATTTTTTAGAGAAAATTATACTCCGTAATTTTTTTGTCTAAGGACATCATCTTGTAAAAATATAATTTTAAAAATTTTTATTTGTTATTAATAAGTAACTAAAGGGAAGGAGAAGAAGGGCAAGAAGAAATTACCAAATGCAGAAGGTTTTCTGATGATCTGAAGCAAGATAAAGTAAGAATCAGCGTAAAGAATTTTAATCCCAGGAAGCTCCTTGTTAAGCTTCTTGACAAGGCCGTTCAACAGCCCGTTAAAATGCAGCGCCACCGCGTTGTACTCCTCATTGCATTCGTTTCCATGCCCGCCTAAATAATTCGTGGTTCTCTCCAATGGCAGACACCCCATCGGCGGCAGCCCTCCCAGCGAGATTTTCCGGGCACCCAGCGCGTATATCTCCCTCACGAATTTCTCCGCCTGCCCGATCAAGAACACCTGGAACTGCTCCACCGTGTACTGGGCCGACCGCCGGCCCCCCAGATAGTAATTTTCCAGGAAATCGTTTGTTCCGATGCTCACCACGTACAGAGATTCCTGGATTATGTGATTCGCTTTCTTTTCTCCGGCGTAGGCTCTCAGCTTCTTCTGGTAATCCTTGTAGTACTCCACTTCCTTCCATAGCGGTATCACATTCTGTAACAGAAATGGTTGAGTTTGTCTCATATAAACAGAAATTGTTGAGTTTGTTTCATATAAATAAAAAAAAATGTTGAGTTTGTTTCATATAAACAAAAAAAAAAAAAATATTGAGTTTGTCTCATAATAGTTGGATTGCACTATATGCTCGCCCAGTCGAATCATGACCTTTGGTCTAGCTCTGATATCAAATTGAAGCATGTGTTTTATCTCAGCTAAAAGTGTAAGTTGATAGTTGGATTACACATTAATAGCTATATGCTCAACAGATTTGGATACCAGGACATCGGAGGTGGCATTGTCGTATCCGGTGCCGGCGGAGGCGAAGCAGACGCCATCAGCGAAGTCGGAAATCTTGTAGGCAGGATCAAGGTAGGCAGGGACGAAAGGGCGGAGGCCGAGGCCCTCGGAAATCAAGTCGGGCGGAACCCGGCCGTTGCTGAACCTCCCGGTGGCGCGTTTTCCGATGAAGTCGCGGCCGTAGGGCTCGAAGTTGCTCTTGAGGAGGGTGGAGATCTGGTTGTTGTTGCCGGAATCCACGGAGGAGTCGCCGAACACTATGACTGCCGGGAATTTGGCAGCCGTGGCAGAGGCAATAATAATAGCGAGGCATAAGAAGAGTAGTTGGGAGAGGGGGTGGAGTGCGGCCATTGTTAGTGCGTGTCCACGGAGTTCAAGACTGTTCATTAATAAACAAGTGATGAAGCAACAGAGGAAGCAGCTGGCGGTTAAGAGGGAGTGAAGCCGAGGAAATGACTTAACTTCAATTTATACATGCCAGATTGCCAGGGCACTGTCACTACAATAATAATAATAATTCAATGCCACCACTGACCAGTGGGATATAATTCCTATGCAATTGTGTAATTACTAATTACTAATTAATATGTAGCTACAAATGAAAAATGATAACGGATTTCACGTTATTATAGATACTAATGTAAAAGTATTTAAAGATGTGTTGATTATTTATTTATTTTTTTCTGGTCTTCCATTGGGATTCTCGATTCCTACCCTTACGAGTATGCGGATGAGAAATATTTTTAATTTTTCGTCCGAAATGAGGATGGGGACGTGGATATCCCTTCCCATCCTATTCCTTCCCTAACTTTTTAATGTCATAATAATATATTATTGTTATTATTTTTTTAAGGTTGTAGATGGTGTGTATTGTATTTAGATACGGGATGTATTGTGTTATTATTTGCATGATAATTTTTTGAATATTATGTTTGACATTTTGATTGATATTGATAATTCAATAAGAGTTTAAGTATTTCAAGATTAAAAATTTAACAGTTGAATTTTTTACTTAAAATATTAAGAATTATACTAGTTTGACTAGGAGTTGATCGAGGAAAGAGATTCTTCGTCTCGGAAAATCATTGCAGGGATGGAGATGGGAAAATTTTGGAAAATACTATATGGACACATGTTTCTTACTTCCAACTTCGTCTTTGAAAAATCATTGTGGGGACAAAGATGAGAAACTTTTGGAAAATACTATATGGACTCCCATTTCTTACTTCCAACTTCTACTCCCTCTCACAAATTCTTGATATAGACACTTTTCCAATGACTCACATGTTCAAAGTATTCAATCATTGTTTGTCATATCATGAAATAAAAGTGAGTGAGTAGAATTTAGGAGTACATGTAGTAGAACTCGAAAATTTTTCCTATCTCTGGCGCAAACAAGGACAGGGATCGGGGTGGGGTTTCAAGAACGTGGATAGGGAGTATATTAGTTCTTAGCGTTGAAAATGCAAAAGAGGAAATTGAGTAGTTATTTATAATTAAAAAAAAATGCAAGATGAGTTCTACATAATTTTGATTAATATTTAGTTTTCTAAAGAGTTTATACTTCAAATGATCCCTTTGATCTTGTCATAATTCTTAAATTAGTTACTGATTATTAATTTACACAAAATAATCCCTTAACTATGCAAAATTTTAGTCATGACCACAAGGCCACAGCTATGCCGCTCAAATGATCCCTCTCTGTTATTTTACTAAGGATTGAATTGGTTAAATTTTTGCATGGTCAAGTGGTTATTTTGAATTAATTGGTAATTGAAGTCCAAATTGAGAATTATAAGATAATTAAAAGATTATTTTGTGTATTATCTCTTTTTGAAATTTAAATTGTAAGCTCCGTTTCTTGTTAATTATGAAATGGGGCAAAACTTTTGAAAAAAACTTTAGATTTATTAAGAAATTGCACGAAAATATTTTTAAAATGAAAAACTCTACATTTTAGATAATATACAAAAGATTTGACATACATCACATTCTTATTTGTTTATTAAAAAAAAAAAAACAAAAAACCTTCACATACCACTACGTCATGCCTAATTCACATAAAATCCAACATTGTTCTAATATGTCGGCCTTTGTGTTAATTGCAATTCTACCAATAGTTTGAAAGGAATCACCTACTATATCTATGTTATCGATAAAAATCAACGTGTTGTCACTATACATTTAATGCACATTTGTTTGTATGAACCGGCGAATGAGTCAATTTCTTATATAGATCCATGAATACGCTCTATACCCATGAAAGGATAGCTAGAACATGAATCGAGTCCCACTTTGTCGGGCTACGAAAGCACAAAGAGTCAATGTCCTCAAATTGAGACTTAAACCTGAGACCTCTCATCTGAGGGGCCACAGTTATGTCGCTCGACCACAAGGCCTTTGGCAGTTTCAATAATATTTAAAACTAACCAATTGATTTTTTTTTTGAAATATAATGTCGATAGTGTCCTGAAAGATTAAAGGTACATTCTCGTACTAAAAATCATGAGTTCAATTTTTATTATTGCCAACACCCAGCCTATCAATAAAAAAACTGACGATGATATTAGCCCGAGATCAATCATGAGGTCAATGGTTCGATCTTGAATCGGTCTGTGGCCACCTCTAGTAGATATGTAGTTAACATCACATACTCAGAGTTGGTATTGTTGCATTCACAATTAAGTTAGTTAAAAAAAAAAAAAGAAAGAAATTAAATGATTGGAGTTGAGTGAGGGAGTAGATCAGGGGAGGACGGTGTTTGGTGGGCATATTTATGGCTGCTGAAGAAATGAGCCAAGGAACTCAAAAAGAAAGTTAATGAGACTTGATATGGAACATGAATAACCACCAATTGAGTTGTTATGCTTATACTTTTCTAAAGCTACGTCTACCTATAAACTATAACCATTAATTATGCAACCTGCCTGCTTCTCTTCTACTTAAACATTAAACATTAAACATATATATACAATTGCTCGAAAGATGTTATTGAGTAAGTAAACCATGATTCTTGTATAAGAAGGTTTCGGTTTGATTCTTGTCAACATGTTTCCGATCGAATTCATCGCACAGAGTATTTTTAGTGTGATTTGCGGACTATTACACAATAGTAAAGTTTATTTCTTGCACATCTTTAATAGTGGTAGGGAGTTTTCTATAATTTTCAACTATATGGATAGTTAAAAATAAAATGGTATGCTTTTATTTTAAATTTTTATATGTTTGTGTAATTTATTAAACAAGACATGTTGAGAAACGCACACGCAATAATAAACTCTAATAAGGTAGAACATTGATTATTACTTCCTTTTTAAAAAAATTATAAACATATCAAATCTTATTTATAGAATCCTCTCAAAACTGGTCACTTCCTCTTCATAAGGGTGAGGATGAATTCGCCAAATTTGCTTCGATCTGATCCACATTCGTCAAAAGTGGATGAAATGTGAATTTTATTTTTTAAAATTTACAACATCCAATTCACCACTTAATAAAAATCTTAAAATTATTTAAATGTATGTTTCTGACTCTCTGTTCATAACTACTTTCTCAGCCTACTAAAAGCATATCGTCTCCATTGGAGATAGATTGAATCCATGACCTTCAATTTGAAAGAGCAATTTCATGCCACTGAACCACAAGGTCATTGGTCATGAATTATGTTCTTATTAGCCTGTATGGGCAGCTCAGTTGGTCATAGGGGTGAAGTTTGGGAAGAATGTCCAGTGATCGAATCTCACCCGCGGTAGTGTGTGAGCAACCTCTCAAAATAAGGGACTCCTTGTGCACAATAAACAAGGTCTAGTCTCTGAGTTCAGCTGAGTTACCATTGTACATCTCCAAGATTTGTTGTCTAATAAGAATCTAATTCTTGTGTAAAAATATGGATGGTGAAAATATAATTTCTTTTTTAAGCGAATGAAAATTACTTTGTAAATTAGAGGAAGAGAAATGTTACAGACCTTGGATTGTTAAATGGTGGCCGCGCCGGGGTAAATCTTGAATGAGGGGGATATAATTACGTTGTGGCCAAACAATAATTGAATTTGTAAATTTGTTTGAATGCCTTGAGAATTTATAGACATAATACTCAAACTACTATATCTTATTTCTATTCCATTTGCATTTTCTTAAATAAAAGCTATCAAAAGAGCATGTCCATGGTCTCACTTCTCTTAGACTTTTTATTCTATTTTTAAATTGTCCAGTGGTTGATGATAAATAGAGCTTATATAATAATTCATAAAAAGATAAGAATTTCGCAATATGAAAACCAATAATAAAATTATAATAAAAATATAATTTATTTAACCAATGAAAAACTGCCACATAGAATAATTACCAATAAACTAATCAAAAGGAATTTTAGAACTTGCTTTTATTATAAATAAATACAATAGCTAGATATGACACACACTACTTATCATGAATGTATCGTTGACTTTATAGTCACATAGTAATCCATTTTTCAATTATGCCAACCTTCCGATTTTTTTTTTTTGAATGCTACTGGCTCTATTACATTGTAATATCTGTTCATATACTTCCTCAACCTACTGAAACACAACCTTCCGATTTAATTATATCAATATATTTGATGGATTAAACTGACCCGGGTGAGTCATATCAAATACCCAAGTAAGTAAAAGAACGAATGAATACGGTAAATGAGAAGTGATAAAGACAATAAATGTATATCACGGAGATAGAGATTGTATTAATGTTTGTGTAATGATATTACAAGAGAATAAGTGATGTCTTAACAAGATAATTACATGATTATTTATACTAATTGCTTTCTAATCATCACCCAAAAAAGGGGGAGTTAGTTGTAAAAACTTGGACCGCGCTTGGCCTCGTGGCCAGGCCCCTGCCTGGTACCGGCGGCCGAGGCCTAGGACGAGCACGAGATTCGGCCTAGGCGGCTAGGGGTCAAGCGCGGGGCCTTACCCCGATACCCTGAGTCCAACCGAACCCATCTTACTTCGCTCCACCGGGTTAGTTTGCTCCTGGTCCATTTTTAATATATCCATCAATATTCATTAAATTATTAATTACGCGTGGGCTATATGCGATATATAGGAAAAAAAAGTCAAAAGTCCAAATAATTAAATCTGCCTACACAAATAGGAAAAAATATTCACTAAAAATCAATCTTAGAGTGATTGTGTAAACACTCGGACTATTTTGGTTACAAATTGAATATTAAAAATTAAAAATAGGGCAGATTTAAATTTTAAATTGAAAAAAATAAAATGATTTTTTTCTTTTAGACTAGCATTAATGCTGCGGTATGTACCTTTTCTCAAAATGGTTATAAAGCAAAACATAATGATTGAGTTTCCATTTTACTTAAAAAAAAAACAGTTTCCATTCCGTATTTACATAATTTAATTAGTTTGCAATGTGAATTAAACTATTTTAGTATTTTTTATTTGTGCTTATAAGATGCCCATCAATTCATTTATTTTCATTAATTTTTTCCCTTCAATCGTAGCGCGCAATGACTATATAATATATGAAAAGTCTATAATGCCGATCACTACAATTATATAATAATAATATTCGTTATAATCAAGTATATTATACAAATTGTATTCGATACCATCGAAAAAAAATTCTATAATCTATTGATTACAATTATAGTATTAAATTAATAAATGAATATTTGCAATAGAATCAATGAAGATAATTAAAATCGATCTGCCACCTAGATATATGTCACCAGATTTTGTAGAAATTAAATGGACCCATCATCATTACGATTAATCTTGACTAGATTTTAATTTGTTTTTACTGTCAAATGCAATATTTTAACGTTAAATTTTCCAAAATCTGAATGCTATACATTAATATAATCAGTCCAGGCCAGCTTCTTTCAATTCATTCTTTTCTTGTATAGTAGAAGACATCAGAAATGAATACCTCATTCTCTCTCTCAATTCAACAGGTATGTCTCATGCTCTCTTTTGCTACATTTCTATATCATTAAAAACTTCTTGAATTGTTATTTACACGTTCTGTTGTATTAAAAAAAAATAGTTAGATTGTAAATGGTTGTGTCTAATTAGTGTATATAACTAATTTCTATTTAGCTGACATGATTTATTGTTCTCGTTGTTGTTAGTGCATCCTGAAAAGGGATTTTTGGGGGAATTTTTTCATAGGAATAAATTGGACGGGAGGGGATTTTTAGACGGACTGGGGTGAGCTTTTAGTTTAGTTTTTTTTTTTTTTTTTTTTTTTTTGGGGGGGGGGAAGGGGGGCTTGCAAATACCACATTTTTGTAGTACTCACGGGATGGAAAAAAAGGGAAAAAGTTATTGTGCACCTTTCACGTTTAATTTGGTTCACTACCGCGCCCAAAAATCGCAGACTTAAATATAACTTCTTTTTTTTTTTGCCTTTTTGTCAAATTTTTTCCCTCATTTTTCCTTTTCTCTTATCGAATCTCGACCCCTTCCCTCTTTATTCTACTTGGCACAAAATAAAATAAAATAAAATAAAAAAAAGTCCAACTCTTGGATATGCTGTCATAATAAATTAGTCAGACAACGGTACAAAATTTGTTTCATATATTAATTTCTGTACGTACGATTGAAGGGAAAAATGGTTGAAAATGAAGATGATGAGATGATGAAGTTGCCAAAATGGGTTGAGCTGTTCCTGCAAAGGACTTTCTTCAGCTCGTGTTTGGTTCATGAGGAAGTTCAAAAGAATGAAATGAACTGGTACTGCATAACCTGTGACGTTGCGGCATGCAGACACTGCCTCTCCTCGGATGACAGCCATGAAAGCCATACGTTGTTGAAGATTTATAGACATGTTTACAGAGATGTCGTTACCCTTGCTGAGATGGGGGTTCATATCGACTGTTCCAACATTCAGGTTACATTATATATATAGCGATGTTAAGATTTAAGAGGGTCAAAATTTGCGTATTGACTTGCACTCGTCTCATAGTGAAACGGGTTAGGGTGACAAAAGTATGTCAAATGGGCCTTGGCCTGCAGTGGTCCATAGCCTACAAAGGCTATGGGCCAAGTCGCCAACCCACGGTCAAGCCTTTTTAAATAAAAAATATATATTATATTATTTCTTATATTTTTAAATTTAAAAAATAATATTATGTGTATGAATTGTCGAATTAATATGAATTTTAAACATTAATATTGTAGTGTGTTTTGACTTTTAAAACTTGGAGATTCAACATGACTTTAATATATTCATTGTTAGTGTTTTTAATTTATTCCTGTAATCTAAAAAAAATAATTGTTTATTAACATTTGTAGTTTGAGTCAACTGGTTATTTTTGCTGTATATTCAATTATTCATTATATTATACTGCAAAAATGTTGGAATATAATGACTGAAGAAAAGAGTTTTGTGTGATGATGGACATATATATATACAGCCGTACAAGTGCAACAAAAAATGGGTTGTGTCTTTAAACCCGCTGCCGCATTGTGGATCCGGGTCACAGGTTGACGAAGGTGGAGCTTGTGATCTTTGCCGGAGAAGACTGAATGATCCTCGTCTTTATCGTTTCTGTTGTCTTGCTTGCAAGGTATATATAATGCTGCATTGCATACACCACCTATATATTTTACACATGAATTGAAGTTTCTAATGACAGACATAAATTAGTTTTCGATTTTTAAGGTGGAAAGCCATATGAAGAAGGCAATTGCAAACAACAAGGTGGTTAGGGTTGATGCAGAATTGGAAGTAGCGGCGGATGAAGAAGTTGGGTGCACCACACAAACGCGGCGCAAGCGCACAAGGAAAGGTGTTCCTCACAGGTCTCCATTGCTCTGATCTCAGAGACAACACTACATATCAAACGACACACATTAATATAATTATGGAAGCTAGCTAGATTGATTTTTCAATTATATTTCTCTTCTTAATATAATAATACTAGCTATCTAGGAAATTTTATATCTGAGATTTTACTTTTTAGACCATTCCTGCTGGCCTGTTGGTTTAATTTGCTGTTGCCCAGAACCAAAACTCTACTTTGTGTTCTCACAAACTTTATTTCCTTCAATTTACAACTTTAATTTCATGCAGCTTTATTGGTCAACTTTTAATGCTTTTAAAATGAGTAATACACCTAGTCAAGTTCAGATTGTTCTTTTGGTAATCATTAAGTTCCAAATTCAAATTCTTGTCATTGAAGTGACCTATTGACTTTCAAGCTGCTATGAACAACTTAGTCTGTTTTACCTCAATAGGGTTATAAATGTGAGGTTTACCACTGTATACCCTTAATTGCTGGTTTCTTTGGTCACACACAAAAAAAAAAACTGACAAGAGATCGGAGCACAATTTTAATTACAGTAAAAATATTGTTTGATGAGGTTTATAATACAACATATGTACACAACTCTCCGTATAAGATGAAAGCTTGTTAGAGATATATCGGGAAAGAGGGAAAATGGATGGCAATGTACATACAATGATATATAAACTCGCTGTAACTTTTGATACATGGAGCTGAGATATGATGATGTTGATGATGATGATGTTCAAGCCATATGCTTTGCTATGATCTTGTTTTGGTGTTGTAACCATAGCTGTTGTTCATGAAGATAGTTTTGTTGGGTCATGTTTGGTCCGGTGAATCCTAGGTTGTTGTCGGAAAACGTTGCAAAAGGGTCATTCTCGTACTGTGTTTCTGTGGGATTTTGAGCAGAGAATGTGGGAGTTGCAAGAAATGTCGGCGACGGAGCTGAAGAAGAAGAAGGAGAAAATATGTGGGTAGGGAAAGCTGTTGGCGAAACCATGGTTGGTATTATGGGAAATTCGTCTTCGAGAAAAGGATTGTAGTGGTGGGATACCGGGAGTGGATATTGGTCGTACAATGCATCCAAAGACAAACGATTTAGGTTGTTACTAGGTTGCAATGACAGTGGGTTTTGGTCAAACAATGTCTCCGACCGGTGTGGCGGCGGTGTTTCGAATAACACGAGCTCCCAACCGCTGCTTGAGCCGCGAGCGGGGGTTTCTTGTTCTTCATTGAAGGTCTTTGATGATAATGATGATGTTATGGTTTCGGCCAGTACGAGTTCCCATCCTTTGGAAGAATCGTCGCTCATAAAAATGTTTTCTTTTTGTTCATTATTATTATCTTCTCTGCTCTGATGATCTGTGTCGGGCTTCCAGTCATCTAAGAATAAGAGATCCGCCATGGAATCCGATACCGGCAGGGATCTTGTAGACCCGGAGTCGCTCAGCCGAAACGATTGCTTCTCGAACTGATCAGAGTACGCCTCCAAATCAATGGAAATTGGAGGGCCAGTCTTGGCGTTTGTCTCCGCCGTGGCGATTAAAAGATCCTCTAAGGAGGTGCACCGTTGTGTACTGTGGTGTTCTTCAGTCGACATTCTTTCCGGCCATCTCTCCGACGTAGAGGATAATTCAAATTTGCTTTCGTGCCTTATGGACCTTGCGCTGCTGGGAGTTGACGGCTCCCAGAGAAGCAAACCGGAACGGTTACTAGTCGGCGGCGGGAAACTTGATTGATCCTTGAGGAATTCTTGCAAGGTTTCGATGAGCTCCGGCGAGATTGAATGGACGCTGGGATACTCCGATGACCGGCCGACGCCCATGGTTTTACACAAAGAGTAAAATGCGCTTAGCTCCTCAAACTGCTTCGCGGCTTTCATGCATGTCTGGAAAGCAATCACGCAAGATTGATACTGCAAATGGAAGAAGCTATCGAGGATAAGCGTCAGCCCGTCGGAAACATCCTTGTACAGATCGAAGCTTTCTAGCACCACCGCGTAAAGAGCTTTCTGCACCAATCCGTTCGTCCTCGCCGCGCCGGTCGGCCGGGTGGCGATCGCCCTCTCCAGCAATCTCTGCCAGTACGAAATTCTATCGAGCAACATCGCCGGCTTGAGCTCCCGCACCGGCACGTTCACCTTTTTGCTCCGCCCCACGGAATCCTCCGTCTCCGGCCGGTACGTGTATCTCCGCTGCAACTTCCCGGTGAGAAAGCAGTCCAAACGCTCGTCTAGGTACAGCGCGAATGTTCTAACGAAGGACGTGAAATCCCACGGGCTGCAATGCGAATCGTCCCGGAAACTCGACAGGTTGAGAATCTTAGCTCCGCGTTTCATGGCGTGCAGAACCTCTCGGGGAAAATAAGGATCGCCGTCCTGAAAGATCCGCAGAACCAGCATCAATGACTTGAGCGCCACCACCCAGTTCCGCGTCCGCCCAATCCGCTTGCCGATGGCGCGCGCGCAGGCCGCCGCGTACACTTTGTTGGCCGACACCAGGTGGAGCACCTCGTACACGTAGCGTTCGTCCACCGGAACATCGTCGTGGGTGGTGGCTTTCAGGACGGCGACATCAAGATTCCAGGAATTGTTGCCGGAAACCTTTGCTAATCTAATGCTCGTCTGATCTTTCACTGCCCCAATCGCCTTCTTCAATTTGCTTGCCATCTTTAAAGTTTTTTTTTTTTAATGATCACGAAAAAATTCGTAACCAATATTTTGATATTATATTTTCTTTCCCTCTCCTTTTCTTGGCCTCTTGCTGGAATTAAGAAGCCAGAAAAGAAAAGAAAAGAAAACAAAACACCAAAAAATTCTAATTCAATGCTCCATTGTCAGGAATTCGATTGCTAAAATTACCAAAAATTGGAACAAAAAGGAGATGGAAAAATATATAATAATAATTTCTTGAAAGATTGATAAAATGTGTGGAGATGCGAACTTGAGGGGGGGAGAAAAGTTTGTTTTTCCTGTGAATTTCTGCGTTCTAAAATCTGTAAATTTTGGTTGAGTCACTCACCACCCCAAACGTGGCGACGACTAACCGTGATGTTAGACTTTTTTGTTTGAATGGTTAAACAAATGAAATGAAAATGCAATTTGGTTATACGTCAACCATTCTCCTTCCCCATGAGATGTATTATAATGAGAAGTATAAACAAAATGTCTCCATTTGCATATGTTAGTTGGTTGTATGGTTAGTGATTGACGTGCTATTCTAAACACATTGTCAGCAAATCAACTTGCTCAAGCTTTTGCTGAAGTAGTTGGTTCTCGTGCTGGTTTTTGTTCGTAAATCTCTGACTTTTGTTGGTGCTTTCTTGAATTAATGCAGTTACTTTGGTGTTGGCTTTCGAAAAAAATTATGTTAAAACATAGTTGGAGAGTCTATTTTAGCATTTTAAAAACTTAATTTTTCAATTAGTTTAGATTGAGATCAGACATGAGTTTCACTAAATTAACTAGAATTTTTAATCAAAATATACAACTCACACATGCTAACCGTCAAATCACAAGATACTTGACATTAAGAAATTATTATTTAGTCTAATATACCAATGCAATTGTTGGTTAATTCGATCAATTTTGAAAATGAATGTTTTAATTATTTTTTTATTCAAACAACAATCGTTATTATACTGATTCAAATTTAACCCAGATTTCTTCTATACTACTAATTTTTCAGTGAATTATGATAATATTATGAGAAAAAACTCTGTTCTCATGTAATTGTTTATAATTTATGCGAAAGAATTAAATCGCACTAAAAATTCTATATCACAAATTCAATTAGGATAGTATTATAATAATCGAACTCGTAATACTAATTAAAACTTATGATTACACTGTATAATTGTTGTCAATAGCACCATAATTATACAACAAAAAATCTTAATAATTTCATCATCTCATGTTAGCAGACCATTCAATGCATGCAGTGTGAATAATTTGGGAGCAATTGCAAAATCACGTGAGAGGCCATCTCAGAGCCACGTGCAGTGCTTCGTCCTTTTTCTTTTTCAACCATTACCTTCTACGTACTAGTCGTTAACTATATATACACACTGCTCGATTCGGATTCATGTATCTCTTTGGGAATAACATGTCGTGTCTCACAAATTTGGCTCTTTTTGTTTTTGATTTATTATTAGTGATGGATACAGGATACCTAATACGAGAACTCGATTAGATTGCCTAGTTCTGATTAGATCTCTTAAATCTGATCAAACACCTAAATCTCTCCATAACCCCCTAACATAATTACTCACAATAAAATCCCTTAGAGCATTCACACTAGTAGTTATTTAAGAGTTATTTCTACTTTAATTCTCTACATCCAAAGTTAATAGCTGATGTGGTGAGGAGTTATTTCAAAAATATTTCTCCTGCAAAATATGGTATATTTGTGGGCCCAGTAGGTAAGAGAAATAATTTAAACATAATGGGTTAAATGGTGGGTCCATAAAAAACTGAGAAATAACTCAAAACTGATGTGAAGAAGGATTTTTTGTGATTGAATGAGATAGTGGAGGATGAGGTGGATGCTGGGACCCACAAATAACTGAGAAATATCCTCAACTGATAAGGATGCTCTATCAACCCATTACCACTTAATAATTACCCCATTATAACTTGCTAGTAATAACCCATTAGCCACCCAACGTCTACCCCATTATCACCTATTATTTTCTTATTAAATCCTATTAATTACCTATTTATTACCCCATTGACTCACCCAAAAGACACTTTTAATCTTACTACTATAAAAGAAGGGATCGGAAGAGCACAAGGAAGGGGCCACACATTATTCTTCTTGACAAGAGAGGACTCTTCCTTATATCACTCTTCCATAGAGGACTCTTCTGCACCACTCTTCCACTCTTATGAAGAGTTCATTTCATCACTCTTCAATTCCTCATACAAGAAGGCTCTATATCACTCTAGATATACAAGAGTTTCATCCCTCCCCCACATTACCTATATAAAATAGCTACTATACCCAACATGTACAAAAGCACCTACCAAAATATATAGTGAATTTAGACTTGACACCGCTCAAAAAGATCCGTATTTTACTTTCGATTTCCACGTAAAAATCATCGTGTCATTTTCTTATCTATTTTGTATTCTACTTTCTAGCAACACAAATTCTTCATTTTTCTTTATTCTCCGGTAAATTCACCAATCTTCCGGTTGTATTGCCCTCTGTAGACTTCCTAAAAGTCCTAAAACCAATAATTAGATGAAGCCTCTTATTTTTATTTTTTAATGAATTTGACCGAAAAGATGTTAATAGTAAATAAATTCATGATCTTTTGGTATAATAATATTCAATCCACGCAACAAATTTTTTCAGGACGAGATGAAGCTTCTTAGTTGTATATGAGAACATGAGCCCAAATAAATATGAAAAAATAAGTGGGTACCTAAATGTTTAGGTGGAAAAGGTAGCATTCAAAAAAAAAAAAAAAAGATGGAAAACGTAAAATTTGTGTAGAGCAGTCAAACTTAAGGATTTATCAAATTTTGAGAATCGTTCATTTAATTTGTAAGTGTTGTCTCCAATATTAAATTGACCGAATTAACTATAGACTGGATTGCTAACCTATCTTCTGGCCTTCACCATCGTTGGGCCTCATTTGGATTTATGCCATCAAAGTTATTAAAACTTTGGCCTCTTATATGTTAATAATGCATATACTTTATACTTGTATGAAGATAGAGAATCGAGCTAATTTTTTGTGTTGATGATAAATATTAATTAAGTCAATAAACAAATAAATAATAAAAACTCAAAAATTTTGAAGATTTTGGACAACTTATAGATTAATAATGCACATGCATCCTGCGAAATGGCCAAACCCCCAACGGAAAAAAAAAAAAAAAAGTAAATGAAAACATTCACTCGCAACTAATAAATACATGATGATAATAGTAAAACTAGAAATTGTTTTTTTACAATAATCAATTTCAAAATTTCTCGTACAATATTTCACACGCATACGTAACTTTAGCATCCCAAACCAAAACATTGGAGAAGAATCTGAGCTGAGTATTGTGTTTTCACCATCAATCTCTAGTGGGGCAATTCACACTTCCCAAAATCTGCAATCACAGTAGAAATAATAAGCTTTAATTTTCCGAGTCAACAACAAAAATACACAACAATCCAAACAAAATAGTGGGTGCGATCTGTAAAGAAGACAACTCAGTTGCCCACTTTTCGACAAATCTAATGACGTTGCTGACAACGTCCGACTTCGATCGATGACATTAAAGTCTTCCGTACAGTCCTCTTACGTATCACGTGCTGTCTGTCGTACATACACCCGACATCCCGCCTATTTATATATTTTTAAATCACTCAATTTAAGTTATATCTAAAATTACCTTAATTTTTATCATTTTTGACCTATAATTTAATGATACCAAAATGATTAGAAATTAGAATACGTACTTGGTTGCTGGGATACAATGTATGCTGCTCCACCGAAGTTGCATGCGCTGATCCCTCCTCCCTTCTTCTGATAATAACTGTTGAACGCGAACGAAGCGTGGGCCTCAAGAGTGTTAGGATTGTAACACGTGGAACCCGGTTGGATCGAACGGCAATCAACTCCACCTTCTCCGCAAGCGAAGTCTAGACCGGCCTGAAGTTTTTCTTTCCCGGCTTTCCCGTTTGCCACGCACCATGTCTTTCCCCGAGCCGATTTGGAGAGAATGTGGCCGCCGGCGGCCGGAGACCGCCTGTCGTGGTACCCCTTTAGCCCTTGCGTTGTGAACGGTATGTCGTAGACTTTTTTCCCGTTCGGGTAGAACAGTCCGAAGTTTCTCTCCGACGACGGCCCGATCTTCTTGTTCTCGTTGAAGAGGGCGAAGAGGTATACGGTGAGTTCTTCGTGAGGTCTTAAGGGGGTCCCGCCGCCGGTGAGCACTCGGCGCACCAGGTTGCCGTTGTACGCGGCGGCGTTCTCTACGCCGGCGCCGACTTCTTTGGAGTCGCCTTTGGACGGCCAGCCGGTTTCAGTCACCACCATTTTGATGTCATCGTACTTTAACGCGGACATGGCGGCAAAAACGGCGTCGATTTGTGCGTCAAAGAGGCTGAAGTATTTGAGCCCGTTGCCGGCGTCCACCACGCCGGGGTTCTCCCGGAAGAGGGCGTAGTCGAGCGGGATGACGTCGGCGTTCGACTCGTATGCGAAGAAGGGATAACAGTTAACCATCAAATACGACCCGGTTTGGCGAAGGAAATCCAGCATGGGCTTAATAACAGGTTCGACAAGCTCCGACCGGAACGCCCCGGCCGACGACGGGTACGAGCTCTGCAACGCGCTGAGCGCTACGGGGGACGAAACCTTGATGGCGCCATCGAGCTTCAGCTTCAATAAAGCTTGGTGGATATTCTTCATAGCCGGTACGAGGAACCGGGTGGTATTATGAGTATCAACGAAAACCTCATTTCCCACCGCAATCGCTTCAATCAGGGTAGCCGGGTGGTAGGCGGCGACGTTACGCCGCACCCACCACTGCGCAAACGACTGCCGCTTTGCGGCGTAGTAGAGACGCTCATTTGGGAGGTTAACGGTGATCTTTATCCCCGACCCAGAAAACGCCTTGAGAACCGCCGGATCAGTGTCGTACACCTTGACGCGATCAAGCCCCTGAGATTTGAGTAGCGCCACCACTTTCACGGCGGACGGGAGGTTGTTAGCAATACGTCCGTAGTTCACTCCGACGGAACCACCATCTGCAAAAAACACAATATCATCACTATCACTCCATAATTAGACTGAAATGTAATCAAACAAGTAATAATAACGAAGATCAGAGCTCACCTGCAATGGAGAAAATTGAAAGGAGTAAGAGAAAAGGATAAAGTAAAACGAAGTTCGCCATTCTCTGCTCTACTAAGCTAAGCTAAGCTAAATTCTTGCTTTGGTAGATGAAACAGAGTCGATTGCAGAGTTGCAGTGCAGTGGAGATGGTGGATGATAGCTGTAGATCATATAAAGGAGTGTTCTTGCGATTGGAGCGGTGGCAAGTGGGCCCACTAATGACCAAATACAGTACGTGGCCCCACTACATGACAGCAACAGGGACCCACTAAGCTCGACCGTTTTGTGATAAAAACAAAATGTAACGTTGTATTTTCCCGTTGCTAATTATTGTCATTAGAATAAATTGCTTTTTCCAGATTCGCATTGTTTCATGTTCCGTTAGAATAGTAGAATTGGGCTTGTATTCTCATTAATGGGCTTCTTGATTCTGGGCCCATTGGGCCGGATTGTATTTATTCCACCAAAAAAATATAAATATAAATATAAAAATATAGCGTGAATTTAAAGCAAAATGGTGGGATCAAATAAATTCTGTAACCATTTGCGTTTGTTGCCTTTCCAGTTTCCAAGTCTCGTAAGTGTAACAGAACAGCAACGAGAGTGAGCACTGAGCAGAGAGAATGTCGCAGGGAGCGGAGGCAGATAAGAAGCCTGGCGCCGGCGCCGGAGCCGGAGCCGATCAGGCTGCTCACATCAACCTTAAAGTCAAAGGACAGGTTGTTCTCTTGCCGTATCCCCACTCTATATATGTCTAGGCGTCTGTTTGTGTGTGTGCGTGTATATATATGTATGTCTGTTAACTTAGGGTTTGTTCTTAGAAAAATTACGGTATAACTTTTTGATTATCTATCTATTTGTTGTTGATTGTTTACTGTTTTATGTTTTGTGATGCTACTGTTTGATACTTTGATTTCCTCGTTTGCATTTTGTGTATTCTCTTACTAATTTGCTTCCTTATGTTCTATAAATTATGAACTCAAACGGGAGTATTGAGTGAATTGAAGTGAGGTTTGTGTTGTTCTGGTAACATTGTCGATTCATTACAGTAATTTGTTCAGATTATGTTCTCGGTTTCTATTGAATTATGGCAACTTAAATCATGTATTAGCGAACACAGGTCGTGACTTAACTATGGGAATCGTTGTTGTGATTGTATGAATAATGAACCACATTCTTCTTTTGTAGGAATATTTGCATTGTTCTGTTTTTGGCATTGTATAACATAATTTGTAGGTTAGTACTTCTGCTAATGCATGCCACCACCTCCTAACCTTTTGTAGTTGTATCCCTCTCAAGTCTTACAGTTAGTAATTGCAGCTTCTTTTTGTAGACATAAATATCATTTAGTTGGGGAGTAATGTTGTATGGGATTGGCTTGTGCTAGCTTTTTTCTTTTCTTTTATTCACTTTAATGTTCTATAGTACTGAGCGCCTATGATTTGGAAAGTTCTAGTAACTTATATCCCTTCAGTTTCTTTTGTTGAATGGTTTGTTATTCAGTTATTCTTAAATGTGTACCTTATTTATGCAATGTTATGTGGATCTTTGCTCTTGGATTTTGTTGGTTCATTTTGATCATCCATTTTTTGTAAAACAAAAAGTGCATGGATATAAGGCTGTATTATTTGTTCATTCCATCATCCATCTTGCCGTGAAAGATGAAGAAATGGTAAGTGATATAGGAGGGTTGAAAAGCTGACTGAAGATTGAATGGCATTGTTGAATGTAGGATGGCAATGAGGTCTTCTTTAGGATCAAAAGAAGCACTCAACTGAAGAAGCTCATGAATGCATATTGTGATCGACAGTCAGTTGATTTCAACTCTATAGCTTTCCTGTTTGATGGGCGCCGTCTTCGAGCAGAGCAGACTCCAGATGAGGTCTCTCTCTCTCTCTCTCTCTCCCCGTTAATGTGCACTACATTTGAATGCCTGATACACTATCTCACATAGCAAAGAGAACAATTTGTGATCAGATGGTTTGCATTATTGCTTTTCTGTCATCTGCTTATGTCATTGTCATTTTCCCCCCTTCACTGTTTCAGCTGGAGATGGAAGATGGTGATGAAATCGATGCAATGCTTCATCAAACTGGAGGGAACCACTAAGCGTTCTATACTTCTTGCTGAAGATAGCTTATGTTGATGTTTGAAGTTTCACTGACATTAGTGAATTTCCTAGGTTGTGCATAACCTGGGGTTGTGTAGTAGTTTATTAATGAAGCATGATATGGTTTGCTCAAGTGGCCTGAGCTTACCTTGAATTTAAAATGTCAAATGTTTCTTGCAATGTAGCAAGACCTAACAGATTGCTTTTGGTATCTCTTCTGCTTAATCGAAAACATATAATTAGACATATTATTTGACCTCTTTAAGTCCCATGCTAAATATCTAATTATTTTACATGCATCTTCTCGCATCATTGGTCTGATAACTGCATTGTGTATTCAAAATCCCTGTCAAGTGCAATATACATATGCACTTGTAGAACCATAGGCGAAATGGATTTTTTTTTTTATATGCACCTTTGACGATTGACGATTACACGACCAGTGTATATGTTGTATAGGTGTAATCAGTTAAACAAAGTTTTATTAGCTCAAACTAAATATTTTTCTTGAGCTCGAACTGTTATTTTACAGTGTTGTAAAAATTGGCCTACGCGTCCTTAAAGACCGAGACGATTACAACCCTAGGCGGTTTTTAATTGGTCGGCCGACTAGGCGCCGAGTTGAGTGCCTAACCCTGCTTAGTTGGTCCCCAACTAGGCTGTGTCGGTACCTAACTCGGCCGAGTGGTATTTTTTACCTGCTTGGTTGCTCATTTTCTATATTCTTCCAGCTATGTACTCAACTAACCATCTAACATATGTAGTTGACTAGTTCGTGGAATTATAATAGTCTAACAACTCACTAACTATAGGATATACTTCTCTTTCACGAATTACGAGTGATTCACAACCGATGAAAATCTCTCTTTTGTCAATCCCTATCCCGATGAGATGAAACCAAAGCTCTTTTTTCCTATTGAGTCATAATTCGAGTAAGCCTTGAATGAGCCCCTCGAAAACTTGATCCCGATGAGATGAAACCAAAGCTCTTTTTTCCTGTTGAGTCATAATTCGAGTAAAGTCTTGAATGAGCCCCTCGAAAACTTGATCCCGATGAGCTGAAACCAAAGCTCTTTTTTCCTGTTGAGTCATAATTCGAGTAAGCCTTGAATGAGCCCCTCGAAAACTTGATGCAAAGAAATGCATTTTTTTTCGGCGTCTTTGAGATATATATCCCCATTTAATTTTGGTCATGGATTAAATGAAACTTTTTCGAATATACTAACAAAACGAATTTCTCCAATGCATAAAATAAAAATTCCAATGGCTTCTGCTACTATAACCTTCCCAACCACGATTTTTTTTTTAGGTGTTTTACCACGAAACAAGAATAAGAAAGACATAAAAAATTTTATTATTTTATTATGTATAAAAAAAATAGAGTAAATAAAAAAAAATAGAACTAGATAAAGAAATAGTGGAGTTCCTTCGTTTCTATGGTTACAGCTCTTAAGTAAAAAAATGAAGAAGTTATACTCGAATTACTCGACCACCTATTAGGTGCCAGTGCTTTCTGCTACATTGTTATTTTATTTTTACGGAGTATAAACTAATTACAACTCTATATATACATTTATGTACATGCCTCAGCTACAACAGTGGCAGCACTTACAAAGATTAAAGAACAGAATGAAAGGGTATAAAAATTAAACAAATTTTCCGTATGATATTATTTTCTTTAATGTGGAGCTTCAACTCTACAAAAAAAAAAAAAAAAAAACTGTCAACCTCAGACCCTGGTTTACTCTGTACATTGTGAGGATCTTTTCCTTCCCATCATCACATCATTTCTTACTCTTTCTGAATTTCCGTCCGTGTTGATAGACTTCTTCATCATCCAACTGCAATTGTGCAAGAAAAATAGCGCATCTAATCAAAGTCTGTAGTAGTTAATTGCTAAAGCCTAGAGCTTCCGAAATTGGATACAAAAGGTTACGGTGATTGTGGACTAGGGCAAATTATACTATGTCCAATGTAGACCATGAATAAATGTTCATTTTTAGTATACTGAAAGTTCATTTCTAAGTAATGTACCAAATAATGAACTTATAGTAGTAAGTGATTTTGTGTTTTGATGGAAGTAAAACTGTGTAACAGAAAGCTCAGAAAGTGCGACTTGAACAGAATCTTAATGAGACTCACCATCCTTTGAGCCAGAGATATTTGTCTACTGTTACTATAGTCTTTGGAGCAGATACTCTTACCCGGCCAACATAATCTTTGAATAAATCCTTGTAAATAATTATAAGTGCTGCAAGATGTAATCTGTAAGTAAATTTCAAAAATCAGGCGAACACACAGTGTATTTGAGTATTTCTAAAACCATACCTCAGGCGATGCCTGTTGCAGGCAGTCAAGGCGGCAACAAGAACATTAAAAATGCTTCGAACAGCACGGAAAATCTATCAACCAAATATGCGGAATAAAAGTTAACAGGGCAACTAAGTGAGTATTAGAACGGTTAGTGGAAGTCCAATCAAAGAAATTGAATCACTAAAAACAGACCAACCTGGGAGAAAATGTCATTCCAAAGTGAACGCCACATGGAAACCTCATACGAAGTCACTGTTGACTCCACCTCTGAAGTGAACCGGATAAGACTACTCAAAAATAGCCACAAGTCATGAACCACACTATATATACAAATGCATAAGCCAGAGACGAGACTGCACAATCCCAGGACCAAGCGAATGGGGGAATAGAGTATTTCCCATAGAAGCCAAAAGATAGGGTTTAACAAAAATGTCACTGCAATCAAGCATGGATTTGATGTGAGTGAGAGAGAGAGAGAGAGAAAAAAAAAATTACCAAAGAGAACCATAATCAGTATGTCTGCCTACCAATGTTCCAGATAACAGACAGAAGAAACCAGAATGGCAAAAATAGAATCTCAACAAATTCTCCCACCAGACTGCAAGAAGTCTCCAATGTCATCCATATTATTGAAAAAGAACTCCCCACAAGTTCTGTACACATGTTCCAGAAAGGAAGGAAGAAGTCCAAAAACCCAAGTAATGGTCCTGCCATTGGCCGTGTGAGAAATGAAAGAAATGACTGAATAGGACGTGTCATCATGAGGAACCACTTAACGGCCTTCTCAAAATTGTGAAGAAACAACATTGTCCCCAAGTACTTAATTCTTGATATCATTTCCCATGTTTCTATCCAATCAAAAAGGGGTCCAAACAAATGAGATGCTGTTGCTTTGAGAAGAGGCACATTTTTGTATAGATCATAAAATCCTATAAGAACGGTAATTACTGACATTATCACATATAAAAATCTTGCCAGAGGGCACATCCATGGACGATAAAGACGGGAAAATCCTGGATAAGACTGAAGGAAGATAGCCCATGATGGAAGCCCTGTCTCCAATAGGGTAAGAAGCCGCAAATCAGACATGATAATGTCCTTCAATTTAAAAGGGAGGTCGCAATCATTAAACCTAAACAAAATCAAAATATCCTTGTACTGAGTAGCTTCAACTACATCCTCACTCTCACTTGAATAATTACTTTGTGAATGTATTGGTGATCCAATGGTTTCACAAAATGATTCTTCAGAGAACACATTGGGTCTAGTGCAGTATTTCAAAACTTTCCTTCTCTTATAAGGTCCAGCTGCAGGTGGTGTACAGAATGGATTGTTTTCTATTGTTTCTGGGTACAGACTAAAACTTGCATTTGAACCGCAAGGACTCTCATCTTTGGCACATATATCATCAACTGTAGCAACACTTCCATCTATGTCACTAGTCATCAAAATATTTTCTTCAGCGTCATAAAACACCTCGCCTGTACATTCTCAATAAAAGGTGCAAGAATGATCAGACTTTGCAAAGGTACTATAGAAACTCTATAAATCACAAGACAGGATGTTTTACAAGAAGATTAATACATAATACAATCTTGAAAACCCTCATCTTTTCAGAAAATAGATAAGATTATCAATCAACTTTGTGTCATAAACAACAGTTTAAACAATATGGATAAACATAGACAGAAAAGTTCAACCATGAGACTACACAATCATGCATACTTAATATATATCATCTGCATATACAACAAAGCTAAAGATGACAAGGGCCTTTTCCCCTCATTTTCATCATTCCTCTTCTTAGAGTTGATTTGCTCGCAGATATAGAAACAGAGATTATTTCATATATTTACAGAGGCATATGTAGAATAACTTTCATTGACATAACAAACCATGCTCAAAAAAGCATACCTATTGTATTCAAGTATTCTCCCAAAATACTTTGCTCAGTGTCTGTCCCTGGGAACCACAAATGTATGCATCGAGCAGCTTGTGATACACTATCAAATTCCCATCTTCTCATGAGTTTAGCCTCTATAGCAAGTGATGTATCTGTCTGCAATCAAAGGAAAGTTGGTGGTTTGGCATATGATTTCATACTAACATATGATGGGAGATGAACAAACGATACCTGAAGCTCATTTAAATAATTTAGGCCACGGACATCATTCCAAGAAACTTCAAACACAATGAACCCATATAAGGTCCTATGCAGTTTGCTATTTGATAATAAAGAATTCCTCAATTTCTCCACAGGTAATAGTGCCCTTTTCCTGGATAAGGTTGCAGCATCAACCAGAGAAAACCATCTTTTAACCTTGTCAGATTCACTTGTACTTGCTTCTGAATTAGTTTGCATTTCCTGCATATTTCCTGTACCCTGTTTGTCCTTCCGGCCTCTAGTATTTGCAAAAGGGGACATCCTGGACTTTATTTTTAAAGATAATAATTAAACACAATACCACCATTGAACTTACTAAAAAAATTGCAGATCTTTAGTGATACAAAAGATATACTCCGTAGTTAGCTACCTTGGTGACCATTAACTGCCACAAGTGTGTAGGGCGGGAGATGAGATCTTTCAACCATGGCCGGTTGTCCACCAATATGTAAATTTTATTACTCTCAAGAGCTAGGAAAAGGTTAAGATGTGAAAGATAAGATTGCAAATCCCTGCAAAAACACAAACAAAAAGTAAATCAAGAGAGAAAGTAAATGAGATGCTCACACTCATGTAAACAGTAAAACACGAGTGAGTTTGCTATTTGAGATCAAACCAAGATGTGAACAGCACCATTTCACATTACACATATTATCTTTAAACCCCTTTGAGATGCTCACAACTATCCAGAATCAGGAAAAAACTATGAAAATCCACACATCAATTTTGAATCACAAAAAATTACAATTAGGAACCCCATTACCCACCTCTAAGATAAGAAATCCCCTGAACAAGAAATGTCACTCACCTTAGAGGCAAAAAAAAAAAAAAAAAAAAAAAAAAAAAAAAAAAAAAAACTGACATTCCATAATGTTATAACAGAGTACCTATTTCTAACAGTTCTAAAACATTAACTATCCGATCTGCTTATGTATACAAGCTCGACAAGACACAAATGGTTTCTAACATTAACCAACCAATGAATTCAAATATACAAAATTTTTCATCCGCACTCGTGGGTTCATATTCAACACCTGCGGGCTATATTATGTACTAAATTTCCAGCCTGTCTATTAAATCGAGTACTGACATCAACACAAAACACCAATCAGACAATGAGAAAGACGGAAGAACAAAAATTGAAATTCGATCATAAATTTAGCCATAAGAAGTAAAGAAAAATTAAGCTGAACTGTATACCCAATTTGCAAGCTTGTCAACGGAAAGACACAGCGGCTCCCCATCAACTGCACAATGACACTTCCAGCCCTGCCCCTTGACTCTAAACTCTCACCGCCTCACCAACCACTGCTTCAATCAAATTTTAAAAAGAAAATTTAAAAAAAAAAAAATCAAAATCAAAATTTCTACAACATTCAGTTTTTTCCAACAAATTCAAAAACTGTCGTATTTTCACCTGAAGATGAAAAATTGAGATCAAGCAAATTCCATGAGAATTCAAAAGAAGAAAAGAGGGGAGCACCGAGTAGCATAGACACAGTGAAAGGCGCGTTTGGCGAGAGAGAGAGAGAGAGAGGACACGCAACTAAATTCGGAAAAGGAAGCAATTGCAGGTTGTCAGGCGGCCATTAAAGGTGTGAATGAAGGAAGTGATTGATTGCTCACACACACAGGAAGACGAACGCAGAGCAAAAAAGCGTGCGTCAGGGAATTCAATTGGAGGTTATCTCTTCTGCAGTTAATGTCGTCTGCGAGGGCATAAAGGTAAATACGGACCTGTGGATCAGGTCACTTGCTTCCCGCGCCAGCTTCGTCGTCGTCAACACACAGAGATAGAGAAAGAGAGCCGTGAGGCCGTATACAACGCGTATTATACTGTTCTAGCTGATAATAATAGTATAATATACAAATACCGTATACAGCTAGCTTCCATGGAAGTCTATCACTCCTGAAAACCGTTTCACGCGACACCGTAGCGCGTGCGATCACGTCCAGATACAGTTAGATTATGACGCACCTTGAATGTGCATCGTTATAACAAACTCTTATCAATCTGTCTTTTATTTTCTTTTTCCCTTTTCTTCTAAATTTGAGTAATATTCATTTTCTTTTTTCCCTTTTCTTCTAACTTTGAATAAATATTCAAAATATCCTTCTAGTATATATTCAAACATACTTTCTCAACCTCGATCTCATAACCTCCCACATAAGAAAGATCACTATATGTCATCTGAGCACAAGGTGCTTGCCTACCAATTAAGTCTATAATTATTCAATTCTTACTCAATAATTCAGTTTAAGCTGATAGTTGGATTGCACATTAATAGCTATGTGCTCACACGCTCCCGGCCTGGCTCTGATACCAAATTGAAGCATGTACTCCATCTCAACTAAAAGCTTAAGTTGATAGTTGGATTGCACATTAATGGCTATGTGCTCACATTATTAAGTAAGAATTTAATAGTTGAAGATTTTATTCAATAATAATTGAATAGTTGAGGACTTAATTTGCTAAAGAGTTAATATCCAAAATGGTCCCTCAACTATGCCATAATTACCAATTTGGTCCTCAACTACCATTCTTACTCAATTAAGTCCTCAACTATGTAACTTTTACTCAATTAAGTCCTCAACTATACAATTCTTACCCAATTTAGTCCTCAACTATACAATTCTTACCCAATTTAGTCCTTTGTATTAATTTGACTGTTTGTTGACCGTCAAAAGTCGGGATAAAATTATAATTTTACAAGATTTCTCCTTCCTCTCCATTTAGCAGCGCCAAACCATGCAGCAATACACTCCGATCAAATTTCGATCGTCAAAAAATCGTTGAAAATCAAATTCATGGGCTATCCGATGCATAACCACTACTTCGATACTGACAGGTTTAGAACCCAACCGGAGCTTATTACTGCACGGTTTGGCGCTGCTAAATGAGGAGGAAGGAGAAAACTTGTAAAATTACAACTTTATTTCCACTTTTGACAGTCAACAAACAGTCAAATTGACAAAGGACTAAATTGGGTAAAAATTGTATAGTTGAGGACTTAATTGGGTAAGAATGATAGTCAAGGACTAAATTGGTAATTACGACATAGTCGAGGGACTATTTTGGGTATTAACTCTTTGCTAAACTTCATAGTCGAGAACTGATTTATGAATTATGTTATGGTCAAGGGATGTCGAGAGATCATTTAAATACTTACTTTTTAAATTTTTCAATCGTTTTTCTTTTGTGACAAAGAAAACCAGCTGCCCATGAATAAGGTATTGAGAATAACTAAATTTAAATTTTTTATATTATATGATTTGATTTTATGGAGTATTTAATTAACTTATTGTGGAATCAGATAATTTATGAATAATTATAAATATAAAATGATGTAACGTTTGTCAATGGCTTTGGATATTCTCTAAATACTCATATTCAGGCTAATATTTTTTTTGTTAATGTGAATAATTTAATTATTTTCATGTTAATGTTAACCGAGTATTAATGTAATAGTAGTGAGATTTATTGTAAACTTTTAAAAAAAAAAGTTTTAGATTTAATATTTAATAGTGTGATTTTGAGTCTTTATTATTCCATAGTTTGTAATGATATTGGATGTGGTGATTACAAAGTTTAAATGGCATATGACATGGTGATTGACTAGATTAAAAGTATCACTATTTAATTATTTATATAAAAATAAGGATTTAAAATATCCTTTGATAAAATAAACTACCAAAATCTTATTATTTTATCATTTTTTTAAACCTATTATTTTATCATTTAGTTCCATTGTGGTTACAACTTGTGGGGGTCTGAATGAAGTCACAATCTCCTCTATGAATATTAATGCGAATGAATGCCAAGCACATTGTACTTAGATAGTATTTCTGAAGTTCTCTTTGAATTCTGGTGATTTATAATAAAGTCAATAATACTTTAAAAAATGTGAATATATATATATATATATATATATATATATATATATATATATATATATCTTGTCATGACGATATCAAAATATAAATTACTATTTTTTCTAGAATTATTTGCATTTTTGGTCCACTAACAATGTTGATCCACATTTTTTAAAACTTGCATAATTGGTCTACGAGTTTAAAATCTCAGTGCAAATGATCGTTCAATTGAAATCTCTATCAAATTTTCACCGAAAAATTTTATTTCTTCTTTATATTAGGGACATAATGGTATTTTCCTTTTACCACCACATTTTCTCCTTATAGTTTTTTTTCGCACTTTTGGTCCAACAAGTATTGTGGCACTAACAATGTTGATCCACTACTTTCAAAATTTGCATAATTGGTCCACGAGTATCAATTTTTTTTTAGCTCAAATAGTCTTTCCAGCAAATCGCTACAATTGAAAAAGACCATTATACCCCACTATAAAGGGAAAATATTTTTCTCGTAAAAATTGACGGAGATTTCACCAAAGGATTATTTGCACTAAAAATTGATAATCGTGGACCAATTATGCAAATTTTGAAAATTTTGTGGACAACATTGTTAGTACCACAATACTCGTGGGACTAAAAGTGCGAAAAAACTTTTTTTTTTTTCTATATATCTATAATTCCTAATTTAATTGAGTGATAGATACATTTCCTCCCGATATTCATCATCATACATGACAATATGTGATTGGTTACGTGTATATTTGATTAATAAAAGTATTTTATAAATGTAAGATAGAATCGACTAATTTATAAGTAATTAATAAATTAGAAAATTTTATTGTCACATTAGAAAGTAAAATAAAGAAGAAAGAAATAGTGATTAATATGTCTAAGCTTTTAAGTCCAAGGGACATAGCACGAATCCAAGACGAAGCATGCGAACCGAAAGCCAACATTGGGGTTGGTCGCGGAAGTTAGAAGGTATACCTAAGATACCCGAGGTTAATCAAAGGCTACCCAGGGAAGTAAAGGTCTTGTCAGCTTACGAGTTACGATGTTAAGTTAATTGTGACTCGGGCTCAACCACCGGGGCCCGACAGGGCATGAGAAGCAAGGCCACACAGATTTTTGACTGACGAGGTCAACTTTCAAGGTCAGTTGACATGTCAATTAGGCGTAGACTTATTAATTGTGGAAGCGCCCTATTTACAAGAAATTTGTTAGGATGTGTGTTTTAAGTAGAACCCCCGGTCAACTATCATGTAGTGTGATGACATCACGGTTACTATTCTAAATGGATGGTCATAGGTTCAAACCCCGGTGGTGGGGACTTAGATTCTTTATAGGTTAAAATTGTTTGAGAAAGTATAGAACTTTATCTAATTATTACTATGTCTCTTTTATTATTTATAATACATGAATCATTCAACAAGTAATCTCAAATCATTCTTTGTCATTTTGGTTAGGAAAAAGTGTCAAATATGCCATTGAACTTTTGCACTTTGTGCAATTTAACTATCAAACAAAAAGGTGTAGAATTAGACTATTATAAATTCAAAAATTGTGCAAATAGCATTTTTACAAGTTACTTCTAAATTTCCGTTAAATATATGTCATAATGTCAAATTATATATAAAAATTATTTTAATTATTATTTTTATTTAAAAATAATAATTGTTTTTAAATTTCAGAAGAATGTGGAGACAGTCATGGCTACCTCCACCTTCGTCTGTTGTGGATGAATATGGTGGCAGGCTGGTAGCCATGGCTACTCCCACCTTTATCCTAGACGATGATGGAGATAATCATGGTTGCTCCTTCCTTTGTCTAGATCGAACGGAGGAGGGGGATAACCATGACTGCCTCCCCCTTCATCCACAACAGACGAAGGGGGAGACATCCTGTTTCCACCTTCTTTTGATTTTTTTTATTTTTTTATTTTTTAAAAAATAATTTTTTTATATATACATCATATTTTATCGAACATTTAGAAGTAACTTGTAAAAAATATTATTTTTATTATTTTTATTTGTTTAATGGTTCAACTGTATACTTTTTTATTCGATGATTTAATTACACAAATCGTAAAAATTCAATAGCATATTTGACATTTTTTTCCTTTTCTTTATCATTCACGTTATTTCGTTCTGGTTCATTATCCAAAATTTATTGACTCATACCGGTTTCAATTAATCCATCAAATAGCATTATTTATTTTAATTTGGGGGAGATTGGTAAGTTCATTTCATTTCGTAATAAAAACAAATCGCAAGGGACAAATATGGAAAGATGCCGAATCTTCGATTTGTAGATTGTGACAGTAGGTTTCGTAACTTCGCAGACCATCTTCACAAATTTATACATTAATGAATTTGATTACAATAATAACAACCGCAGCCATCTTTTTCATTTTTTAATAAATAAATATCTCAACGCGTAATTATATCTTGAACTCTATAAACTTGTTCTAAAATCTATAAAGAGAATAAATCGAAACAATTTTATATTCCCTTCCACTAAAATCAAAATAATTATTCTTTTTCTTTTTTACTTAAATATATTAAATCTTTAATAAGAATCTCAAAAAGATATGATATTCGCCCAAAATTTATTTATATTATAACTATAAAATATTATATAAGAAAATGGAAATAGTGACGTGGGAAATGGAGAAGGGGTTAAAGATGCCTGCGCCGCTACGCGTAAGCCACAGTGGTCTCCAAAGTCCAAATGTCAAAATCATTAGTGCATATTAATCCGGGCTATCTAGCGAAAGGGCCCCATCTATGAATTATCGGGACAGGATATCATGGTAGGGCCCATTAAAGTATGAATAATAAAATAGGAATAAGACAACGCTACGCGCCCACGCACTCTATCCATCGAATCCAACCGCGCTTTGGATCGTCGTAGAAAAAATCGTATGTGTATTCTCATGTTACATGACATGTTATCAATCTTTATTCTTTGGACCATGATCGATTTTGTGAGAGCATCCATAATAGTAATTTTTTTTTTTTTGTAATTTTTGAAGAGTTGTGAGTGTAATTAGGAAAAAAAAATATGGAATGGAAAAAAAAGTAAAATTGAATTTAAAAAATAAATAAATAAAATAAACACTATCAACGTGTTTGACCTGCCTAACAGACACGTGCAGTACATGCGCCCGCTAGGCGCACTTGTGACAGCCACGCGAGGCTGTCACGACTGCTCCATTTTTTTTTGTGGGTCTCACTTTTCTGCCATTATTTTCCTCCCTTACAAATGAATCTCAACCCTCTCTCTCCGCCAACTTAGCTCTCTTTTTCTTAGAATTTGTGCATTATCCACAGGTGTGGATGGCCTAAGATCGACAATTAATATAAAGTACATTTTTATTATACTAAAAATATATTTTTAATAAATTAAATTAAATGTTATTTTTAAGGTACATTATTTCATATACTACAGATGATGAATCTTCAATACACAAATAATTTATATTCAGTATATTAAAAATGTATATTTATTCATGGTCCACAATATAATTTATTGACATGTTATGTTGCCTACACACATGTATAACATGTATTATATCGTGGATTAATGTTCACCATACACATTATATACTATTGTTCAAATTATATAGCATACATGTAGTTAATATATTATGTATATTCAATTAACAAATTAATTATATATTTATTTTAATTTTGTTTTGAGTCTATAATATATAAATTGTAAGTAAATAAATTAAAAGTATATAATATATTAATTATAGATACATAATTTGAACTAGATCCTGAACCATAATATAGCGATTGCATTCATGATGCATGACATGTTACATAAAAAGACAAGGACAACAAAGATTTCTACAACTTTAATTTCTTAATCAAACAACGAAGTTTTCTTCACCACACACATTCATCTACTTGTACGTATGTACGATGATGGACCACAAAATTTCTCGGTATATATTAAATTTAGTTATTTACGTGACAATAACATATGTATAACATGAGGTGGTGAAACACATGAATTAGATAATAATAGTCCATCACAAGATAATTAGATAAATGAAATAAATGTGGAATATATTATATCTTAGGAATAATTTTAAAATAAGATAGTAACCACAATATAAATACTAACTATGGTTTAAAGTTTGAATTTCGATAAGAGCTATTTATTGATATTTTTGGTATAAGTAAGTTGGTCATAGGCAAATCTACGTTGGGTTACCTCTTTGTGCTCCTTTGCTGGCTAGAATTACAAGACAAGTTTAACTCAGGATGCATTTTTGAGTAGCGATTGCAAACTTTTTGTAAATCAAACAAACCAAATCACAATATTCCAAGTTTAATTACCCGCAAGAGCTATCTATTGTCCTTCTTGATAAGTCAACCACAATATTCTAAGTTTAACTTCACGTGAGAGCTGTTTATTGGTCTTTTTAGTTTGAATTGGTCAACTATAAAAAATCTAAGTTGCTTTCTAGTAAATTAAATCATTATTAAGAGTGGGGTGCGGGGGGGTGATGCATAAAATAGTAAAGTAGGTAGGAATGTGCAACGTATCCAAAAATATATGCGGTAAATTGCAAAAAAAAGAAAAAAAAAATAGTTGAGATAGAGGTAGCATGGGAACAATAGCTAGGCAACAAAAAGAAATGGCAGTGAGCACATGCAAGAAACGAGAATAATATTGGTAGCAACGCAGTTTATTCTCCCATTTTGGCAATCATGGAGCTATAAAAATGGTGGTGCCACCCTAGCTAGCTTTGATTGAATGATTGATGATTGGTTCCACTTTCCCCTAAATGAGTTGGATACTTCTATTATTCTAACTCATTAAAAAAACACAAAGACAAAAAATGCACAATGCAAGAGGTACATGCTTGTTTCCCATGTGCCCAAATTCATTCATCCTACAATTTTCTATGCTTATTTAATTACCATGAATGTTAGTTATTGGTTTTGACACGGGGTCAAAGGTCGGACAATATACTCATTAAGAACAAAAGAATGTAATTGTGTGAAGAGTATAGTGTATTGACTATTGAGTATTAAAAGACTTGAACAACTTACAATGCATTGTTCAAGGTTTATACACAAGTTTGGATATTAAATGCCCTTCACTATACATGAAAACTCAATTCTTAAAGATCAATAACATAATCATAAACTTGCTCACCCTAAACATAGTAAGATTGCTCAAATTATATTTTCTAAAACAAGAAACTGTGTCTTAGAATTATGAGTTGACTGGTTCAATGATGAGTACCATATTGAGGATGAGGATAATTGAAGCATATGCTCCTTTGGTTTGGCTCTGATACCAAATTGAAGCATATGCTCCATCTCAACTAAAAGTCTAAGCTAATAGTTAAATTGCACATTAATGGCTATATTGCTCACAAGGATGACCATACGAGCATTCCATAAACTTAGTGCACTTCGTGTGCCAATTGGCCCAGACTACCAAACTGTGAGTCAAGATTTATTGACAGACCGAGAACAAGGGCAACCTCCTCATACCACTCATCGATAGCAATTCCGCTAAAAAAACATAGACTTAAGTGAAAAGACATCAATTGCTAAAATTTGCCAAGTAGGCAAGTAATTTGGCAGTGGCTCTTCCAAATGAGAAAGGTCACGGCTACGAACCCTAGAGTCAGTAGTACTCAAAAAAAAAAAAAAAAAACAATACTAAAATATAAATGTATAATCTAACATTTAGTTGAGACAAAATACATCGTTCAACTTTAGTATTCGACCTGTACATATAAAAGAGACATGTTAAGCATATAACCCGTTAAAACGGAACACATTTTTGGTTGAGACCTTGACATAAAAGTTGAATATGGGCCTAAAAGAACACATTGAGATCTCTACATCATTGTTATCTTTATAGAAATTTAAATCCTACAAAGCATCAATCAATCTGCAGTAAGCTCTAGTGCTCTACATTCCCTATCATGAAGACCTTGCTACCCCACAAGAACCCAAAAAAACCCAATGTTGAGGCGACAAAACCAATTAGGATTTCATCAGTTATCTGTCTAGCTAGGATATGGAACTGGACAGGAGATGAATTAAGCTCAACCAAACATCATTTGAATATCATGTTAATTGAATTTGAATTTGCCTAAGACAGTAACTACCGCTCTGTTCTTTTTCTTCCAAGGTTTCTATCTGGCTATGTAGGTGGAAAGAATCTGTTGAGGTTAAACGGCAAAGTGTAGAATTCCTCGTTTCGATTGTCACCTCTGAATGTTCTGAACTTCACCCACCATGGCATCCCTCTGTCTTTCTTCGATTTTTCCACTTCCAGCGTGTTGTCCAAGAACACCGCCACGATCAACCCCACTGTTGGCGGGGACGAGAATATCGTGTTGATGAATGCATTGAACTGCAATCGTTATGCAAAATGCTAGACGTTAGAGGAAAACACAAGATAGACCATTCTTGATGGACTGGTTTTTGATGGTTCAGATAGAACTCACCCATCCGGCATTGGTGTGAACGAGGCCATGGCGACCTTGGGACCAGTATTCATTAAAGAACTGAGGAATCGAGATTCCTAGGAAGAGTGAAAGGCCCGTGATGAGGAGATTGCGCATACAGTTCATGTTTGTGAACTGAAGAAACGACAAGCCTACAGAGCCTGCAGAAAGGTTGAGACATTTAAAGGTGACAATAGCGATATGTGGTATATATAGATTGGTAATAGCGTACCTACAAGGCCAAACAGAACACAGTATAATGCAGCATATATCACGAAAGGTATAGACGCAAAAACAGCTCCAAATTTCCCTGCAAGAAGCGTAAAATTAACAAACATTCTAGTCTCGTCTTGAGAACCACACAGCACACTATACCTAACATCGAGAAGAATATCATGAAGCCTGCAGAAATCTGAACAACTCTACGGCTTCCAACCCGAGTCAGTCCAAGGAGTCCCACATTTTCCCTGAAATAAATTCGGGATTTCAGCTATTAAGCTTTACCTAAAGCTAAGTATCAAAGCGTAAAGAAACCGATGGCTCACAAGGATCAAAATTCTTACACAGATACAGTGGACCCAGTGCCCGTTCCAAAAAGACCATCAAGTAAAACACCTATTCCCTGCCAACCAATCCCCCGACTAAGTACGTAGGCTGGAGGTGGAGTGGCAATTGCTAGACGAGATGCAGCCTTGTATGCACCAGTTGACTGCATATACTCTCAGTTAAAATGGAACGTTTTGTTGTATAATTTAAAATGTATTTGATCCGGGTTTTAACTTTTAAATGAACGTTACTCATTAGCAGACAATAAATGGACCGGAAAGTTCAACTACATCTTTAGATCTAAACACCACGAACTCAAAGTTACCTCAACCATTGATACAAGAACTGCAGACATCATTGCGAATGAATGGCCAGCGGCGAAAGTAGGTGGACCCCACTGCAAAGGGTACGGGAACTTGAACCTAAGATTATGATTAGTAAGTTTAGTATTATTTACACCCATCAAAAAGCATTACTGAATAGAAGAATACACGTATCAGTACATCAACGGACCATGGAGCAGTAGATATGATATTTGCTCTATCTGTACGACAACTGAGTTGAGTATGAAGAGGTTTGCCTCGGTAAGCTCCACTAGCTGTCAGAATTACGGAATATATCCAAATAATCGCGACGCAGATCAATATAGGAAACCGTTCGAATAGCGGGAAGTCCCTCAGTGGTTTAACGTGCTTTAGATACTGCAATTGGCAGAGTGTTACTTGTATGTCTACCATCCATTTTCTGCATTCGAAAAAGTTAACCACTTACTTGTGACAAGCCAATTACCAACAATAGTGTTGGCAGCCCGATCTCGACACAATTCCCTAGCTGCAAAAATATTTGCACCCGGCAACATATAAGAAACTTGGATAGACAACACATCTATAATTACTAATATGTTGACCATAACATTATATTTTGAGTGAATATAAAACGGTAGTGTTGATGAGAGCATACCGCAGGAAATCCCCTCTGGAATAGGCCCAGACCAACTAATCCAACGACGGGTGCAATTCCAAGGGGACTGAAAAAACTGAGAATAGATTGAAAAGTAGTATCAAGGTCGAGTATATAGCGACTCATCACTGTCATAAATCATAATAACATGAAATGTTGACACCATACCGTGAAAACAGACCCCAAACTTGGCTGTACCCCAAGATTATTTGAATGCTTGACGCAACAATCAACGCTCCTTGGATCGCCCTCATGGTTTGTATAAATCTCTACAATCCAGTTACTCATAAAAGATCATGCAATGCCCTTTAACACAACGAAACCATCAAGTGCATGCTTTCGAAAGCAAGATGAAAAAAAAAAAAAAAAAACACAAAAAAAAAAAACACACAAAAACAAAACCTACCTTGTAAACAACCTCAAATTGAATATTAACTAAATCTATTGATATGTCAACTTAATTTAAAACTTAACTCCTTAAATGCAGAGAAAATGGCGAAAGTTTTCACTTACTATATGTGGCTCACTTATCCGTTGAAGAGATGAATCGCTAATAATATAGACTATGGGGATAACATATGCAAAGGATCCTCCAACTACAGCTGGCAATCGGGTTCCAAAGAGTGCTTGGAGAAGAGTGTTTATTCCAGCAACAAAAAGCAAAGTTTGTATTACCCGTGCCTTGTCCCCCTGGGTAAAGAAATAATAAGTGAACTATGCAAAAAAGGTATTTAAGGAGACTTAGGTTATTATCTGACAACTTACGTCGGATCCACCCATTAGTGGTACAAGCAGTGTAGGGATCATCGCACTTGTCCCAAGTACTAATATGTAATTTTGAAACGCTAACAATATGGTTTCAGCTGCAGACAAGAACCTTAAACAACATCAGTAGCCAGTAGGCATGACAAAATAGCAAAACAATAATGCTCTGCCAGCATATCTCTAATGCAATAAGAAACGTAAAGTGCTCAATATAGATTTTGCTTGACAAGAATTTCCTTCCTCATAGCCATTACCAAATTCACAAGCAACATTTCATTCTCATACCCAGGTTATGAAGAATTGATATTCAACAATTTAGCAAACTAAACGGAATTAATTTTCCCATGTCCCAGTCACGCAATGAGAGGGCTAAGCTATTGTTAATGGGAAAACAACTCAAAAAAGAACAAACCAACAAGGAAAAATGAATCATTATTTCCATCTCCTGCTTTTTCTTGGATTTATTTGTCATATTTCTTTCTTTCATGCTAATAGTCATTGCCCTACTTAGCTTTAAAAACTTTTGACTTGAATAAGAAATGACCGAAATAGTAGTGACAAGTAGAGTAGGAAACACCGTCATTGTCATGCCCACATTCTGAAAGATTCAACCTTTGCTCAAAAGTCATCAACCCAATACACAACCGTGACAAACTTGTCAATGTTTCAAACTTTGTTCAATCTTTATACCGCTAAAGCATCCTTTCAAATTAGCCAGAGAAAGAAGGGAAGAAATAGCAGCATTGCTTCTGCATTTTCTGGATAACTCATTCTAAACCATTCAAGAGTTTGATGGTGAATTTTAGAACTTAAGAAACAATATAATACATTCATCCCCAAAAAGGAAAAACTAAAAAAACAAAATGCTCATAGAAAAATTCAATCTTTCCAAGTGCCAGCCATTGCCATCAATTTAGCAACAGACACCCAAACTAGCACTGGTTTTCCTGTTAAGAGATACCCATTTTGCTAAAATTCACCATGACACACAGGAGAACCGAGTGCCATGTATCAACAAGAAGCAAATCAAGGGGAAAAAAAAATCTGACAACGTTTTGAAAAACAAAAGAGAATGTCAATAAGCTAAATGACCAAAGAGCTAGTATTGACATCAAGCGAAACCGCTAAACGAGGGTAGACACACAGAGTTACCTAGTACATTTCGATACCCACAAATGGCAAACAATGTTGTCCCTTCACAATCAAACCATTCTACATACACAACAAGCGCATACCCTATACACACACATATACACAGTGACAGAAATGGGATACACATACATATATATATACATACAGAGAGCGAACAAGAGAGAGAGAGAGAGAGAGAGAGAGAGAGAGAGGAGAAAGTACGCCATGGAGGGTTAGAGTCTATGCAGTACTCGAGGTCCTGGAGTTGCTCCATAGGAGGGTGAGCAATCTCTGCCATTGCCATTGGTGAAGGTGGAGGATCACCAAGAACTCGTCTGTTTCACTGTCTTACACACAAAGAATCAAACACAAGAAAGAACGATAATGCAAAAGAGAAAAAGGACAGAATATTTGAGAAGAAGCTAATAAAAACAAGGAGGAGAAAGTAGAGAGAGAGAGAGAGAGAGAGGAGAGCAAAAGAAGAAAGTAAAGCACCCAGGCAGAGCAGGGCAGCACTACTACACACAACAAAACACCATATAGAAAGTTGAGAAAAGAGAAGCAAAATTAAAAAACCAAAAAATTATTCTTTCCTGAAAGGAATAAATGTTGGATTAATATATTACTCTCTTAATATAAAATATCAATAAATTTACATTTTTGACCCTTCAATTATATTCGTGATACAGATTTAGTGGCTATTAATCGCTAAGTTATATGTAAAGAGACAATTTAAATTACTCAAAAACTATTTCTGTCACCAAGATATCATTTGATTTTTTCAGGAACGAAAGGTTAAAGATGTTCACATATATAACTCATTAATTAAGTATATATACTACGAGATAATTAGATGATGAAAAATATAATATTTAAAAATAAATGTATGATGAGAGAGAGGATGAGAGATAGTTACGCTGGTATTGCTCACCCGAAACGAAACAAATTAAGCTAACACGTACATGGTGATAAGGATTTAGTTTCCCTTTTGAAATTTATCTGAGGGGGGTTTGGATATTTTGACCTTGGTTTTTAGTTGTATTTGCAGATATGCCATCGGTAGTCAAATTTGCTGAGTGGGAATGTGGGACCTATCTGAAATCTGTTGGAGAAGACTGTTAATATGTGCTACGGAAGTCTAAACACTTGTGAAGTACTGTGACAGTGTGGCTTCCACTTCTACCCTTTATTTTTTCTATAATCTTTTTATTTTTGAAATTATCCAAATAAAGTAACACAATACATACATACACACACAATGTGTGTATATATACATATATTGTTGACAACTTAAGGATCCATTTAAAGTTACATTTTGAATAAAAATAATCTGTCTTAGACAATTTTATTACAGAAGTACGAGTGTAGAATTCAAACTGTACTCTCTAATTTTTATATCAAGCTACATATCCCTCCTCTGTTAACATTCGTTAGACGACAAATTCACCAAATCGTATAAATCATCTAAACCTACGAATCAACATAAAGATATCATTTAGCAGTAAAAAATAAAAGTAGTCCTTTTCACCATTGATTGCAGTCCTGCCATTTCCCAATCAAAACAACAACCAATTCAAGGGACCACATTGTGTACCTTAACTCCATTTTATCACTCCCTGCGTAACTCTACTAAACCAACGTGAACAAATATATATACATCATCATTATATTCATCACCTAGAGCTAGCTTGGAGTGTTGTAAATATACCGTTAGAGTCATATGTAAATGTGATACTTTTGACTTTGAATAATGAATGATTATCATTACAATTAATAAAAGAATTGTTTCAAACACAGAACAACCAATCAATTTTATGTTGTTCTTTAATTTATGTGGTTCTTGATTTCTTTATTCATTGTTATTATTACATACACAAATAAAGTTGGGAATTATAGCCTCTTGATTGAGCTAATCGCAGGCTCGTACCATTTGCATGTGGGCACACAAAGTTGGGCAACTTTTGGGTGTGAAAAGGGGGTTTCAATTCCCTCTTCCCACTAAACTGGCTGTGGGATCAAGCAGATAATTATTTCAGGTTTTGTTTTTATTAAATTTGACAACAAGAATGATGATCATCTGTCATCTTTGTTCTGTGCAGTGTAGTATGTAATATTTTAAAAATAATATATCCTCGTAGTATATTTAATGTTGTTGTTGGTAGAGATTAGAGTTTAAAAGGTGGATGGATATATCATATATGCATGGTAGGTAAGTGTAATAAAAGATGAGGAGACATTGATGCTTTGCTAATTGATTATGAGATAGCAGTGTTTACTGCAAATATCAGATTTGTGGGTTGGTGTGAATTCAATGAGTTTTCAACACTCTTTGCCTGTCATCATTGTTGCCTTGTTGTTTAGTCTGTACCACTGCCTCTCACTCTCTCTCACTATTCCATTATTATTGTCTTTGATTTAGAAGAAAATCTACCATCACTATATATATATATATATATATATATATTTCAAAGCCAAGGAAATCCGATTGCATTAAACTGTTAACGAGACAAAAGGTGGAGGATTATCCCTCCATACCAAACGAGCGCCTGCCGCACCAATATGTTTCGCTAAGGCATGAGCTACCAAATTGGCATCTCTGCGTACAAAATTAATCGAGCAATAATGAAATGAGCAATAATCTACCATCACTATATAAATATATACTAAGTTCACCTTTTATGATCATAATCCATAAAATACCACAAAAAAATACACTAATTTAAGTTGTCTCATAAATTACTCTATTATTATTTTGAATATTTTAGATATTGTTAAGAGTGTCTAACACCGGATGTGTTATATATATATATATATATATATATATATATATATATATATATATATATATAAACAAAAATGCAATGTCTTTTTATAGACTCATAAAAATATTACATTTTTATTATTAAAAAAAATATTGCACATCTCATAAGATGGAACACATTCTTTAAGAGTTAAGACTCAAATTATAATCCATCAAAATCTAATTACCCTCACACATACTCGAAATCTATCAACTTAAACTTTTTAATTAAAGCGGAATCGTAATTCAATTAAAATATCCTAAACATTTTTACTTCTAATTTTTTTTTTATTGACTTTAAGGCACTTTTTTTTTTTATTATTGATTTTGAAGAGTTAAGAGACAAATAAAAATGCTACTTGCATCTAAACGTATAATAAGTTGAATTGGTTAATTATGTTTTGTTTGTCTGTTTTTTAATGATTTTTTGGTGCTGCCCTGCCGGAGTGCCGGGAACACGAAAGATATGGGTTAAGGTTGTTTTTGTCCATGAATTGCGCAGGCCCATAATGGTAATTCTGGAGAACTTGAAGTCCTAAACATTTTTTTTGTTTGTTTTATTTAAAATAATAATAAAGTGGAGAATTAACTTTATTTAATTATTATTATTGCATGCGCGGCTGGCTTTCGGCTCCAATCTGATTCCATTCTTCACAGTTCACACATCTTTGTTACATTCCAACGACAGAGACATGCAATGCACCTTTCAATTCCCCGAATCCGATTCGCATGAACACCCAAACCTACTCAACCACACTATTTTTTTTACAACTCTCACTCCTCTCGCTACCAAAATCATCATTCAGTTGTGATGATAGAAATGTTAGTTTTGAGTCCCACAGGCTTAAGTTACTGGTTCAGTAGATAGTATTTAAGAGAAGATATCAATGTTTGAATCTGGATAACGACAGTGTAGGGATTATGTCCAAAGTGACATTCTTTATATGCATTCACATTTGACTCTGTCTGTTGAACCATTGAGTCAGAGTGATCATATGGACTTATTCTATCACAATCTCATATGATACCGTCTCACCCTATAATGTAGGGACCAAATATGGTAATGTGTATAGTTGAGGTCTGAGGAATTGAATTAACGATTTGCTCAAAATCATAGAATTAAAATTACTTTTTTTTTTAATATTAAATTTTACCGGTATCAGGTCAATATTCACTAAACGTGAGATATTATGTATAAAACTCTATATTGTAGGTCGAGTTTGTGCATAAATCATTAATTAAATAAAATTAAATAAAATAGGTTAATAGTAAGGATTAAGGAGGATGAAATTGGATGGGGGCATAGCATATCCAAAAGAATTGTAAAGTGGTAGTGATAAAAAAAGGATAAAAAGGAAAGGGAAAAAGGGTAGAGGTGAGGACCACAAGATTGAGGATATAATAGTGATTTTAGAGGTGAGGAATTTGGAATAATTTGTATTGCCTTCCAAATACAATCATCCAAAAGATCTCTTTTCAATGTATTCTTCGTCCCACTAAGTCACTAACATACAACTTAACCATTTTACACTTGCAATTCATAAACAAACTATTAAAATTTAACATTATTCTTTTGAGTGACGAGAAAAATTGACACTTACTATCTAAAGTGTGCACTAGGTAAATCCCGCCTTATGACCCTAGCTCACAAAAAACCACAAAGAAATAAATCAGTCTAAATTGCTCATAACTAATCAGCTCAAACCAAGTGAAAGTCAAACTTGTAACCTTCTGGTTAACAAACCAACGACCAAGTTGGATTACCCAAGTAACATTATTTTATATTTTTATCACATAATCCTTAATGCTCCAAAGTTACTTGGTTACTACACTGGATTCTTCACTCTACCTGTAAATACAATGAATGAGAAGAAAACACCTTTATACTTGATTCCTTGTCGGAAAACATTAAAAAGGACAAAGAAAGACCTCTAAACGAGGAAGCACACTTCAAGAAAAAGTGGGATAGTTTTGTACATTAAAACAGTTGCAGAAACTAATGAAATAATCCTCCTACTTCACCTTGGTGTTTTCTCTTTTGCTTGAATCCACTGATTCTCTGAAGCCCAAATGTTGTTAGAGCATCCTAGGTACAATGTTTCTTTGCCCACACATCAACCTAGCACTTATAAACGCCTTTTTAAACGAGAGAATAATAGCGTTACTTCTTCTTCCCCAGAAAGTTTGGATTGAGTGACATCTCGATTTCTTCAAGAGACCGCCCTTTGGTTTCGACTGTGAAGTAGTAAGCAAAAGCTGCTGCCAGAATGGAGAAGCCACCAAAGCTCAAGTAGACTGGGGCGACCCCGAGCTTCTCAACGAGTTCCAAGAAGAAAAGACCCACCAGGAAGTTGCACACCTGTTCATTCACTGCCAAGTAAGAGACGCTCGGGGAAAAGAATGTGTATAGTTAAACATTTACCACTCCATTGTTGAACAGAGAAACCGAGAGATGTACCCAGTGAACAGAGAAACTGAACCCCATTATCTTCCCCCGCGTCCTGCTGCTGCTAAGCTCGGGTATTATTAGACCAGTTACTGGCCCGGCTCCAATGGCAAAGGTGAATATATATCTAAGAGTTAAAGCAAAAATGAAGCATTGGTGACTAAAAAAGACATTAAAGATAGAAACTCCAAGAAAAGACAATTACTCAGAGCAATTGATATGCTATATTTTCAAATACTCGAGGCATCAATGAAGCTTACAAGAGACTCCCCAATATCGACAAGTTACCACTTATGCCTTTGTCAACTGGAAAGCTGATGGCATAGACTACTAGGAACATCGAGACAGCCTACACAAGATATAACAAAATTTAATCTTTATATACTTCAAACGTGTAAATCTGTACAGGTATATGGAATGTGAATTTGATACCCTATGAATCATGCTGTTAATCTGAATCAGTTGATATGTAAAACGAGTTTCTGACTCACCATCCCAATGTAACTTCCAATAAGAAGCTTTTTTCTCCCTTGTCTATCCATTAAGTACGAAGCACAAAGTGCACCTGTAGGTGAGCAAATATAAACTTGTGTAATAGATGCAAAACATGTATATGTGTAATGTAATCTATATCCACTCAAGTACGGTTTTCTAAATTTTTTAAGTCGTTACCAGCAAAGTTGGTAAGTCCAACATATAAGCTCGCTAAAGCACTGCTCGAGATTCCAACATCTTTGAAAGTCAAGGATGAAAAGTAGAGAACTCCGTTTATGCCAGCAAACTGTTGAAGTACGAATAGCATACCTCCAATCGAAGCGACTGCAAGCATCAAAATAGTTCAGCCTAACATCAAACACTAACACTTGTGTTGCCATCATAAGGTAATAAACTCGTATTACAGCTTGAAGATGTGAAAGAAATACGAAAGATTAAAAAATATATGTCACGGGTCTCATCTCTACATGTATCCAAGAAAATAAACTTCAAATATTGTCAACGCTTTTAAAGCAAGATGTAACCTATCTGCATGTATTAAGCCTCTTCCAACAATCCCAAACTATTGGGTAACCCAGTTCTAATGGCCCTGTTTGGTAAAATAGTTAGCTTTTTGGCTTATTTGACCACTATTAATTGTTTGACTTGGTTAAAAAATCAATATAAGTGTTTGGTTAATTAGCTATTTGTAACTCCAAAATGCTAAAATTCAAAAAGCTGCTCAAAACAACTTTTTCAATTAGCTTTTTGAGAAAAGAAATTATACCAAACTGCTATCAGCTAACAACTAATTTACCAAACACATTTCTAAAATCAGCTAATGTTATCAACTAGTTATACCCTCTAATTAACCCAATCAGCTAACAGTCATTTACCAAACAAGAATATCTTTTGAAAGGTCCACTTCGGGTTGTGTGGTTGATTGCAAATACAAAGCATTTATGGTTTAACATTTATGAGTTGGTATGGGGTAAATACTAAATTAAGAGTTGAATTTGTAAAACGAAGGCACAGTTTGTATATAAAGCGCAAATGTTGAAGCAAAATCACGAGAGACACTTAAAAACCACCTTAACACAACCTCTAGAGTGTGGTTCCTCTAGGAGTTCCAACCAACTGCTGTCCAAGTCACCCCCGTCATTTCTTATTACAGATTGAAATTCTTCAATGGCTTGGTTCACGTAGGATGCTCCCCAGAGATTCCTAAAAACTTCTTTGGCATCATCAAGTCTTCCAGCCTGTGGGGACCCTTCACGGCAGAATTAGCAAAGATAAAAGTAACCAACATATTTGTGTTTTAAATGAAGAAGGAACATACTTTACATAGCCAGCGGGGGCTTTCAACAGCATATTGCATGCCAAACACAAGAAAAAGTCCAGGAACACTTGCAATATAAAACAGTATCCTCCACCTGGTAATGGTAAATTTCAATTACACGGTTAAACAGACAAGCACAAGGCCTTACATAACTTCAAGTTTAGCTATACAGGGTCCAAGTAATCAAGTATATACAATAAGTTCTTCAGAGAAAATCACTAAAAGGACTGTTCCCCCAAGTCTTTTCAAGAATAGGTCTTGACATAATAAGGAAACCAACAAATTGTTAACATTAATGGCTGTCTTTCACTTTACGATTACTTTTCTAGGGCTTTCCCTTTACCATCTAAATCTACTATGTTTTCATCTTTCTCATGCAAATTCTTTGAAATTTGGATGGAAAAATAAAACATTAGGAAACAGAATTGAACTATACAAAGAAAGGGTGTGTTTGGTTCGCACATGGGAATCGGAATCGGAATGGGAATCAAATGCTTGGTAATGGTAATAGGTTTTTGTAAAAATATTTTGCATGTTTGGTTATGTGTGACCCTATAATAGGAACAACGATTTTAAAAATACAAAAACAAAAAATCAAGACAATTGATCCAGATATAATGGCATCCAAAGCACCGATATGAAAAAAAAAAAAATCAAAACAAAAATCTAAAAACACTAATCCAAACTTAAAAATCATATTACCAATCAGATGGAATGATACCCGTTTTTAATTAGGGAATGAGGTTTTTAATTGAAGGGTAATAAAATCTCATAGTTGTGTTCAACCAAACACTAACTATGATTTTGATTTTCATTCTTGGTGTGTAAACCCATTAACCAAACACACCCAAAATATCACCAAAAACGAGTGAAAAAAAAAATAATAAAGTTAAGCCATACCAGTGGGGATCATTTTCTGAGCGGATTCCTAGAAATAGTGAAGCAATAATCCCAAGACATGTACCGATTTGACACAAGGTCCCCAGTGTGCCCCTATGTTTTGTTGGAGAAACCTAAAAAACAAACATTAAGTGATCAACAGAAATGGTAATATCTACTTTATAATTACAGTTACTCATTTTAGCCATCCTTCTTGTATCTTCTTTTCTTTAAAAGCCTAATAAAATATTAGATGGAAAATTTTCACCGTTTATCTAAGTCACTTTACTAATCAATAATTTTGCTTATTGCTAAAAGCAAACATTCCACCCCTCCGCTACAGGCTACAGGGGAGAACCAAAAAATAAAAAAATAAAAAGGATCAAGCAGAAAAGATGGACGAAGAAGTTTGTAGCCTTGTAGAACTTGGAAATGTTATGCCTAAGCAAGCCAAGTAGGAAAGAATTGCCTTATGGAATCGACATTTCACTAATTTAAAGGATACCTCTGAAGTATACACAGGAACAAGAACTGTATTTACACCAATACCAAGGCCAACAAGAAATCTTCCCCATAGTATTTCATCTGTTGAATGAGCTTGTGCGCTGCCATAAATTGAGGAGCTTACATATTAAAACGGTGAAAACCAACCACAAACAAAGGTCATGTATCAACACAGCTACAATTGCCGAGACACCATCGATTGGCATGAGGTGTTTGCAAACAGAACGAATATGTGAATGAACTTAACACTTCTTACACAAGAACGAATATATTTCACAAAGTAGAAGCTCAGAAAAGAAACCTCAAATATAGTGATATTAAGCATTATTTTTAACTTTATCAGTCCATAGAAAGTCAGTCCCTCATGATATGAAGTGCACAAGAATTAAACAGTATAGAGTAAGGAAATAAAATTAGGAACAGTTTCAACAGGAATCCTAAGGCTACCTTATAATTGCACCAAGTATAAGCGGTATTGTGTCAATTTGGAATGTGCGACGGCATCCAAGTCTGTCAACAAGGGATCCACAGCTTATGCTCCCTATGAATGCACCCCCAATAAAGATGCTCACAACAAGCCCTTCAAGCAGTGAATTCCCTTCAAAGCCAAGCTCTTTGGCAATTGACACAATAGGACCATTCATCACTCTGCACCAAACAAGCATGCATATCATAATAAAAAATTCAAAACTAGGAAGGAAAGTGCGACAAAGTAAGTCTACTGTTCAGTTCATCATAGTCTCCAAAACCATTACAGCCTAGAAATTTGATAAGTAAGACTACTAAGTAATGGAGGAATAGGAAATACCCAATGTGATACCCAAAGAGGAAATTGGACATAGAGGCAATCAAAATATGCGGAAAAGCAGGTAACCAACCCAGATCAACCGCTTCAACAGTGCCATTTTCTTGAAATGAATCATTCTCACCGTCTGAACATTTAAGCATAACCAAAAGATCCAATCTTTAACACCAATAAATCCCGACAGCGCAGTAGACATGAAGAAAAAGCTGAGGATATAAATCATACCTTGCTTCTGAACCTGGGGCTTCGATTCTTGAAGCTGTTCTTTCTTGGAAGCAGAGGCAACTGTTAGCCGTAGCTTCCTGGGATGTGAGTTTGAGCATAATTGGAACTGTACAGTGCCACCAGGAGTGTAGCAGGAGAACAGATTTGGGTCGGGGGGTTTGGCGGCGGGAGATAGTTGAAGAGGGCGAAGAACAAGCGCTCTCGACATTGTGGATAATGAAGCCAACGTTACTGCTAGAAAGTACAACCCGGAAAAGGACCAGTGTGGATATCAATTTGTGGATCATAAAATCAGTTGGAATTGTTAGTTGAACTGGAAATTATCCACTCCTAAGTCTCACACGCACTGATAATTACAATTGTGTTTTTTAACAAGTTATGATATATTGGATAAAATTAATATTGAATGAATTGAATTTCATATCGTTTGCTCTTAATTCATTTTATTCGCTTTAAAAGTAAATCAACGTTTAATCTAGAGCAAGTTAAATGAGTTAAAATCTAAATTGCTTAAATAATTGAATCTAATAATCCAAACAAATCATATTTAGGGTGTGCAATGCCAATGGTCCATTTGTTTGATAAATAATCGAAAAATGCTAACATAATTGTAAGTGAGCAAAAATTCAAATTGATCCATACACATCTCTAAATTTAAGTGTCCACTATCTAAATAGTTTGAGGCTCACGTCCAATATACATAAGGCTTTGACCCAATAGTTAAGAGTTACTATTAAAAGCCCATATCAGACAATTTGGGTTGTTATACAATGAATCAGGGTCACCTTCTGATCTTAAAAGATGTATAAATTATATATTTTTAGTATTGTAATTGTGTACTTTTAAAATATAAATTATGTTTTTAAGTTTGTAAATACAATACAGGGTCATCAAATCATAATCTATTAATATTGTGCGATTACAATATTTGAAAGAAACTTATGAATATAAAATAAAATAATTAATTACATATGTTAATATTATGTGTTCAAAATATATAAATTGTGAACATTTAGACTGGTCCACCTTCCGCATAGAATAATTTGCGAGACAATTTGGTCTCTAAACAAAAGGGCCCCATCAGTTATGAGTGAGTAAGACATTGACGGAGACACAGACAGTACGTGTACGTGTTGCAGCACGTGATCAACATGTGGTTTCAATTTGCACTGATTAAAGTAGAGAAAACTGGGAAAGTTAATGATTGAGGACAAGAATATGTTGTTGGATTGAAACTTAAGCGATTATGTTAGTTCATCGTTTTGGATGCTCGAAAGGAAAGGCGTGCTAATGATTAATGTGTATTTTTTTTATTTTTTTTTTTGAAACAATGATATGCATAATAAAAATGCTATTTATTGATTATTTTGTTCATATCATTATTGAACTTTTTCTTGTACTTAAAAGTTTTAAGGGTCGTTAGGACATTTATAATTTTTTACCACGAGGTGGTCTGAATCATTCTCTATCCGTTTACTAATTCTTGTTCACTCCAGGAGGCTATGTGAGTTGATCTAGAGGGAATCATCACTTGTGAGAATTCGAATCAGGATATTTCCAAATTCTTCCTCACAAAGATAGCTCATTTGCCACTTGAGCTACCATCCCGAGTTATTAGGGCATTCATAATGATTATCCTTTTTTCTCCCCCAAATCTTGGACCCAACTCCTCTACATTAAACAATTTATATCATGGAACAGGGTCCACATAGTATTATGGACTATGAATTGAAGCAACGAAGTACATAATTCATATTCTTTAGTACAGAATTTCATAACACAAACACAAGACACATAACATAGCATTATGGACCCAACTGGATTGAAAAGACGAGATACATAATTCATATTCGTAAGATACATAATTTTTTAACACAAAATACAAAAAATTATAACACAAGACGCGTACAAATGTTATATATTTACTTATTTTTTCAAATCTGATTTAGGTATATAATTTGTGTTCATAGGCACAAAATTTCACAACACAAGACACGAAAATTCATAACATAAGACACAATTACTAATTTGTTCCAGATATAGAATTTCATAACGCAAGATACAAAAAATCATAACACAAAACACAAACACATGAATCAAGGTCCATAATGCAGTGTGAACCTTGGTCCATGGTATAATGATTGCTCCACATCACCTTAATTATAATCTCCTCTCCTATTTTCTATCCAATCCTTCTCTCCTTTTCTCCATTTTAATTGTTATACTTGTATTATGAACTTTTGTTACAAAAAAAAAAAAAAAAAAAAAAAAAAAAAAAAAAAAGTAAAACCCTAATATAGATGACTACATAATTTGTAAAATCATAAATAGAAGAAAGAATAGTGATTTGTAACTTATCGCACATGAATGGAGTATATCATGTACATACTTTCTAATAATGATTAAGAATTTTCCTCATGATCACAAAGGGGAAAATAATAGGTAAAATAATTTTTTTTTAAAAAAAAAAAAAAAAAAAAAGAGTTATAGTTGATCAATCAAATCAAATCATGTAGCTCTTGTGTTAGTACAAATATCTGGTTCTTTATCTGTCTCGGGATCATGATTTTTTGTTCCATCAGTCTATATTTCGTTTTGGTTGATTATTAAATATTAATGCATTTCCTCCCTTTCCTTTCAAAAATACAATATGAAGATAAATTCCGACATTCCGTCAAACTTTTGTTGTTGCTTAAAAAAAAAAAAAAACAAAAAAAACAAAAAAAAAAAAAACACAAATCCTGCTTTGCTTTTCAAAATCACCCTCCATCAATTTCAATCCTCACTCAATAATCAATAATAAAGAAGATTTTTTTTTTTTTTTAGTACAACAGAATAAAAAATAATTTTTAAAACAATTGTATGAAAAAGATATAACCATCACTATGTAAATTTTTAAAAATATATTTTTTTTTATATACACGAGAAATTGATCTAAATATGTCTTATAAAAAAAATATTAAACCTATACAATAGACTATAATTCTACAAGGTCCTTCAGACCAAATAAAACTTCACTCTTAACAAATTTAACACTTTGGATATTTTTATTCAACAAGTTCAATTCAAAATTTGGAGCCGACCAACGACTGGGATGCTTTGGTGAAGGCTCACCTCTAAAGAGTATATAGATCTCCAACTATTTGACGATTTAGGTGCTTCAGCACAAAAAGTTAAGAGGTAGCTGTTGTTCTATATTGTTTGGCGTTTCTCAATTATATTACCCCAAAAAATAATTGCATAATACCTTTTAGTAGCAATAATAAAAGAAATAATTACAATTTCTCATAATTTAACAAATTGAATAGAATCAATTTATACAAAAAAGCAATTATGTTCCTGAATTTTAAAAGTTACAATTAAACATATAAACTCATTGATTTGATGTAATTGAATTGATAACTTGTTAAATTGTTACACTTATTTAAATAGCGAGCTAGTAAATTAAAAGTTAGGGTTAAATTAATAAAGCATGCTAATGCGTTGTTTTGTAAATAAAAAATTAATTTTTAGAAAATAATGGTTGTCGAAGAAGACGGAGAAGCATGCTGCCTCTCGTAGTCTCCATCTTCTCTGGTGCTTCGCTGGTCATCTGAATGGAGAAGCTATGGCTAGCTTCTTTGTCTGTTGGATAGAAAAGGCATGATTGGCTTTTCATTTTGTTTTTGTTTAATTAATTTTTGTAATTTTAAATTAATTTATTTGAATAAATATTGAGTTAATACTCATAATGGTCCTCGACTATTTTCAATCTCGTTCTAAATGATTTTGGTGATCTAATGTAGTCTTAGACTTGTGTGTTTTTACTCCATTTAGTCATCCGTTTGTTATTCTGTCAATTTGGTGTTAAATAAAAGAATATTTCAGTAATTACAATATTGACATCTCTTCATTCCTAGACTTGCGAAGTGTAAAATACATTTTTCTTTTACGAATTACTCCCAACTCTATGAATATAAAATTTGAGAATATATAACTGAAATTTGAGAATATATAACTGAAATGACGTTAAGATTCTTAATATGATAAGAATGTCTTACCGATGGGACTTGAGGGAAGACTCCATGAAGAATTCCATTAGCGAGGCAATTGGGACATCTTCCGATCCAAAGGCTTTCTCCAATGATTTGGGCACATAAGTTTTCATTCACGTTTTAATCTTTTCATACTCGAATAATTATCGTAGAAGATTTTATTACCGATTAGGACGATGGAATAAATATAATAATATTTTATACATTTATCATCAATTAGGAATATAATATTGACGCATTAGCATTTCTACTGGCATGGGGAAAATGGTTTAACTAAATAATCAAATTATCAAAACATTTAGCATAATGCCAACAAGATTTTGTGTTTTGATCACTCCAGAACTTGAGGATAAAATAATAGTCCGATCCCATTGGGTATATCTGGTGTTTTTACCTCACTAAGTTTTATTTTTTTTATTTATTTTTTTAAAAATAAAGAGATAAAGTGCAACTGGATCACTTGCATTAAACTACAAAGGCATTGAAGTAAAAGCAAAATTGATGTACGGTTGTGCAGTGTCATTTTCGAATCTTATTGGCCACACACAATAGGCCATAAGCTTTCCCACCACAACACACATACTTCCAATAACCTATTCTATATATATCTAATATCATATAACTTTTTGATTTTGCTAATATCTACACGAATAAAATTAATCTCGATATAATATTAATTAATTAATTAAAAAATTGTGAGTCAATTAACAAAAATGATCGATTTGATAAAAATCATTCATTTTATTTTAAAAAATATATTGTAATAAACTAATATCAGTAATTTAGTATTTTTCAATGAGTTATAAAATTTATATATAAAAAAATTCTTTTTAAAATTTAAGATAAGTTTTTATTTTTGACGTGTTATTCATTCTAACCTAATTAAATTATGTGAAATAAATAAGAAATATGTTGTACAACTTTGATTTCTAAACCAACAAATCTACTTGTAGACAAACAACAAGATGTGGAGGGCATACTCTCGTCCCATCTCCATATTTGCCAAATTTTGTAATCTTTAGCCCCTTAATCATTCAATTCCAAATAAATAATCATCTTTTCCTCATCTACACTCTTGTAAATATTTAGCCTAATGCTTCTGACTGATAATGACCGAAGCACAACTAGATTAATTTGACACTAATGCAATATAATATGCAAAACAAATTATATATATTTAGCTTAATAATCATTCATATATATGGAATTGAGACAAATAGGCAAATTGTAATAGTAGTGGACAAAAATATGAAGCTTTTATAACTTGAATAAATCTTCAAAAAAAAAAAAAAAACTCGCTTTGATATTTTTTCTTTCCTTTCGTTATTGCACATCATTACATAGGTGTTGTTATTAGGACTGTACTTGAGATTAACAACCAACTAATCTACTTCATCTTTTGAATAAGTTCTAGCAATAAATAATACATATAAATGAGAGGCATTAGTATGATATAATAATGTTCAGGGGAGTGTTGTAAATAAATAAATGTGAATATTTTAAAGGGATCATATTTGGATAATTGGATAATATTTCTTTATCCTTTATAGATTTATAGTTGTACTAGATCGAATTATGTATATCCTGTATATAATGGATATTTATAGTTATATTAGAATTATGTATATCATTCTTCTTCTCTCAAAAAACTCCATGGATGAATAATAAAGATTTATGATTCTCTCTGTATTCTTGTCTCTTACTCTACTCTGTTGTTTTCCTGAGTTTGCCAAATTTTAAAAACTTCATATTTTTGTTTACTAATTACTACTACTAACATTTGCGTATTTGTTTCAATTTGCCTTCATATATATACACCCCGCCCGGCCCCCTCTCCGCTAACCTTTCTTCTCCAACCACAAAACTAAACCAAAGGCAGGCAGGCTTCATTATCTCAAAAAAATGGTAGGATCAATATCCTCCTATACTAGCTAGCTAGCTAGTTTTTTGTTGTACAATATATGCAATTAAGTTGATAATAGGTTAGGTTAGTGTTAAGTAATTAGTAGCATGTAACATGTTTTTTACATCTCACCTGTCGTGATTCTAAATGATATGATGCATATACAGGTTTTGGTTGATGGCGGCCATGGTGATGAGAAAGAAGGTGCGGCAGCGGAAAGTCCGGTAGACTATCGTGGGAATCCGGTGGATAAGTCGCGAACCGGCGGATGGCTGGCTGCCGGCCTCATCCTAGGTACGGTCGCCATTTTTATTAGCTTCGTTCTGCAACTTTCGATCTCTTTGTTGTGATTATTCTGGATCTGTTTTTCTGCAGGGACGGAGCTTTCAGAGAGGGTTTGTGTGATGGGAATCTCCATGAACTTAGTGACGTACTTGGTCGGAGATTTACACCTCTCCTCCTCCAAATCCGCCAACGTTGTCACTAACTTCATGGGCACGCTCAATATCCTCGGCCTCCTCGGCGGTTTCTTGGCGGATGCTAAACTCGGCCGCTACTTGACCGTCGCCATTTTCGCTTCCGTCGCTGCTCTCGTACGTATACGTCTAACCACAAAACCAAAATCACCTGCCTTATATTAGCTTTCACATTCACATTAGTTGTTTAACAATTCATTAGAGAAATATATAAGACTAGTTAATTTGTTGGATTCAATCTTTTTAGTATTTAAAAATTCTTGAGATAAAAGACTGGATTAAACATATGAAGTTATAAGACTAGATAATTGGTTGGATTCAATTTTTTTAGCTGTTTTGTTTTGAGGTTGCAGGGGGTGACGCTGCTAACGCTTGCGACGTCGATTCCGAGCATGGTACCGCCGCGGTGCGACCCTCGGAAAAGCCATGAGTGCATTGAAGCGAGTGGGCGGCAGCTAGCTCTGCTCTACATAGCGCTTTACACCATAGCTCTGGGCGGCGGAGGAATCAAATCCAACGTGTCCGGGTTTGGGTCGGACCAGTTTGATGCGTCGAATCCGAAGGAGAACAAGGCCATGATATATTTCTTCAACAGGTTCTACTTCTGTATCAGCCTGGGATCCCTGTTTGCCGTGACGGTGTTAGTGTATATACAGGACAATGTGGGGAGAGGGTGGGGGTACGGCATCTCCGCCGCCACCATGGTAATCGGCGTCGCCGTTTTGCTCGCCGGCACCCCCATGTATAGATTCAAGAAGCCGCAGGGAAGCCCTTTGACTGTGATTTGGAGGGTTCTGTTCTTGGCCTGGAAAAGAAGAAATCTTCATTATCCTTCTGATCCCACCTTTCTCAATGAATTTCACACCGCAAAGATCCCTCACACTCCCAGGTTCAGGTATGTGTAATAATTCAGATACACCTAACACTTTTTTTTTTTTTCTTTTCACATTCTATGATTAAATTATAATAATATAATTTAGAGTAAGTAATTGATTTGATTTGATTTGATTTGTTGAGTTTGGGCGTGAAACGTCGGGCCAAACTTAAAATAGTAACGTACTCATAATTTGGATCCTATCTTTTACATTGCTACATGGCACAAATTTGGACAAATTAGAAAGCAAGGACCACCCCCAGTCCCCACCCACCACATGCAATATAATGAGATATCATCTTCTGAATGCATCAGAGTATCCTTAGCGCAAAGACATCTCATGTTCCTGACAAAAAATCATGGTTTAGTGACAACTAATTAAATAGTACAATACCAATTAGTGATATGCATAGACAGTAACATTGTTAGCCTATCAATTAATTTTGGCTTATCTGATCACTATTAGCTATTTGACTTTGTTAAATATAGCTCATATAAGTGTTTGATTAATTGCATGTTCCAAGCAGGTGTCTGGACAAGGCGGCGGTTGTGGATGAGTACGCGGCGGCGGAAGGAAACAGGAACAACCCCTGGATAGTGTCAACCATGACTCAAGTTGAAGAAGTGAAAATGGTGTTGAAGCTGATTCCCATTTGGTCAACATGCATACTCTTCTGGACAGTTTACTCTCAGATGAACACATTCACCATCGAGCAGGCCACCTTCATGAACAGAGAGATGGGCAGCTTCGAAATCCCGGCAGGCTCCTTTTCCTTCTTCCTCTTCATCACAATCCTCCTCGTCACCTCCATGAACGAGAGGGTCACCGTCCCTTTCGCCAGAAAGTTCACTCACACCGTGCAGGGAATCACCAGCCTGCAAAGAGTCGGGGTGGGGCTCTGTCTCTCCATTGCCGGAATGATAGCTTCTGCTCTGGTGGAGAGGCAGCGCAGGGAATATGCAGTGCACCACGGTTCCAGAATCAGTGCATTCTGGCTGGTTCCCCAGTTCTTCATTGTCGGCGCCGGAGAAGCTTTTGCCTACGTTGGGCAGCTCGAGTTTTTCATCAGAGAGGCGCCGGAGGGGATGAAGTCCATGAGCACTGGGCTGTTTCTCAGCACGCTTTCAATGGGGTATTTTATCAGTAGTCTGCTGGTGACAATTGTGGGGAAGGCAAGTAAAGGGAAATGGCTAAAGAGCAATCTCAACAAGGCTAAACTCGATAACTTCTACTGGATGTTGGCCGTTCTGGGAGTGATAAACTTCCTGGTTTTCCTCCTTTTCGCGGCGAGACACCAGTACAAGATGCAGCCCAGAAGCCTCATCTCAGAGGCTTCGGCAGAAGATCTCAAGAATGAGAAGGAGATGATGGCTGTTGAGGACAAAGAAAAACAGTTCATCATCAGCTCTGAGTCAAAGGAGGTAGCTTAATGGGTTTTCAGTTGGTGTTGGGTTCTGTTCCAAATTCAGCAAAACCAACATTCTTAGACTCCAAATATAATATAGAAGATTTGTTAAAATCCAAGTTCTGATCTGTCAGAAGTATATGTGATCATCAATTGTTGTTGCTATTTTTGAGTTTTGTTTCATTTCCACATTGCATTGTAAAGTGCATGCAGTAGCTAGTAATGTAAGATGTCAGCTTATAAACTTTCTTTTCAAGACTGTTGTAGTAGAAAATTTTCATTCAGATAATAGGAGCAGTTAACTGGGGGATCAAACATGAAAGATATTCACATATTAGGTTTGATAACTTGGTGTTTCTTACCAATAAGAGGGTATCCAGCCAAGTTGGTCAGACTGTTTGCCAATTGGCCTTCTTAGTTTGAGTCGATCAACTATGAATAGTTTAAGTTATATCTTTTTATGGTAATTTTCCAGTTAGGATCACAAGACAAAATTTACGTCAGGCACACCCTCTGATAGTGGTCGCAGGTTTCCTCATCATCCAAAAAAAGGTATTCAATTCTTTGATTCTACACTTAAATGTGAATATTATGATAGATAGGTGAATTGTTAGGGTAAGCCATGCATATGTATTGGTGGAGTAGTCATTTTAGTCCCTTTGATTTGGACACTACCTTTTTCATCTTTCGTTTTTCCATAATGTTGTGACGCTTTCAGTCCCTGCGTTTAGTGGCTATTATAATTTTGTCATTTATTTCGTTACATGTAAAAAAGAGATTTTAAGTGAACGTAAATCATTTATTGGTGTTGATAACTACTCCCCTTTGACAGAGATGTTTCAAAACAAAGAGATTGAAACAACTATATTACCAAAATATAGAGATAAACATTGCCATTTTCCTGAATTATTATGACCTTTATTTAGGAAGAGAATTGCCAGATGATCCAATCTTGGAAAACTTTTACACAATAGGATTGAAGAAAATGGAAGTTGAACAGCTGAAAAAGACACTTGAGCTCCCTTGAGTTTGATATAGTCCACACATATTTGATGTCAATTCTGAAAGAGAAGCCAAAAGAGAGAAGATAAAGATAATTCAGGTTCATGAATATGGTCAAGGATATCCTTCATTGTTTTACAGTATTAGGGAGGGCAAGCAAGAACAAAAGAATAGATAAGATCAGTTATGAGTCATGGTCCAGTTTCACCAAACAAAAAAAACAGTGATTAATAGCCAATTGGATGCATAGAAGAGACTAATTTATGGCTTTTAATTTGTTGAGAATGAAGAACACTAGATGCAAGGCTAAATGTTAAAACTTATTTTCTTTGCGTATTGCACTTATGTCTGCATTACGCGAGACGTACTATAAAGCAAACGTTTTGAAAATCCTGAAATCAGTCATTGATTATGCTGATCCTGTCATGTACCAGCTGCATTTGACTGGAGTTGTTATGGTAAGCAAATAAATTTACACACATAATAAAATTTACTCAATAGATTGCATAATAATGGGGAATAAAACATGACTTTTTTTGGGGTGTTTGGTAAATAGTCGATAGCTGTTAGTTGATTGAGTGAGTGAATTTGAGTAGTTGATAGCATTAGCTGATTGTAGAAAGATGTTTGGTAAATTAACTGTTAGTTGATAATTGATTACATGCAAAATGATTTTTTAAAAATAAAAATAAAAAATTAATCGAAAAAGCTGCTTTGAACAATTTTTTGAATTTAAGCATTTTGGTGCAATAAGCTATTACAAAAAATTAATTAATTGAACATTAATATTGAATATTTAACCTCAAACAGTTAATACTAATCAAATAAGTCAAAATTAGTTAATAACCTAAGTGTTTGGCTTTTACTTTTTGCATATGTAGGTGTGATTTCTAATGGTCCAATTTTAAGAAACCCCACATGCATAGGGACCACTTTATATTGCGCATGGTAGAAATTCCTCAACAACAACCCCCCCACCCACCCCCCACACTCCCCCCCCCCACCCCCAACCCCAAATTATATATACAGGCATGCTACCAACCAGACAATATGTAAGAGTTGGCTTGGCCTTGTCCCACCTTATTCACTCATTCAATTCGCTGGAGATTACAGGACAGGGAATTTCATATTATATATATGCATTTATTTGCATATAAGTATATAACACTGATACATTATCTAATGGTGTACAACCTTAACTGACAAAAGCTCACAATAAGTTATCCATAATTAACCAATTCAAAAAAAAAAAAAAAAAAAAAAATCAATAAGTCACTCTTACTAAAATCAAACTTATAACTTTATAATAATTACAATATCAATCGTTTGACCAATTTAGCTAAGTTATACCCATATATGTATTTAGTTGATTCTTGAGAATGTGAAGTTCTGGTAGGCAAATGAAGGTATTTGGAAATATGAATAAACCCCTGAAAATCCATTCTGGAATTTAAACCTATTCATTCAAGCATGTTTCTGCTAATCATTAACTTGTCAAATGTAGTGAAATTGATGGGTGTTGGGTGTTGGTCAGATCAAAAAAAAAAAAAAAAAAAAAAAAAAAAAAAAGCTCAAGAATGGCCTGGGACCACCAATGTGATCCACATAATCAAACATGATTTAGATACAAAACACAGAATCTGACCCTGATTATCTCTTGTCCGGGTTTTGTAATTCCTGCTGTCATTACTGTCCTCAATGCCTGCCCTCTTCTCCCTGCAATCTCTATTATGAAGCAGCAAGGCAGCAAGGAGAATGCTGACATTTCCACCATTGGGGCGCCACTGCAACTGCATCCTTTACTGCTAAATATTTATATACAACCAAAAAGAAGAAAAAAAAAAAGAGAGAGACATGTAACAGTTAACTGTCTGCTCCACTTTGTGTTCTGCAATGCAATCTCCAGCTATTCCCTCTTTTAGGTCACAAGAATTAACATTCAATGGGGGAGTATGAACTGGAGTTGTATCCCAGTCTAGTCAAAACACATTTTATAAATTAACAAAGTCGCCATTATAAACTTAGAACAGCCTCTGGCTTGTTGATAAGCCAGTCAGTATCTTCTCGGCACTGTACATGTCCAGAATACAACAATACTCGAGCGAAGCTGGAGAGTAAAATCCTCTGCTCGCTGCTCATTCATTCATTCATTCATCTCTTTCTGCGTTTTGTCTCCACCTACAATTGTATCAATCGAAGGCAGATAAGACACCAAACAACTTTCAATTTTCTTTAGTTTCTAACAACAAAGTCCCAGCACATGCTGACACACATATATAGATACATATTATCTATCTAGTCCCAGAACATGCTGACACCTTGTTTTTAATAGCAAAATCATAGTTATCAATTAGCATCATAACAAGCACCATATATAAGTTAATGATTTATGAGAGAGTGCAACTCAGAAGACATTTTATATAACGACATTGTACAATAATTAGGAGAAGAGGATCATAGAAAAGCAGAATAGAAAACCTTTGTAAGTGTTTCAACCTATCAAGAGAAAATATGATAGCCCTATGTCACATTGCATGGACATCCTCACTTTATCAAACAAAAGCGCACACATCTTCAAGCAAAACACTTGTATAACAAGGAAATTGGCTTTAATTCCCATGTTTCAATTAAAATCCCTACTTCCAGACCCCTAATACTAAGCTGTTAGTACAAAGCTGAACAACTACAACTTCTTAGGAAAAAAAAATGAAACTTTATTATGGTGAAGTATGTACTCTCACCTTATGCTCAATAGATGGTGATCCATGAAATGAGTTCAACGGCCGTTTAGGTTCCTCCTCTTCTGCTGAACAGTCTGAACACAAGAAATGTGCTAATTTTTTTGCTTCCTCAATGGTCATACCCATACAGGAGGGATGAAACCTGAAATGTTTACAATTCTGTTAAACATGAGAAGATAACTGAGCATCGTATTTAGTAAACTGCATAGAACTCTATGATAGTTAAATTCAGAGAGCTCTATGATACCATAGCTTTTTTAGGTATGAGAAACCTTGAAGAGAGTGATCCTGTTGCCATCTATAGCAATCAAACCTAAGTGCATATAAAGTATGGAGTCCTCTAATTAGCTCATACTCCCTTTCTCTAGATTTTTGGATAGTCCTGGTTAGGTTTAATGGTTAACCTCCATTCTTCTCCAGAATGGATTAGCTCACATTTCCTCCTTAGTACATTCCAAAAATGTTGTCTAATTTCCTAAAATAAACACCAAAAACAATTCTACTATCCTACATTAACCTTCTCACTTCATCTTTACCCAAGTGTAACTAGAAGTCAAAAACTTATCTAGGGCTTTATGGGCAAGAGGAAAATTATAAACTTTTATCCACTATTCTTAAAATGAGTGTATACACTATACTAGACCTTTTTTCAGGGACAGGGGGTATATTCTTTTAATGCTGGGCGAAAATTGAAGAACAATTAATTTCTAATTGTGGTCTTGAACCACAAAGAAGTGTTTCAAGGAGAATTTCATTCAGATAACTGACTTCTTGAAGTAATCAGTGTGCACTTATTGCAGAAAATTGTTGGTTAAGTGAAGAAACAATGAAAAACAAACAGAGATAAACCATGTATGGCACTTCAATCTTAATGACCTTTATGCCAATGGAAGCTTCTTTAGTGTTTATTGACCAAATTAATTTTGTTCTAAAACAGGATATATAAGATGACACTATGCAATTCCCTTCCCTCTTTCCTCTCAAATGCAGCAAATATCTAGCCACCCAAATCAGTTCTCCCCACACAAACCATAATACCATCAGTAAAAGGAAAGGTACATAAAGTTGCTGCATTGAAATGTAAAGATAGAGATGAAAACGGAAAACAATGTTCTCACCAGTCCTTGCATCCTTCGCATTGTACCATGAGATCATCAGGATTATAAGGCATCTCACACTTGCAATATCTTTAGAAAGATGAGAGTAGTCACTAGTCAGCAGAGTAGCATTGCCTCAAATTTCCACTTAACACAACAGTTTTTTTTAAAAATAAGTTCTCTAGCAGCGGGATGAGAAACTCACACAGCTACGCGATCCGGAGTGAACCCTCCCGTAGCAGCTTTGTACTCAAATCTACAGAAGTAATCCTCAGGGCCCACATTCTCCAGCTTGGTATAGTTCTTGAAAGAATGCACAATGCACTTGTCCTCAATTGTGTGTGCACTCTGAATATCATAGTGGTCTGACAGAAATAGCTCCTTGGCTCCATGAAACTGCCTGCGGCCACCCATGGACTCCTCTGGGCGGTAGTACCACCTCACTCGCACCTTCACATTATTCCGGTGGTCGGCCTCGATCTTCTCGACTCTAGCAACATATGGGGGCTTATCTGAATCTGATGGCCTCATTAATACACAATCCCCAGCTGAAAAAGAAACACATACTTTTACCCCTTAATAATCCTCAAAATAAAAGAAGAAATAAAATTCAATCCACCGATAGAAATGAAAAGCAATCCAAAATCAACTAAATAGGCTAAGAAATCGATACATAGCTCAAAAAATATACATTCTACATGTTCGCCCAAATTTTAGTCATATCAATACATCTATATAACAAAAAGCATAGAGCTTTAAGATGAAAATCGAAAATTTAGCTCATCTGAGAGAGTTAAGAGTAGAGAAGTATGTTGATTGTTTACGTCTGACAACTTTATTGGTGCCTTTGATGGTGTAAGAGTCGAGGTCCTTCTTCCCCGGTTTCGTCTTCGCCATCACCAGCTCCTGTTTAAGCTCAGTCCGAACTCAAAAGAAAAAGGCTAAAAAAGGCTCAAGAGTATACAGAGGAGAAAGAGAGTGCGTTCTGGATATTTGTAGAGAGAGAAAGCAATCAGGTGAGATATGATTGTTACAGTAGAAAATGGAAATGAAGTAGTCGGAAGTAGACAGGCAGAAACCCTAGATGCTGGTTAATCGGGAAGAGCATCTGGAAAGATAGAGAGATATAGAGAGAGAGAGAGAGAAGGCGTTGGAGAAGGGCCGGAAAGGCCGGGTTCTATTCCAATGCGGACTATAACTTTTCGGACGCATATGCATCCCTTTTGGATCGCCTCTCGAATGATTTTTTTTAAAGGTCAAATAAGGACTTCAATTTTGCACAAAGTGTCATTAGACTTAATTTTTTTGAAAAGTATAATACTCTTAACATATTAAAATTAATCAAATAAATCTAGTTTACCTATAAACATGATGTTGTTGACCACCACTAACTGTCGTTAACTGTCACGATTAGAGAAAAAATTGGCGACCAACAAACGGTCGACGGTCACATTATTTGAAAAAGACGACCTAGTTGTTGGTCGCCATCTCAGTCTTCTCCCATTAGAAGGCAAGCAACTGGCGACCGTTCAAAGTCACTGGTTGCTGGTATTAATTCTCACAGCATCGCCGAAGTAGTTTAGAGTGTTGCAGGAATCTAATGACATGCTATTATAAGTCATTGAAAGCTAGGTTTTTGAGTTTCAATGCATCAAATATAATGTTTACGAACTAAATTGCACTTCGAGTACCGTTTATGTACCTAATTGACTCTCTTCGCCGGAAAATTTTAATAATTAAAATAATAAGGGTATTTTGGTCGTTTCACGCCTCTTTTCTTCTTCTCCGGCTAGTCCATCCCTTTCTCTCCCGTTTTCGGTGTTCTTTCTCCTTGTAAACCCTATCTTTAATATCATTAAGCCTCCTTTCCACATCATCTTAGTTCATTTCATTTGTCGGAAACAGGAGAGGAAGAGATGGACTCGCCTGGGAAGAAGAAAAGAGACGTGAAATGATCAAAATATCTTCACTATTTTAACAATTAAAATTTTCTGGCAAAATTTGGCCGGTAATTTGACAGGAGTGACCAAAATTGACAAAAATTACACAGTTAAGATACTAAATTGACACTTTTAAAAGTCAGGAATTTAAATTAACAAGACCCCTATAATCATAGGATCAAAATTGAAATTTCCTCTATTATGTTTTTAAAATTTATGTAAGGTTACACTTCAATTCTGAGTACTTCCACTACTTCTGTGTTTAAAACTTGGTAGATGAGATTTTTTATTTTTTTTAATAATGTGCTTGTTATTATTTGATGTGATACAACATTATCGAAAAGATGTTTAAAAAAAAAAACTATTAAAATGTCAAGAACACCAATAATATCTTAATTACCTACTTGATATGTAGCTCGATAAATGTCAAGAGCCGCTGCAGTAGGTGTTGTGGTATGGGATTCCATTGGAGACTGAATTGGTGGTTTATCTATGGGAGTAAGATTGGATTAGAAATTAGTCTCAGAAAATTAGGCAATATATCATAAATATTAAGTTGACAAAGTATTTTTGTTCACGCGAAATTCGAAAGTAATTGACATATAGTCGTTATTAAATTAAGAATTCATTAGATTGAAGCGGTCTCAGTTTCTATCTAATAGAAGCAATTGGAGGAATTATTCAATGACATTCAATGTGCTAAATAAAATGACTATTTTATTTATAAACTAGAAACTATGGTGTTCGTTTTATTTTATAAATAAGTGCACCCAACCTTAAGAGCTTTCACCGTGTCTGTCTTAGAGACTTGAAGGAGATGTTTTTTTTTTTTTCTTGAAAATATATTTTTAAAAATTCATCAAAAATGTTAATAATGTCAATAACAATTTACTTGATATGTAACTCGATGAGTGGCGAGTTGTTGCAGTAGATGGTGCGGTAAGGGATTACATTGGGAAGTGAATTTGTCGTTTATCTATGGCCATAAGATCTGACTAGAAATCAATCTTAAAACTTTATGCAATATATGATGGATTTTTGCTAAGTTGGCAAAGTAGTTTTGTTTGTGTGGAACTCAAGGGTAATTCAAATGCATCCACTATCAGGACAAGAATTCATTATGGCCCTGTTTGGTAAAAAAATTGGCCTATAGGTCAATTTTGACTTATTTGACCACTATTAATTGTTTGATTTAGTTAAAATATCAATATAAATATTTGGTTAATTAGCTTTTTGCAACTCCAAAAGGCTAAAATTAAAAAAGCTACTCCTAGCAACTTTTTCGATTAGCTTTTTGAGAAAAGAAATTATACCAAACAGCTAATTTACCAAACACTTTTCTACAATCAGCTAATGTTATCAACTATTTATACCCTCTAATTAACACAATCAGCTAACAGCAAACAGCTATCAGCTAACAGCCATTTTACCAAACAGGGCCATATATCTAAGAGGTCTCAACTTCCATCTAATAGAAACGATTAGAGAATTTATTCATGAAATAATTATCAAAAAGGCCACTCAATTACATACTAAATTAAAATTAGGTCATTAAACTAAAATAAATAAATAAAAACAATTGGGTCACTGAACAACACAAACTCTTGCAATTCAATAAAAAAATGACATGATGCAAACCAAGTCCTAAACCACCAGCATATGCTAGGAATAATACTAGTGGTACGTGGAATACATTATTAATTTTGGGTGGTTGAAGTGAGTCAAAGTTCCTTTCAAAAAAAACCCAACAGGCCACCCCTCCCCTCCACTAAACCCGAACACCTCTTTGAAATCTATATATGTCACCGTAGCTTTATTCCGCCCTAGCAAAACGCAGACAAATTATAAGAACTCATTTAAAGCAGAAATTTTCCGGGTATGGTGGCGGCGGCTCATAGGTGGCCGTGGGGGATACATGCAGCGTCAGAATAATTATATTAGATGGGTAATATCTGTGATTTGTTAAATAAAAGACCAAATAAACAACAATAATTATATAAATAGATATTTTTATACTTATATCTTTTTTATTACAAAAAAATAGCCCAAATAAAATAAAATAAAAGGAAGTGGGGTTCAAACCAGGGTGGTGCTTGATTACAAAATGCCGATCTGGTCTTTTTCGGTTTTCACTCCGCCCCTCCTGTCCATCTCGATCTTCACTGTGATGATAGACTGATAGTGACGGTAACGAGGAAGCTGGGCGAGGTTCCAAACCCATACCACCACTGCTTTTTTTTTTTTTTTATCAGAGGCATCATTTCTAATTCTACTCACACTCATGATAGGATTAAGATTCATAAATCTTAGGAGGTAGATTTGGTAGGTTTTTAAGATTCATAAATCTTAGGAGGTAGATTTGGTAGGTTTTTTTTTTTAGTGGTCAGAGAAATCTGTAATTACTTAAATTGTGAACGGTTCAAAATTTTAAATTAATAGGGCAATAGGTCACACTCAAGACAGATCTATGGTGGGAACGATTGTTCCCTCTCTCCCGCTCTATGCTTATGTATAGAGGCTCCTTGTGTATTATATATAAAATAAATGCTTACACATAAGTAAGTATTACTGATGTAAATTACTCAAAAATGAACTGAGTCGTTAGCTTAGGTGGTTCGTTTTAATCTTTCACCCCACTGAAAACAATTTATGATTTCGCTATTGGCTATACCAATTTATCTAACCTATCAATTCAACTTGATTTGCGTTGCCCTCATTAGATCTGATAGTTTGATTTGATCTGAAATCATACCACATACACTATTCCTGGATTGATTATGGTAGACTAACATGGCTGATTTAATTTGTACAACACTCCAAAAAGTGATGCTATAAAATTTAAAAATTAAAGCTTCAGAAATCAAGAATCAGATTGGAAGTAGCTAATTCCTGAGCTGTTAGTCCTGTTACCACTAGTTCAGGCCAAAACCAAAACTGGACCTCCGACTAATTAAAATATTTACACCCAACAAATATCAAAGTCCCATTCCAAATAGTCCACATCACTGAAATCCCCAATCAAACGCACCATGAAATACTAACTAGGAAAAATGATATTTTTATCCTTCAATTATAACTATAATGTAATTTATTTTTTTCCGAGTATTATTGACTCCATTTGAATGTAATTTTACTTCTTTAGTTATTCATAATTCATAGTGTAGATTTATTATCAAAGTGACAGATTCCATTCTTAAGCGATTAAATTTAGAACTTTGTTAAATTGTGTCAAGACAGGTCATGACCCCCAGTTCTCTTCATATATAAGTTTTAGATGTAATTGAAAATGAAATTTTGAAAGAAATTGATATAAAGAATATGGTCAATGATTTGTATCTAAATATACATGAAAAATGTCACTTTAACGTTAAATTTTGACATGTATTTTTATTTATTGAATATTTTATGCATTATGTTTTGACAAAAGTTAAAAAAAAAAAAACAAATATTACATTTTTATTTTATATTTACACTTATATAATAAAAAGTGCTTAAATTCAACAATTAAACATGATCATTATTTTTTTAGGATCGGCCTTGAGTGGCAAGACAAATCCATTAATTTGGTAACAATTTATATTATAGACATAACTGAGAAACTAAAAGTGTTATTACCCCTATTATATTAACTATAATTATCTAATAAAAAAATAGGATCACAATAATTATTAACTCATCAAAAGATTAGGCTAGATTCAACGTGTATTATTATTGATTTTAATTACAAATTTGTAAAATGGAGATGGCAGAGCCCTGTTGTGTCCTTTTTGCCCTCATATACTCCAAATTAAAGACAATATAGTCCTTTGGAAAAAATTGAAAAGTTAGGAGAAAAAGAAAAGTGAAAGTGTTTAGATCAAAACGGGAAAGGCTCTTTTCCTATTTATAGTCAATGGGAGGAAAAGATGTTGAACCAGGAATCGGAAGTGATTCCTTAATTAATTTAACCTCCATACATTAATTATAAAACATTGTATTACCAAAAATGTGATCCTTCGACCACATACATATGTTGCATGTAACTGCCGACACGGCCACGCCGCTAAATCACACTCAACTTTTGGTTCCATTTTTAATGGGTTAAGGGTCAAATTAATTACTAAAAAAATTAATTCAGGCATAAAAAGTTTAGTAACAAGTTAATGTTGAATTCGCACTAATTTAGCTTCCATGTCAGTTATATCGTGTATCTAGCACAATACACATAATTTGACTTCATAATGTATAGAATTCATGTTCATAATGTACATAATTTTTATGTTCATAATACACATACACATAAACATGATATAATGAACATGAATTCTGTGTATTATGTTAAGTGTTTATGTGTCTTCATCATTATATTGTGTTCATGTGTATGTGTATTATGAACATAAATTCGTACATTATGAACATGAATTCTGTACAATATGAAATCAAATTTTGTGTATTGGATCTGGGTCCACAGTGGAATATAAATTGCCCTAATTTGGAGATCATTTGTTCTTCTAAAAAATATCAACAATACATTTGAAAAAAGAAATTAAAAATTTTAAAAACACTTACACACTTCTTGTGAAATTTGGGCTCCTTCTCCCGACAAGCAAAAAAAAAAAAAAAAAAAAAAAAAAAAAGAGGTCAAAATTTAGCCACAGTGTTATCTAACCCTGCGAGAGTAACTGCCCCCCGCATCCGCCTTGATTAACTCATCAAGCCCCTCGGGATGTCTTCAAGAATATTTGTGCCCTAGTTACCTAATTACCCCATATTAGCCAGCCAACCAGTGCAGCTATTTCCTTCTCTAACAACATGTTGGAGCACAATGCCATGAAAACCCGCGATATGGAAACGCAATCCATGATTAAGTTGGATCTTAACCCCCCCTCCCCCCCCCCCCCATTATCCTTATTGTTAATGATTTTGACCACGGCCTCCGCGTCCAGCTCCACTTCCACCCTCGCATAACCTAAATCCGTCAGGAGCCATAGAGGTTCTTGTCCATAAAGTTGGACAAAAGATATGTTATATTAAGCGCTTATTATTATACTAAAAGTTATAACTAGTAGCGAATACATAATTTGAATTTTCATGCTTGTATAACAATTAGTGTCACATTTCAATGATAAGATGATGAATTCACTATCTCCAAACCTCTGCCTAATAGTATCCATGGTGGTCTTCATCTAAAATGTGGACCATCATTGTGATTGATAGACAAAATAGTACAATTTTCATCTAAAAGTATTATATTTTTCATCAAAAGTATCATTTTTTCCCACATAAGTAGTACATTTTACTCAAAAGTGACAATAAATTAATTTATCTAGGATTAGTATAGCTTTTTTTTCCTCCTAAATAAATTATTCAACCCCTAAGTATTACATTTTGATTTAAAAGTATCCATTTTTCTCAAAAGTATTACACTTCCTCTTATAAGTAATAAACACTTTATTGCTAATATTATATATTTTTTTCAATATAAATATTACGTAGTACATTTCTATCTTGATTTGACTCATCTCACAAAAGACTCACCATTTATTTTATTAGCCAAGACGTTAAGAGAATTCAAGACTTTTTTAATATTAATATACTTAAACATGGGTGAAATTATATTTAGAATTAAAAATTAACGAATTTTTTTTACATATACTGAATTTTTAAAAAATGTGTATTTTTAATTCTAAAAAAAAAAAAAAAAAAAAAAAACCTGCTCCAAGGCTCCACCACCAATTCCAAAAATGAAATATCCGGTACGATTTAAGAATTTACGTGGAATAATCCGGTTTTAAGTAATCGAGCGAGGAAATTACAAAAATGGCCCTCATCCCATTACAGTATTGCACGTAATACCCCCCATATAATTTGTCCAGTGAGTCAGTGACCCTTTCTGAAAAGCTATTCTTACCCACAGCAGCACTTAACATGTTCACACAACCAACCCTAAAAAAAAATATGATTATTATGCAGCCATGTATGTGTATATATGCATATATATATTTGCCATCTACTGAGCTAATTATGTTCCTTAATCACAGTATTCGGAAAAATTAAGGATTTGAAATTCAATGTATCATGCAAATGTCTGACACGAGACGGCATTACAGTTTACAAGACAATAGACAATATTAGCAAAGATTGAAATTAGAGATAATAATGGGAAAATTAAGCTAATGTGTGTTCTTACATGAGTGATTTCAAGGACCTTGCTTTAATTGGTTTGCGGGCTTTCTTCCTTTTGCCGTCATCGAACTCGTCTTCTTCATCGTCGTCCTCGTATTCGTCTTCCACATAGTCGAATTCCCGGTCATCCATTTCCGAAGCGGAGGAGCTTGCTCCGTTGTTGGCTTGATCATGCTCGGAGGCGGCGCTGCTGGTTGTGCCGCTTGCTCTCCCGGGGCCTCTCTTCTTGCCCCAGAGCGGGCCGAAGCCGGTGTAGTAGTATAATTCGTACGGATTGGTGGATACCGAGGGCTTCTTCGGCCGGGTGCGGCGGCAGCGGGAGTCGTCCGCCGGAGGCGGAGGCGTCTGTTTCTCGGATTTCTTCGCGGCCGCCGTCTTGGTAGGGTGAGCCAAGTTGTTGTAGTGCTTGAGCTGCTCTAAGTGGTGGTCGCAGAAGGCGTGGCCGTCTTTGGCCTCTCTCTTGCATTGCCACGCCTTCCCGTCCGTCTTGCAGCACAAAATCGCGGCTTCCTCCGCCTCTGCTGCCGCGCCCTCTTCCGCGGGGGAATAGCCGGCCGCGGCGGCGATACGGTTGGAGTAATCCCATCCCGGCGAGAGCATCGCGGAATCGGGGCTGAGAAAAATCCGGCAATAGAGCATTACAGTGCAGGCTAAATGTCGTATAATCGAGAAATTACGATAAACCGTAAAGAAATAAATCGGAAATGGATCTCGATAGTAAAACCCTAAATATCGTCTGAGAACCAGAAAAAAAAAAATGTGGAAAAGAAGGGACGAAATAAATGAAATTGATTCAACGCCGCCGGAACTAACCTCTGAACAGCTTCATTAGAATCGTTAAAACTCCCATTTGGGGGGTAGCTTTCGCATCCGTCGAACTGCAAGCAGAAATTTATGGATGAAAACACGAAGAGAAAAATGAAAATAATAAGCGCTATAAATGGGAAAATAGGGCAAAACAGAGAAAACAAATGATAGGAATCGAGTAAAAAGGAAGGAAACCACGACGGAAACGGCGAGATTTGGTGGCCTTCCTGAACCCTAAAGAGAGGTTTCCAGAATACCCTAAAGAAGATAAACCAAACCACACCAAACAACAAAGAAAAAAATAAAGCAAAAACCACGAAATGTCCAGTGGCGGATCTGCAAAAAGCAGGAAGAGAAGAGATTGATTGGCTAACCAGAAAGCTATGCGGCGGCGGCGGCGGCGGTTGCGCAGGAGGAGGAGGAAGCAACTTCGACGACGAGCCTTCCTCTTGCTCTTCTGGAGGAAAGGTGATGACGTCCCACGGCGACTGATTGAGCTGGCAGATATGAGCGTGAAGGAGGGCTCCAGCCTCCAAGGACGAGGCGGCGTACGTGAGAGGTGACACCTTCGCATGCTTCCTTATTCTCATGGCGGAAACCTCACTTTTTTTTTTTTTTTTTCTTTTTTCTTTCGTTTGGTAGAGAGAAAGAGTTGAGTTCAGATAGAGATAGAGAGAGAAAGAGAGGTGTACTTTGCGAGTGTGAGTAGATCCAAACCACCTTTTTTTATTTTCTTTCTGCCTATTTATATACTTATATTAATCTTTTTTTTTTATTATTATTTTTTAAAATCTATGTTGGCTGAACAGGGTTAAATCTCTGGATAAACTTTACTGTGCTGCTAGGATATCAACCGGGAGTTATTAACCTTTGTCTTGCACTCCTGCCCACCCTTCATACGTTTGTGACTTGTGAACACAATAAATTAATAAATAAAAATGTTAACTATTTACTTCTCCCGAATTTATTTCTCAATGTGACAAAATACATATACATCTTCATATTTTAACTTAAAGTAAATATAAATATCTTGATTCTTGACTGTTATAGTTTTATATCATTCTCTATAATTTTTTATATAATTAAAAAAATAAGCTTGACCTTAATTGATGCGTTTCATGTCTATACTTGAGAGTGTTTTAGTTAATATGACAAATATGTACTATTAGACTAACTTGTGTGGTCAGGTTAATATCTTTCGAATTAGTTTATAATCTAGATAAGGGCTAAGATATTGTGACCATGCTAACTTTACATGTTTTGTTTTAAGTTTTTAGATGTACGTGAAGAGATTAACTACTTTACTCTAACACATAGTAAATAAGGTAAATCCAACTTTCAGTCAAGTTAGTAAGTCGGTTGACTTGGTAATTATAAAGTATTAAGTTTTATTTTTATAAGAGCCACCTACTCAAGTTGATTTAATCTGGAGTCCACCTTAAAATAATTTGTATCAACCAAATATACAGTAGCAAATTTTATTAAAAGTGTAATAATATACAGGAGATTTTAAAAAGAAGAAAAAAAAACGGGAATATTTATAATTTTCGAAAGTGTAATAGGGCACTGTTTTTATTATCCATTGAAATAAAATAAATTAAAAAATAAAAAGGTAATGTTTTGTGGGGCTTTGATATCACTAGCTAGCTCATAGCATCGCAGGACGGCAGGAGTATCTCAGCAACGAAATGTGGTTGCGTGGGGGCCAGTGAGATGACATTTGTATATTTGGCCCACACTTTGAAGTTTTTTTGACTCTCTCATTTGTTTCTACAACGAACTATTTCTTTTTCTTTTTATTTTTTTTAAGTAACAACTACGGAGTAACTATTTCTGAATAGGAAAATTGGAAAATGATATATATATATATATATATATATATATATATATATATATATATATATATATATATATATATATATATATATATATATATATATATATATATATACTCCTCTTCTCCCAAATATATATGTACTCCGTATATATATATGGAGTACAAGAGGGTAATTTTTTTTATTTTTTTTAAATGTGTGGTGATTTTATTGATATAAGAAAAAGATATATAGTCATAAAAAAATTGTAATTTTTTTTTTTTGGATAATCAAAACATGTTATGTAAGTATATATTAAAAATTAGAAGTACATGTACTATTATTCTATTGAATGTGTGTGTTTGTGCGCGCGCGTGTGCGTCTATATGTGTGTGTGTTCATATGATAACCTATATTAACATGTAAACTTGATAATCAATTTGCGTCTTTTATTTAGATTAGTGGATAGTGCATGTCATCTATAACATAATGCACACACGTTGTACACCTCGTTCTGGGTTGACTTTTTGTGTGCACCATGTCTGGCCCATTGGATGATGCAACATCAAAGATGTGCATAAGTTCTCAAGTTCACACAATAAGGTAGGTTCTCACCTGAACATGCACACACATATATATATGACGCACCAAATGCAAACAGGTTTCTAAGTGATTAAGTGCAAATTCAAAAGTACACCAAACAAACAAAATATACAATATGTAGGTAAATGTGTAACTCAAAAACAAAAAAGTATACTTTTAGAGTTTTTGAAGTTTACTTTGCATAGCATAATGTGAACTTTTGTAGTTCACAACTGGATGCACTTTTGTAATGCACATATATGGCCAAACCACATGAAAAGATTGAATTCAACTTATTAACTAGTTTAACTTATGATCTTATAAATTTATATGCTTCTCTCTATTTTTTTAAAATTGATTCTTAACACTCCCGCTCATATAGGCAATTTGGCTATCTTGAATCTAACTGATTGACCACTTGCAATTGGATGGACCTCCCTTAAAACGGAATTATAAAGCTTTGAATCTTAACATTAATTTGATAAAAAAAAAAAAAATTGCTAGAATTTATCAACAAGTTGGAACTGAGAATATTTGAAAGGTGTTTTCGACTGTTTGTGTCTATTCCAAATTCTCATTATATTAAAAAGAAATTGTGAAAATACTTGTAGTTTGTAGTTTTCATCTCCCAAAAGGCTGAATCTGCAACGTTAAAGGACCTCCCCCTCCCCCCACCCCACTCCGCCCCGACAGAGTATTTGGGAGGATGTAAATCACCCATAATTATGCTGTGCATCCGTATGCACCATGCATGGTGCATACGGATGCAAAAACGACGTCGTTTTATTAAAAACGCGCGTCCCCCCTTAAAAAAAAAATTTAGGTTCGATTCCCAGCAACAACATATGAACTAAAATTTCAGAATTGATGAACTATAATTCCATAATTGATGAACTATAATTCCAGAATCTATGAACTAAAATTCCAGAATTTAATCTATGAACTAAAATTCCAGAATTTAATCTATGAACTAAAAATTCCAGAATGAATGAACTAAAATTCCAGAATCTATGAACTAAAATTTCAGAATCGATGAACTACAATTCCAGAATCGATGAAGTATAATTCCAGAATCAATGAACTAAAATTTCATAATCTATGAACTAAAATTCCATAATGAATGAACAACATAATGCTGTTGCTGGGAAGCGAACCTGAATTTGTTTTTAAAGGGAGACGTGCGTTTTTAATAAAACGACGTCGTTTTTGCATCCGTATGCACCATGCATGGTGCATACGGATGCACAGCATAACTACTCGTAAATCACGGTAACTCAATGAGTTCCGCGGATAGGGTCAAATGCCGGTATGCACAAGAAATCTGCCCACTTGTAGTTTGTAGTTTGTAGTTTTCTTCCACTTCCTTTTGGTGTTGTACTCAAAACAATGTAAACTCGTTTGTTTGTTTTTTTTTTTTTTTTTTGAATTTCTGAGTATAATATTGCATGCATGTGGGAGAGAATTTACATACCTATATAAATAAAAATGCCCAGCATTCCTTGCAGAGAAAAAAAAAAAAAAAAGCCCAGCATTTTGATGAATATAATTTTGGCGACTTCTTACCAGATTAGTGGTCAGAGGGACCAATAGAGACAAAATAATAAATAAATAAATAAATAAATAAATAAATAATGACAATAATTACGTATCAAGGTGGAATTTTGATGGTAGAAATATTGAATCTTTAGACTAAAAATAATTGAGAAAGTACGTATAAAACAAAATCTACTTTGTAAAGAATTATGAGTTTTCTTTTTTAAATGATAAAAATAAAACTTGAAGGAAAAAAATTATGAGTACAAATATTTTGAGATTAAAAGTAAGAAAAAAAATAGTTAATTCAATAATTTTTTGTTATAGATTTATAGGTGACATTTCACATTTAATCCCTTATTTTCAGGACATCTCTGATTGGTCCTAAGATTATCGTGGCATGACCATTTTTATCATCCATCAACAAACATATTTAAATGACGTTAAATATGAGGGCATTTTAGTCTATTAAATTATACGTGTTAAATTTTTTTTTGGTCATAAATTTATGTGTCATTCCACTGCTACGGAGCCTCAGGTTGTGAATGGTTTACTGCATAGGCGCGAATTGCAATTGAAGAAAACATGCAACTTAGTCGTTAATTAGATATATATATATATAGTGGGTCAACCCAGTTTGTAAAAAAAAAAAAAAAAAAAAAAAAAAAAAAAAACTTAAATGCTCTCGTATTTAACATCATTTAAATATGTTTGTTGAATGAGGACCAAAATGGTCATGTCACAATAATATTGGGACCAATAAGGATGCTTTGATTAAAAAAAAAAAATACTAAAAGTAGAATGTCACCTATAAATCTATGACAACAAATGGAATTAACTAAAAAAAAAAAAAAAGGAAGGAAGGAATAAGGGCAAAATAAGTCATCAAATTACACACGAAACTACACTCATCAAACTATTAAAAAAAATTGTAATTGGATCATTGAACAACACAAATTCACACAATTAAACCTAAAATCAGTAATAGGGTTACGTGATGGTTACCGAATTTAAAAACATTTTATAAATATTATTGTAATAATTTTAAATTAAATAATTATTATAAAAAAAAAACCCAACCCTACCTTGCCTTCGTCTCTGCCGAAGACAAAGAACCAACCTTCATCTCCATGGCTAGAGACGAAGATACCTTCATCTCTATGGCCGGAGACGAAGATACCTTCTTCGTCTCTGGCTGTGAGACGAAGATCGAAGGCATATGAGGGGGTGGGATTTATTTATTTATTTATTTAAATTTAGTAAAATATTATTTTTTAAAAAATGTTTTTAAATTTGGTAACGGCCAAGTCAACCTATTACCAAGTAAATATCATGTCATTTAATTTTATGTTCAATTGCATGAATTAGCTCTCTTTTTTTTTTTTTTTAGGAATCTAATTGTAATTTTTGTGAGTTTGATGACTTAATTACATTTTTGTGTGTTTGATGACCCAATTATATTAAAAATAAAAATAAAAAACCACCGCTACATCGCCTTCATCTCCGTCGGAGACGAAGGCATATGAGAGGGGTGGGATGTTTTTTTATTTTAAATAATTATTTTATTTAAAATTATTAAAATACTATTTTAAAAAATATGTTTAAATCCGATAATCGCCAAATAAACCTATTACTAAGTAAATAGGTCATTTTAGGTTGAATTGCATGAATTTGCGTTGTTTATGGATTTAATTGTAATTTTTGTGAGTTTGATGACCCAATTACAGTTTGATGTGTAATCGAATGACCTATTTAACCCTTATCCCAAAAAAATGATATGGTGCATTAAAAACACAGTGCAACTAATAAAAAACAAGTTGGAGGTAAAAATGAGTATTGTGTTGTGCTAATGAATAAAGATTTTCCCTGAGAATTTTCTTTATATATATGATCAAGTGGAAGTGTGGAACAAGTCTTACTGTAAAATTCATGGATTAATGTTACACAGTCATCGATATGGGATGATCAACGACTCTTAAGTAAAAAAAAAATGATAAAAATACAACGACATTTTAGTACATATTTTAAACTTGTTATCATTAAAAAAGTGGAATGAACAAAAGTACAAAACACAATGCATCCCATTATATATAGATGTACACTTAGCATATGTGACTCTTAGCATAAAATGAACTCAAAACGATTACATTTTTACATATCATTATTATATGCACTTTGTAGTATTGCTGGGTACACTTTCTGCATTTTATTAGTCATACTACTTTATTGTATTACTCGGTGCACATTATATATCATTAAATGCATTTCGTAGTTTATAATTTTACCAAAATGTCAAAATGATTTTTCCATTACTCTTGAGTTGTAGATTATCTCAAGAAGAAAAGTTGCGAGTTAATATCTAAGTTAGTCAACTATAATGATTTTTCTCGATTTAGTTTTAAATATATATATTTTTTGGGTGCTTAATTGGATCCTTGACTTTGATGATTTTATCTAATTGAGTCATCAACTGTTAGAATCAATAACTAAATTGAAAAAAATAACCATAGTCAAATACTAAATTGGGTATTAACCACTATAGTCGATGATTAATTTAGATAAAACTACTATAGTAAAAACCAAATTGTGTATTAATAGAGGAGAAATTACCATGCTACAATTCCAGATGAGTGAGATGACTCAAATAGTTAAAACTTTCAAAGTAGGGGACCCAATTAAATACCTTTAGGACTAAATAGAAAAGATAATCACTATAATTGAAAACTAAATTGGGCATTAACTTCTTAATAATCTAAATTTGACTTTCATCATCATTTCTATTTAAATGTTCTAAAAATATATCAAAATATTTTGTAAGCATTTATACTCTAATTATAACTAAGAACCAGTCTCAGTTCATTATTGCGTTGTAAATAGCTTTAAAAGGTAAACACAGAGAGGTAAACAATACTAGAAAGATTATGTGCAATGAGCTTGATCAAAAAATTAAAGTTTTGACAAGAATAAAACTCATGACTTTTAGGTACGAGTTGACAATCATGTTTTACAAGTGAAAATATATTATTTTGACAGTATAAGTATCACTTTTTATATGGCAAAAAGAATGAATGGTTGAGGTATAATTGTATAAACCATGCATCAAAAAAGAAAATGCTAACAAATGGATTACATTCGAATTCCAACTTCTGAGTTCTGACTTTGTACATCATAGTCTTACCCGAATTGTTGAATTAATAAATTAAAATGTTTTTAAGATAAAAATTGTCTTTATTAAATATTTAATTAATAATGTGACATGTTCCCTTCAAAACAACAACAATTATACTAATGATGTGATTCATTAACTGCTTGTAAATTTATCCAATTAATCACAAATTGGTCAAACTGTTAACTTCATAGTCACTCAGTCTTCATTATTGATCGTTCTTCACATTTGTCATCAAGATGGCATCATTTCAGTGTCCATAGCTATATGCTTGGAGATTTTACAAAAAACCTTTAACACAAGAATGATGATTAATCTTGTATGCTCCTCATAGGAAAAAGATCTTTGCATTTTTCTAATTCTCATCAGGAAAATGAATGTTTTAGCAGCCATGGGCTCTTATACATACAGTGCCCCTCTCTTACACTTCCAATAGAGAGAAAATTCTTATAATGCACTATATATGTGAAGTAATCACGTACACATTCTAATTTAGGCTTCCAACAAATTATAAGCTTGAAGTGGATGGGGACCATGAAATCATCTCTCCTAGACCTATAGGCTATCATGTGCATGAATCACTTAACAAAATACATTATCATGTACATAGGAAACACAAAAAGTATCCCTCCTTATCCATGTTACTTCAATTATATTGTAAATACACCACATCCACTTTGACCCTTTCATGTTTTTGTTTTTGTTTTTTTTTTAATATTTATTAATATATTATGTTTCTCAACACTAATCCTAAACTTCCATAACTCCACCCTAAAAGTAAATCATGAGTCATTCCGTCAATTTTAATATTTTCACCCTTGCTAGTATATCAGTCAAGGTCTTTCAATGACACCAGGTTCCTAGTTAGATTCCAACCCCTACCATTTTATGCTTTTGACTTATTATAGATCTACCATCCTAACACATAAAACATTAAAGGAAACACTGAACTTTTCATCCCTAAATTATAAAAATTATTGTAAAATTTGTCCTTAATGGTCGTACTCACTTCTTGTTCCTAAAGTATAAATTATATTACAACATAAAAAAATTTTCCATTTTTCGAAAAAGATAAAAATAATCTCAACGCATACGGATAAAATGATAGAGTTAATTCCAGCAATGGTCCTTCGACTATGTTGATTTTTCAAAATTAGTCATCGACTTTTAATTTGGACATTTTACGTCCCTTGACTTTCAATTTCTTTCCAATTGAGGTCCTTTCGTCAGATTACTGCAAATTGGACTTTAAATGAAAGGGTAAAGTAGTTATTTCATCGGCCTAATGTATAATTCTTCATATTTCTTCCATTTATACGTGACTTCGGACATCAAATTCACTTAATTACTTAATCCCTAATGGAATTTTGTTCTTCGAGTGGATTTAGGAATTAAGCAATTAAGTGAATCTGATGTCTGAAGTCGCGTATACAATGAAGAAATACGAAGAATTATATATTAGACAACTGAAATGACTAATTTACCCTTTCATTTAAAGTCCAATTTTCCGCAATCTCACAAAAGGATCTCAATTGAAAAAAAATTGAAAGTCAAGGGACATAAAATGTTCAAATTAAAAGTCGAGAACTAATTTTGAAAAATCAATATAGTCGGAGGACCATTGCTGGAATTAACTCTAAAATGATACTACTGATCATTTTAGGCATCGCATCAACATAAAGAACCTAGCTTAACTAATTTTGAAAAATTAACATAGTCGGAAGACCATTGTTGGAATTAACTCTAAAATGATACTACTGATCATTTTAGGCATCGCATCAACATAAAGAACCTAGCTTTGAAGCTCGAGAGCAAAGCCATTGACAAAGAAACTGAGAAATTAAAACTTATATTCACCATTTATTATTACTAAAAATACTATTTTTATACACGAACATGATAATCCATACAAAAACCCTCCCATATATGTTCCCAATACACCGAATTTATACCCTTTCGAAAATTCGGTCCTAATTTGATTAGAAAACTAGAAGCAGCTCGCATATGCTAGGGAAGATTCAATTCAAGAAATGTGGGGGCAATTTCTAAAATGCATACGTGGGAGATGTGCAAAGAATTACTATTGCTTTCGCTTTTTGATTCAGGTTGAAACGCCTTCAGTTGCTACGCAGAATCCGAGCCGAACCCAGAGCTTGGAGCGAGGGGTTTTTGCCTGGCAAGAAAAGAGAAGAGGGGGTGAGTGCAAATCACCGCCGTGGTGAGCCTCTAAAATCACCACAGGGTTAAAGATTTCAGCCTCGGACCGTACACGTGCGACTCAAGTGCCGCTATATAGGAGAGACGTGTCTCGCGCTTTTTCTCATATTTTTGTGTGTTGAGAATTGCCCAATTGCCGGGGCTTGGGTCCAAAGAAGAGTTGTTAATGAGAAACTGGGCGAGTTGAAAGACTCAATCTTGACACTGAGTCGCCATGAAAATGGTGCTTAAGCCGATTGTTACAAGTTCTACAAATGGAGTCTTCCAATTCCCTTTTCATTCAACTCCATCACCACATGTCAGAAAAAGGAGCAATTCTATCATAGCACAGGCCACTCCTTCCAGAACCGAGGCATGTTTTTGATTTTCTTTCTTTCTTTCTTTTTTACCACTGGAAAATCGCCTACTTTCTATCACTGTAATGTACGGAGTACTTTGCACTCTGCTTTCTTCCGGGCACTACGGATGATGATAAAGCTTCTGTCTTGGTTTGTAGAGGATAATGAAAAGCATAGCTGTAAGTGGAGAGGTGGGCGGAGCTGGTGGCGCATACTCTTATAATGCTTTGAAAAGATTGGACCAGCTTTGGTCTGACATTTGCTCTGCTTCACAAGGTTTAGAGCTGTGACTGTATAATTGTTCACTTGGGTTTTCTTTTTAATGTTTTATGTGTAATGTGGCAATTTGCTAGACTGCTATCTGTCAATCTGTGAATTTCTTTTTTCTTTGGGTGATGAGTGAAACCCGCACCCACTACCAAGGGTGTGCACGAAACCCGGGTTGAGGTTGCCTATAACTCACTGACTCAAACTAAAAAGGCTAATAGGTCTGTTTGCTCCCGATGAAACTTGTAATTTTGTGGTTACTGAGTCTGACCAACTTGACTGGGATTACCCTTCAAGGTGTGATTTTTATATGAAATGAAATTGCATATGTGCAGTAGTCACACAGGTACCAAGGCAAGTAGTTTCAACAGTGTCTGGGTCCTATAAGGATTCTGAACTTGGTGGAAAATCTCTGGAGATGTTTGATGTGGTGGTTTGTGGAGGTACTTTGGGGATCTTTATTGCCACTGCATTGAGTTCCAAAGGTCTTCGGGTCGGAATTGTAGAAAGGAATGTTTTGAAGGGGGTATGCTATTCTTCTACTGATCATTTTGTGGGATTTGATATCTAAATGTTTAGTGAAGAACTAACCATCTGATTTAATATTAGATGATAAGTATTTGATTTTTGGGTAATTGATGAACAGAGAGAACAGGAATGGAATATATCAAGGAAAGAGCTACTGGAACTGGTAGAAGCCGGTATCTTAACAGAAGACGACATAGAAAGGGCTGTCGCTGCCAGTTACAATCCTGTACGTTTATTCCTTTAGATGCCAGTTTAAGTGATATCAAAGTATCTAGGTTTGAAGCAGAACTTTCATAGTATTTGTCTATTTGGTAGGTTGTTACATATGTTTTCTTCTACATTTGATTTTGTTTACTTTGCAGAACAGATGTGGTTTTGAAGGAAGGGGTGACATTTGGGTCAATGACATTCTCAACCTCGGTATTTCGTAAGTCAAGTACCCTGTTGTTATTCCACAAAGACACTATCACATCGTATTATTTTATACCACTGAACTGTGAGGTTATCAGCAATTTTATTTTTCATCTATAAGATAATTGAAATTTTATTTATTGCACCTCTGTAATTGTAGGCCCTCAAGGCTCATACAGATTGTGAAAGAGCGCTTTGATTCCCTTGGAGGTGTCACTTTTGAGGGTTACAATGTGTCTACAATAAATGTTTACGAGGATGGAGTGGTAAGATTACTAACTCAGATATGAATAAGGACCGTTTTAACTCACAGTGTAGCCTCAATTATTTAGTGTTCAAATGATATATATTGTCTGTCTTTTCTCTCTCTTCACCCCTAATGTTTTTTGTTTTTTGTATTCAACCAATGACCAGGAAATGGATGTTGAGTTCAAAGGATACAAAACTAGGAATAATAGATCGCAAATTACTATATAAAAAACTTATAATTTTTATATTCTAAATGGACAAAAATTTGTGAAAATCTGGATTTAGTATAAAAAAAAAAGTGACTTACATTATCATTTAAAACATTTTTGGCTTAATTCCTCATACAACTGTATTTATCTTTTATATCATAGGTTTTGCATTTAGATGAGGGGAAGGTTTTGTCATCACGGCTCATTATTGATGCAATGGGGAACTTTTCTCCGATTGTAAAACAGGTGAAAATTTTTGCTTGAGATTTTTCATCTGTGAATTATGTGCAATGTCTATGTTAAACCTCCGACTCTCCAAGTTTTGGCGTTTCTCCTTCCATCAACCACGAACAATACATGGAATAGATCATCATTATCTATTATGAATTGCAGGCTTGGGAATATGCAATATAGCGAGGGAATACGTAACTCATAAAAACATTAGCGATTGTCCTTTCTTATGGAAACATTTTTCAATCACTTTACTGTTTTTGTGTGGTTTGAGCCTTGTGGGTTTAAATGGCTTTTGATGTTTAAGTATTATGTTAGATTAGACGTGGAAGGAGACCAGACGGTGTTTGCCTGGTGGTTGGTACGTGCTGTCGTGGATTCAAAGATAACTCTACAAGTGATGTTATATTCAGCAGTGCTTCCGTCAAGGAAGCTGGAGAATCAAAAGTGCATTACTTTTGGGAGGTCGGAGAAATTTTCAGGCTTCTCAGTGCTTAGTTCCAGATAACTTGGGCACTAAAAATTTGTTTAATGATCTTTTTTCATCAGTCTTGTTCACTCTGACAATTTGCAGGCGTTTCCTGCTGGATCAGGCTCCATGGACCGAACTACTTACATGTTCACTTATGTTGACCCTCAACCTGGATGTCCGAAACTGGAAGACTTACTTGAGGACTACTGGGACTTGATGCCGAGCTATCAGGTGAAGTAATCATCATTATAAATTAAGTAGAGTCGACTTCTTTCCTATCCTCCAAGATCCATTAAGTTCCTGGAATATGTGATTTGTTTTCAAACTTTATAGGGGGTGTCTCTTGACAATCTGGAGATCTTAAGAGTTATATTTGGTATATTCCCAACATATCGTGATAGGTAAATACTTGAGTTTCAGGTTCATTTTGTCGGTTTCTTATGCAAAGTATTTTTTTAAAAGATAATTTCTATGCTGTGACATTTGTTACTAGTTACCGTTATTTGCTGACACTTTGCGTTCTCACTTTTTTTTGTTGGTGGACTTGGCAGCCCGCTGCAAGCAGCGTTTGATCGTGTTCTACAGGTATTTTTACCTTACACTGTTCGAGTCTTTTGAACCCCCAAAATTCAATATGCTCACGTATCAAATGGATTGCAGTTTGGAGATGCGAGTGGCATACAGTCACCTGTTTCTTTTGGTGGTTTTGGGAGTTTGACTCGACACCTTGGTAGATTAACTAACGGTACAAGGTCTCTTAGGCTAACTGCAGATCTGTCTTATCAGTTTAAGCAAACAAAACATTAATGACAAAATAAAATTATGGATGTCTGGAAGGATTATCAGATTAGGCTTCTAACTTGATTATTTTTCAATTGTTTTGAGGAACAAGGCATAATTGAAGCAGTTGATGAAGATTTTCTGGATTCTCAGAGCTTGTCACTGTTGAATCCTTACATGGTCAGTTTTTGTAGTGCATAAACAATTATGTGTGTTCTAGTGCCATCATCGTAATGCAGTTATTGTTTTACAGCCCAACTTAAGTGCATCTTGGCTATTTCAAAGGGCAATGTCCGCAAAGAAGCACTCTGATGTCCCACCGGATTTCATTAATGATCTCCTGTTTTCCAATTTCCGAAGCATGCAGGTAGGTCTCAAATTCTCAATTATGTTTTCTTGGGACATGTTTTTGCTCGTCCTTTTACCGAACTTTATTTGTCATATGATGAATTGCCAGCGACTTGGGGATCCTGTGTTGAGACCGTTCCTTCAGGTGACTCACCCTTTCTCTTGATCTTAGAATTCCGTTTCTACAAGGATTAGAGAACTAATTTTGGTTTCTGTTAATCTGAACCGATACAGGATGTTATACAATTCGGGCCACTAGTCAAGACACTAGGCCTAGTAATGTTAACTAAACCTCAAATTCTTCCATCGATATTCAAGCAGGTATTTTACATTGCTTCTTTTATAACGTTCAAGAAAACACAATAGATTTCTGAACTGGGAACACTGCAAAATGGCATCTTTCTGGTATTGAATACTCGTACGTTGTGCATGTCTGATTTCCAGGTTGGAATTCCAGTGCTTCTCGACTGGTCTGGGCATTTTTTCATGCTGGGATATTACACGTTTCTGTCTACTTACCTCGACCCTGCAATTAGGTAACACGCAATTATGTTTCCTTAATATCTGGTTTTTGACATCGACCTCTTCTGCTTTAGTTCGTTATGTTTATCCTTAGTGTCACGAAATTGTGGTTATCCTGTCAGGCCATTGATAGACACCTTCCCGGCCAAGATGAGATATGAGTGGAAGCGGAGGCTTGAGGCCTGGAAATATGGAGCTGGTTTAGATTACGAACTGGAGTGTTCAACAACACAGGAGCAAACGGGTACGAGGAAAGATTCATCTGACGACACTTGGAGTTCAAATACTGTTTGATGAGTATATATTTTCGGTTCTATTTTACGTTCACAATGTATCAAGTATACATATAAATTGAATATTCTTGTAACTAACATTCAATATAATATACAAAAAGTTATGAACAGTCGCTTTTATGGAGTAGTTGTAACTATGTTCAGTTGTTCACGATATAAATACAGATTATGGTGACGTCACACTGACGATGTCAGCTACAAGCATTTTATTTACTTTTTAGTTCAGATATAGACTATTGGTCATTTGGTCATTTTCCATTCCCAGAAACATACAAAGAAGATAAAGCTAAAAAACAAATGATTAAGCATTTGTCTGTGAGTTCTTAACCTAGTATGACAAAGAGGGATTAGGTTCTCAAAATTCGAGTTTAAGCCTTACTAAAAAGTGATTTTATAACATGGGGATATGGTTGAGTGGAAGAGATTCATCCATCCTTAATCAAAGGTCAGGGTTCGATTCTTAACTTGGGTATAGAGTACCCAATCTCTCCTCTCACCTAAAAGAGGTGCCTACAATTCTGCGAGGGAATTTGTCAGGCATAGCCAACAAATTAAAAGAAGCAATACCTGAAGAACATGGTGTGTTGGTTTTAAGAAGTGATGGGAGTGAGGTAGCCTCAAGTGTGCATGCTCTCTGAGGTTCAATCACCATGAAAGCTAAGGGCAGTCCTCTTAAGTGCAAGGTGGTTGCATGAAGTAATTTTTTCAGCAAATTAAATTGAATGGTTCAACTTCATATTTGATAAATGAAAATGAAAAAGTTCATATAAAGATTTGAAAATTTTAAAAATTACTCCACATTATATGTTTTCTGAATAACAAAGTTTGAAATAATGAAAATTTTCATAATGTCGTGGCTGTATTCTGAACTTTATGAAGTGTACTGTAAAATTATACCTCTCTAATGTACCTCTGCTAAATAAAGCCTACGTGCAGTGATATATATATATATATATCACTTTGTAAAGTACACAGTAGTGTTAAATTTGTATTAAATTCAGATAAAAATGACATCAACTAAACTTATAAACACAAGACATGATCGGTAGGGATGTAAACATTGCATAATTGATCTTTCATACTTCTAGATAAGAATATACTACAATCAGCTTCATAATTGATCAATATTAATACTTTTAACGAGAACTTATAAAAACTATAAAAAGAAAAAGAAAAATACAATTCTTATAGTGTCTCGAAACTAAGTAAACTTATAATCTCTGCAATCAAAGTTTACCTCATTCCAAGCTAGCTTGTAGAGAAGTATGTATAAGCTTACTGTATAACACCTCTATTATTCTATCTCTAAGCTTGCTTACTACCTAACATGCAAGAAAATTTATACTTAAATTAACTCCAAATGAACCATAAACGGCGGCCATGTACAGCTCCAAGTCTATCTACCTCTTGTTGTGGAGTGGATTTGATCCGGTGGGGATTCTTCTCTTCTCCGGCTCGAGATCTCTAGACGCTGCCGGAGCACCGGCCGGCAAAGGTTGAAACGCTTGCTCGCTGCTTCGCTCCGACGGGGCGGGAGAATCAACCGGCGGCAGAACGGCTTGAATTATGATCGACGGGGAGCTAAATAGGAGGAGAGCAATGAGAAAGGAGGTGCAGAAGTGAAAGTGGTGGTGATGATACATGGTTGTGTTGGGGAATATTATTATTGTGTTTTGAGAAATATGTAAAATATATGGAATAGGTTTGTTTAAAGCTAAGGCAAAGGTGGTACAACAACTTTGATTATATGTACATATGTACATGGATGTGGTTGGTCCATGTCATACATATGTTGGAAAATGGAGACAAATAGTTTGATACACTTAAAAGTATTGTTGGTCTTTGTTTTAATGAGTACTTTTGTGCATGCCCATTATACTAAAAATATACTCTCAGTGTAAACAAATTAAATATTTTTATTCCATCCGTGGTTCGAATTTAAATATTTGAATTTAAATATTGCAGATACATATTTCGATTCGAATTTAAATACAAAGCATAATATATTTGATTCGAATAATATTCAAATATATTTAAATATATATATAAGCTAAAGATCTAATCAATTATCACCTAAGCCCAGAAGGTCGGAACTCTAAACGCCTCATTGCCTCAGTGACTCTGTCCTCGTTAGTTTATAAACTCTAAAGCCATAGCTAAAGTTTCTTCTTCCCCTCACGTAGTCGCTACTCGCCACTACATAGCTAAAGATTCTTCTTACCACTCCACTCCAGATCTGCGACGACGACAGTCACGGTGGACTTCACATATGTACATCAGCAGCAACAGCATGACGAGTCGACGATGGTGACGACTTTTTCTAGCTAGCAGCACGACGATGGTGACGGCTTCTTCGATCTGTTTTCTTTCTAAGCTTTCGGCGGAGGATGACGGCAAAGTAGCACTCAACAACTCCGACAGCAACATGGCGCGACTCCGGTGAAGAAAATTAGTAAATTAATACAATATTAGTATAATAGTATTTAATAGAAATTAAAATTTTATGCTATTTAAATTTAAATTTTTATTATATTTTGTCTTAATTTATTGGAGAACTTGAAAAAAATAAGTTAGGCATTTCGAATTCGAATATTCGAGTCGAATCGAATATATTCGAATAATGCATCCGAATCAAATACGAATAAAATTTTAGATTCTAATACGATTACGAATAGTTATCAAAATAGTCGAATTTGAATCGAATAGTAAGATATTTGACTCGATTCGATTCGTTTACACCCCTACTCTCAGGTGGAAAAAAAAAATTGATGACTGATTTGATCCATCCATTTGTGTAGATTAGCGGTTAAAGGTTGCTGAAAAAAAAAAAAAAGAAACACTTTTAATTTTATAAATATTATTACAAACTTGAAAGTTTGTAATAATTATAAAATCAAACTTGTGTATATATGTTTTTTATTTTGTTTTTGTTTTTACTAGAACTCCAACTATTGATGAACATGTGTAGTTGAGATCAATAATAGTCAAATAGTGTAATTTAGTATTTGGCATTTAGAAAGTAAAATAAAATTACTTTAATACATGTATGCACATTGTTGAGGGACGGTTGTTTTATGATTATTTACAATAAACAACCCAAGGCCATTTTATTTATTTATTTGGTGCAAAATATTTTTTTTTGTGTAAATAATTAAAATGAATTCAGGTTTACTTAAAAGTGATAAATCACGGCTGGAAATCTTTGATTTTCTGACCACTTTTTCGATCACCAAAAAAATAATCGAAAAGTGACATTTTTCTGATTTTTTGTCGAAAAATTATGGTGGGGAAATAGGTTAGAATTTTCAACTTCGTTAACACATATAGGAGGCTCATGCAAACAAGCAAGTGAAGATCAGCCAGTTAGCTCATTAGCAGTTAGTTAGGCTTGTTATGAAGCAGTTAGTTAGTTTTTCATCTTTAACTGTTTTTCCCTCCTATCTCTCTGTACTAGCTATATAGAACTCAACCTGCACTGTGTATAGGTTAATCATTCAGTTTCAATATACTGTGTTCTTCTTTCCTCTCCTTCATATTACTCAATAACTTCCGACCACAAAGTAAAGGTGATCGGAAAAAAAAATATGCAGTTTAAATTTTTTAAATCGATTTTTCCGACCAGTTTACATCATTGGATGCTATTTCCGACCACCTTGTCTTGTGGTCGGAAATAGGGACAAAGGTTTTTCTGAATACCAAAAATGGTCGGAACAAAGGCTTTCGACTTTATTGAAGATACTTTCAGATGGTCAGAAATTTCTTAATTTCCAACCATGAACAGATATTTTGTTTATGAATTTTATCTCAATTAGATTGAAAATTTTTAGATATTGAATCAATGATTTGTTTGGAGCACGCAACTTAATAAAATGAGATAAAGAAAATTAAATATTTGTAAATTAAATCTATAATATACATACGTACGCGGTACACATACGTATTTTATAATTTTATAATTAGAAGTTATGTCTAGAATTTAATTAATGACGTGCTAGTATTAATTAGATCTTAATTTAAATTTCATACTCATCAAAATATACTTTATTAACCATATGTTTATTTCCGATCATGAAAAGAACTTGAACTACAAGTAAAGAATGTTTTGAAATATACATAAAAAGTATTGTATAATATATAATATAATATTTTGTTTGTTTATAAAGGTGTCATATCATTCGATCTTCAACAGCACAGTTTGAGATCAGATGAACAATTAATTTAAGGTGGCTCTGGTGGTGGGCTTGACAATGATAATCAATGGGGATGGTGGCGGTTGATAATATAATGGCAGAAGCTACCAAGTGAAGGGTTTTCAAATGCCCCGAAAAGGTTAAGTATGTGAAATATGATTTTCGTAACATAATGTTATAAATATAATTGTTATGATACTTTTTTCAGTCGAATTTGTAATATAAACACATTATTTGGATACATAAAAACAATATGGAGTAGTACGTAATGACTTTAATATATCTATAGACTTATTATAAAAAATCATCTCAATTTAAAAAATTTAATGCTATACAAAATTTATAGAGAAAAATATGAATGGCTTAAGTGTGCGTAACGCATTCACTCGATATAATTATTGGATATATGCGGGGGGAGAATAATGATTAGATAGTTGGGTAGTCCTTTCAAAAAAAAAAAAAAGTTAAATAGTTAGTGGTTCAGGTTTGTTTTGAATTTTTATAAAAGAAAGTTGAGTTGGGAAAATTTTAGATTCATAACTTTTTAGTTTCATATCAATTTATGATAAATTCAATTTAGTTGAATTATTGTGACCATCTCTAGTTGAAGGACATTATCCAAGAATAGTGTAGGTCAAACTAACATATATGGGTAGGGCGCATTATAAGCTAAGAGTGCGCAGCCTAGCTTTTTGTAGTTCATCATCACATTCATTCTTCCAAAAGATTGAATCTCAACCTTAAGGACCCTCCACATCCTGACCCGATAGAGCATTTAGAAAAATGTAAATCATGATAACTCAACTGAAAGTTCATCATCACATTCATATTGATATTGAACGCATGCATATACTATACATCTCTGCTTCTTATCGGCATGACCATTACACCATTACTCTTTGCTCCCCAACAATATAATGTATGGAGAACTGAAGGGCGACACCTTGGCTGTAATCTTTTTCTTTTAAGTAAAATGAAATTATTCAAACTCATGATTTTATATGTATAAAGTTGATTTTCATATTAAATTAATGTTGCGTTTCATTTCAATCATGTAACCTTTCTTGAAAGAAAGTCAAGAAGTGTCAACTAAGTACGAGGTGATTGTCATATTTTAAGTTTCATTATTTAAACTTCAATAAAATCCATGTATGTGTGGTATTTTTAAAAGAAACATTTTCTTTAATTTTTCACAGAAAAAAAAATCAAGTATGTCAGACAATTATTTTAGTAATAACAATGTTTTAAATTTAACTTTATCTATTAGTTCTTGATTTGAGTCAGTCAGCTATAAATAAATTAGAATGATTTAATTTTTTGTAGTTCTTTGTTAGTTACGGACACAAAAGAGAGTTAATCTAGAGGCAGATGGAATCTCTTTCGTATAGAGAAAATTATGTAGTGGACTAGTGGGGCATTTAGGTTATCTAAGTTATGACTTTTGGAGGGAAAAATAAAAACGAGATATTAATATAAACATTTTTTATCATTAAAAATACGCCGTAAAAAAGAAGGATATGTGCGTAGTCAACATTTTTGTAGCCGTATAAATTTGATTTTCCCGTCTCGTTAATTAATTTCAACCAAACCATTCATACCTTCTTAAGAAATTATTTTATTTAAAAAAAAATGCGGAATCTTTCAAACAAACACAATTATTACCATATTTGAACAATAAATAATTGTCCTTTGCTTGATTACGATTTACGACATAAGGACAAACCAAGCATCCTCAACTTTGCCTTAAAAATTAGGAAAATGTTTATGGTGTTGTATGTTAATGTAGTCATATTAATATATTATGTTCTATAGATATAAAAATAGTAATAATTCTTTTATATAAGTTTGAACTCTAAACTTAAGGGTTCCTCACTGCTTTAGAGATGGATAGAGATTTTAAATAATGTAGATGATGTGTCTCAACTGACTTATCGGTCCTCAAATATTTATACACTAGTGTCTAGCCAAATTCATATTATCTCTTTTTGGATCATTGGTATAATTTGAACTCTACAAGCACGAAACTAGTCATTAAACTCTTGTAAACATTAATTTTAGAAAAAAAATCAATTTTGATCCATAGTTATATAAAGCATTCTTATAATTAGTCATTTATTTTAAAATTGTCTTAAGCGTAATTTGTCCACTTTTATTACAATACTAATTTTGGTCCTTTTATTAGTTTTTATGAGGTTAAAGTCTATTAACTAACTGAAGAACATTTTTACAAACTTATTATTTAGGGAAAATGATCAAATAGGCCCTCAATCTTTAGTTGAAAAGTCAATTAACCTCTTAAACTTTTTAAAGTTGCAACTGAACGCATCAACAATTTATTTTGATGTAATGAAGTCCAAAAACCAATTAATGACCTGCTATCACAGGTTATTAAGGTTCCGACAACTCTCTGGCGAAATTTCAAGCAACAAAGTGACCGACAACCAGCGAACGGTTGCCGTCCACGGAGAAGGCGACCAAATATTGATCGCTTTATTCAGTTGAAGGCGACCAAATATTGGTCGCTTTATTCGGTTGAAGGTGACCAAATATTGGTCGCTTTATTCGTTTGAAGGTGACCAAATGGTCGCTTTTTGCCCGAGAATGTGACCAAATATTGGTTGCCTTATCTGGCTGAAGGCGACCATTTCTGCCTCCTATTGAGAAAATGACTAGTAAACGCGTCGGTCGCGATGTTTGTCTCAAAATCTTACAAGAATTGGTCGGAAGGTTGCCGAAGTTAGTTGTAAGGTTGCCGGAGTTAGTCAGAAGGTGGCTGGAACCTTAGTGATTTGCTATATTGGATTTTGGACTTCAATGCACCAAAATAACATGTTTACGAGTTTAATTGCAACTTTTAAAGAATTAGGGGCATAATTAACTTTTTGAATAAAATTTTGGAGTTTATTTGACCATTTTCCCCAAATTTTATATGTGAAACATTTCACCGTTCTAACTATTGTAACTGGAATGACTATGATGGTTTAATTGTTGAAATAGATGCCCAACAGGTTATTACAAATATGCAGAATACAAATTTGGCTCCGTATAGTTTACTTGTTCGTGATATTACTAGTTTCTTATCTATGTTTTCAAATGTTTCTCTTCGTTTTGTAAAGCATTCTGCTAATATTGTGGTTCACTTATTAGCTAGAGATGCTACTTTAGTTGTTCGTAGCTGGTTTTGGTTTGATACCGTACCGTCTTTTATTTTTCAAGCTTTGTGTAATGACTTGATAGTTAATGAAGTGTTTTCTGTGTTTGGTTTTCAAAAAAAAAAAAAAAAAAAAAAACTATTGTAACTAGAATTCATCAAAATAATTTTTTGAAAATCCACTTCGTCATCTTAAATACACTTTAAGACCAATCACAATAATGATTTTTGGACTAGTTTTTGGCAGAGTAGAAACCATAGCAAGGTTTTTGGACTAATGGAAAAGCAGGTTTTTATGAATTTTTTTTCTTTTTATTTTAATGCTATTCAAAGTCTTTTGTAGGCTATAGGAAAAATAAATTTGACGCTCACTGTGTGCATTTCGTGCCTGGCAGGGCACGTAAATGGCTTTTTTTTTTTTTTTTTTTTTTTTTACTATTTTTTATCTTTTGTAGTTGGTCTGCAAAAAACTACAAAAAAATCACTACAATTGACTGAATGAGATTGCTCTAAGATATCAAAATAATAGCCTATGTTAAACTCTAGAAAGTACGAGTAGAAAATTTCTATTTTCTAGTGGAGATAGAGCTAGGGACATAAATAGGGAAGGAAACAAATGTGCGGACAAGCTGGCTAATATGGGACAGGTGATGGATTGGGGAACGATCATTCTTGAAAATGCTCCGATCGAACTTACGGATCTTATTTATGCAGACACTTATAACACCCCTTATTTAAAGGCTAGATAGTGCTCTCTCTTGAGGGCTCCAAATTCACCCAAAAAAATGTGGTCAACATTGTTAATCTTGCTCAATCCTATCGAGATATTTTTTTTTTGAATGCTACTGGCCCTATTACATTGTAGTATCTGTTCATATACTTTCTCAACCTACTGAAACACAAAGAGCCAATAACGCCTCCACTGAGGCTCGAACTCACAACCTTCCAAATGGAAGTCCAACCCGGATACCATTAGACCACATAGTCCTGGTCCTATCGAGATGTTTAATTTATCAATTTCGTATTAATCGGATTGATTTTCTTAAATTCACTAATTTTTCAATTTCATTGTATTAATTTGTCAATTTTGAGTTATGAATAGCATCTCTAGATGGAGCTTAGGCCCATAAATAGGCCCAAATTGGAAGCAAATGGCAAATTATACTATGGTCCACAATGCATTATGGTCCAAACATCAAAACGGTGTCATTTCTTTTAATGAAAAGAAACAGTACCTGTTCTGCGCCGTCCACAAAAAAAGTAACTTTAATTGTATAACATATTCAATTTTATTTTGTATACACTGTAGTTTCATTTCAATACAACTACAGTTTCATTTCGATATAACAACAATTTCATTTGATATTATATACTCAAATATGTGAAATTGTTATTCAGTTTCATTTTATACACACTATAGTTTCATTACAACACAACTACATTATCATTTCGATATAACTACAGTTTCAGCGCACAATGTACACTCAGATACGTGAAATGTTATTCAATTCCATTTTATATACACACAGTTTCATTTCAACACAACTGCAGTATTATTTTGATATAACTACAGTTTCACTCGACAATATACACTCAAATATATGAAATTGTTATTCAGTTTCATTTTATATACACTGCAGTTTCATTTAAACACAATTATACTTTTATTTGGTTATATAAAAATAATATGTGAGACAGTATTAAGACAGGAAACAGATGATGATCGCGCGTACAAACCAAACAAAACGTGACGAACAACCTTGGAAAGTAAAACCAATCCCGCCGCCGAGGAGAATTATGTATTCTACTTCGGACGCGTTAGACACAATTCAGACATGGGACTATAATGCTTTTTTTTTTTTTTTTTTTGAACAATTAATATCTCTCCGGACTCAGTCAACGCTCCATTTCGAAATCTCTCTCAAGACCTTTCTTCATTCTCCTTCTTCATTCTTCAATCTTACCAGCGCCAAGAGATTAGTCGTATGTTTTGCTCAACATGTGGGTCTTTCTGCAATCCAAACATGGAGCGAGGTCGATTCTCCTGGGGATGATCTTGTCGTTTCTTAGCTTATCATCACTTGCTCCTCCAGCTGAGTGCCGTTGCAGCGAGGGCTGTGACTTAGCTCTAGCGTCGTACTACGTTTGGGAAGGCACGAACCTCACCTTCACTTCGCAATTGTTCTCTGTTCCTCGCTCCGATATCATTGCCTATAGCCCCCCTGAAAATATTCCGAACCAGGATAACGTCCTTGCAGGCACCAGGATTCTCGTGCCTTTCCGATGTGATTGCCTGGAAAACGGCGAGTTTTTGGGCAAAGTTTTTCCGTACGTTGTTACTCCCGGGGACACGTACGAACCCCTTGCGGGAAGGTACTATTCCAATTTGACGACTGTTGACTTGTTGAGGAGATTTAACAGTTACCCGGAGAACGATATTCCGGATACGGGGGCGACATTGAATGTGACGGTGACTTGCTCGTGCGGGGATAGGGATGTCTCCGAGGACTACGGCTTGTTTGTTACGTATCCCCTGAGGCCGGGGGAGAGCTTGTCGTCGGTGGCAAACGCGGCGAACGTCAGTGAAGATTTGGTTCGTAGGTATAATCCGGGAGTGAATTTCAATGCCGGGAGTGGGGTGGTGTTTGTTCCGGGAAGAGGTATATCTTATTCACGGATACATCCTTCATTTCATATATACACTCTGTGTTAGGATAGGGTAATTTGTTTCATCTTAATTGAACCCTTGATTTTAAAGATAACAGCTTTAGTCCCGGGCTAACTCAGTTGGTTCAACCAATCACCTAAAGTCTTGCCCTAGTTGCAGTTCCTAAAGATCCATTGTTATAGGCAAGGGTAGAAAAGAAAAAAGATAACAGCTTTATTGCAGAGGAGCAGATTTTATTGAGAATTGAGAAAGCTCTAGTCTTTTACTGGTTATATTGTAGAGGGACATTTTGATGGTAATAGGCGGTTTGATAGTGTTCAGTGACATTTCTTGTGCCAATGTTTACCGGAAAGTTTCATTTTTTTTCTGCATTTGATTGAAAGTCTGTTCTATATATTCTAGACTGTTTAAAGGATTGTCATATCCTGGTGTGCATTAAATCATAATATATCAAGAAAAACTGGAGTTAGGACTTCAAAGTTATGGATATATCATGCTTTTTGTATGCATACAACTGGTTTGTCTTGCTAAAACTTTAAACCGATATCTGCATGTCTAACACCCCATGGGTTGCCTTGCAATAGCTTATGCCGTTTAAGATGTTTTCATCCGCTCTCAACTTTTGAAAGGTTTGTTAACTTTGGTGCCTTAAATCTTTTTGCAGATAGAAATGGGAACTTTCCACCTATGCCGCCAAAAAGGTAGCTTTTTAAAGCTTTGATGTTGTTTTCAATAAAAATCATGTCCATTCTTTTCAATTTTACTACTGTTTGCTTATTGCTGACATTTTTTTTTTTGTTTAATTTCATTGTTCTACAGCACAGGTACAATGTTGGATTCTTCATTGTCAATTCTTGGGCTCAATTTGAAGATGTCATAGATGACTTTACAATACCTTAACTTACATTGTTCCTCTATATAACCAGGACTATCAACTGCAGCCAAAGCTGGGATATCTGTAGCAGCAATAGCAGGAGTATTTTTATTGGCAGGTTTAATCTATGTGGGATTTTACAGAAAGAGGAAAGAGAATGTCTCATTGCTGCCAGCTTCTGAAAATCAATCCCATCACTTCGGTAATGATAGTTGTTATTCCCTTTAATGATAGTAAATTAAGAATATGATAACTTGAAAGAATTTGTGTGTCGATCTTTTTGTGTCATCCTTATTGAATGAAACTGATTTAGATATTTTTTTTAGTTAACTGATCCATATTACCCTCTTTGTGAGATTAGGGCAAGAAGTTACGGCACTTAAAGGTGCAGATTCTGCTCGTGCTGCTGATGGAGCTGCTCCGGTCATTTCGGGCATTACTGTTGAAAAATCTGTTGAATTCTCGTATGAAGAACTTGCGAGTGCAACTAGTGACTTCAGCCTCGCAAATAAGATTGGTGAGGGTGGCTTTGGTGCTGTCTACTATGCCGAGCTTAGAGGAGAGGTGTGTGGTTATTTCCGTCTAGATTTTAATAATCTGGAATTATCCTCAGTCCTACTCTTCCTTGACATTCATCTTTTTTTTTTTTTTGCAGAAAGCAGCTATTAAGAAAATGGATATGCAAGCAACAAAAGAATTTCTTGCTGAACTGAAGGTTTTGACACGTGTTCATCACCTGAACCTGGTATTGTGCTAGCTTTTGAGGCTATCCCTTTTCCTTTATATGTGCATTATTCGTCTAAATTTATCCAACTTACTCGGGACTTTTTTTCTGTCATCTTTACCCATCAAGTTTTAGAAAATCTACAGAATTTTGTTCTTGCATAATTATAATAATGAAAGTCGGCTTTCTCTTGCACGGACAAGCCTTGTAAAGCGTTCTTTTTGGTGTATTAAATGCAGGTGCGCTTGATAGGGTACTGTGTTGAAGGTTCTCTCTTCCTTGTATATGAATACATTGAGAATGGCAACTTAAGTCAACATCTGCGTGGTACAGGTAAGATTTTTAGACTTAACTGTTTGATGAAATTATAACCGTTTTTAATCACTCGATGCATTTAATTCCAGGGAGGGACCCGTTACCATGGTCAACTAGGGTGCAAATTGCGCTGGATTCAGCTAGGGGTCTTGAATATATACACGAGCATACGGTTCCTGTATACATCCATCGCGATATTAAACCAGCAAATATCCTAATAGACAAAAACTTCCACGCAAAGGTATTATTATTATTGGAGCCGCTAATTTCAAGATTGTGGATGGTGATTTGATATTCTGTGTTTAAATTTTAAAATTGGTGTACATTGTTTATGATACAGGTTGCTGATTTTGGTTTAACGAAACTGACTGAAGTTGGAAGTTCATCTTTGCCGACACGTTTGGTTGGTACATTTGGGTACATGCCCCCAGAGTAAGTTCTGTAGTCCTTCCTTGACTGCTAATGAAACTATTGGTTTCCATTCTCGAGGATTTATGGAGACGAATTTCACGATACTTGTGCAGGTATGCTCAGTACGGAGACGTCTCTCCCAAAGTTGATGTGTATGCTTTTGGAGTTGTTCTTTATGAGTTAATTTCCGGCAAGGAAGCTATAGTGAAGGCAAACGGTTCTGTAGCCGAGTCAAAAGGCCTAGTTGCTTTGGTAAGTTCTGGTGCCAAGACATTTGAAGCAATTATTCCGTTCCTAAGACCACTTTTGCACTTGTAGTCTATTGTTAGATTTCTTGTTAATTACGACGCTGATCGTTCTTTGTTGGGCTCGTGTACTAACTGTAGCAATTGCGTTCTTTATGATCACAGTTTGAAGAAGTCCTCAATCAACCCGAGCCCAACGATGACATTCGACCGCTGGTTGACCCTAGACTTGGAGACACCTACCCATTGGACTCGGTCCGAAAGGTAATGTTTTTTTTTTTTTACATACTGTACTGATATCTGCATACACTTAAATTCTTCAGTAAAGATTCTTAAATTGATTTTGTGTTTGTTTGGTACTTATAAATGACAGATGGCGCAGCTTGCGAAAGCTTGCACTCACGAGAACCCTCAAATACGGCCAAGCATGAGGTCGATAGTGGTGGCTCTGATGACACTATCGTCGTCAACAGAGGATTGGGATGTGGGCGCCTTCTATGGAAACCAAGGCCTCATAAATCTCATGTCTGGAAGATAGTATAGTAACACTCTGGTTGGTATTTGTAAAATGGACCAACATTTCATTTACAGTGTTGTTGTGTATCTTTGCATTATTTACCACATTTTTTGTTTGTATATAATACTGTGTAACAGTTTGATGAGTGGAATAAATCTGCAGCGCTGTGGGAAGAATTAAGAATACTCTGTCCCACCCATCTCTAATATGTACTCTAAATATTTACCTTCATTGTGGATCATATAGATTCAAATCTTGGATTTGTAAGGAACTTGGAAGTTATTACATAATAGAGTTAATTCTATGAATATTCCTTGAGTTTGATATTTACCAATTTTTATGTTAGACTTTCAATTAAATCATAAATAGTCAATTGATTATTCACATTTATCAATTTTTAACACCGACTTTCAATTTGACTATAAATGATTTTTTGACTATTAATTTTGTTCTGAATTTGGCCCTCTAGTTAAATACCTATCTAGTAAACATTAAATTTAATGGTAATAATGTAAAATTTCGGTTATTCACATTACCACTAATATTAAGAATCACAATTAAATGCTCAAAAGAGTGGTGAGTGGGTGGAGCATGATTTTTTTAGTACGATTTACCTTTCCCGTGTGATTTGTGGGTACGCATCCTCAAGGAGGAGTTGTGGATTTCCTTTGTCACAAAAAAATGTTAATTCTACTAAATTTTTATACTTAATTTTATAAAATTTGATATGATTCACATATCCTATTCTGCATACTTTTTGATTACGTAAATTGATTAAACTTATACGAGTTAAAATAAAGTTACATGGTACACTATTGATTGAAGAATTTTGATGCAAGTAACATTTTTTTAGGCAATATGCACAAGATTTTCCCACACTACTTCTCGCTTACAGATATTATTATTATTATTATTATTATTATTATTATTATATTTCAATAAAAAAAAAAAACTAAATCTTAAGATTATGATTAATATGATCCTAAAAATTCACCAACTAATCGGCATAAATGCAGACCTTATAACAAATTCTAAAACCTTTTATTACATAAATTAAAGTCACACAAGTTGCAAATTTCACATTTTCCCATTTGGTAACAAGGTCAAAAAAATCAGAAAAAGAAATTTAATTTTAATTTGTAATTTATGATTCCAAATTAGGAAAATCTGCTTACTTTGGAAATAAATGAATGCAGTAAATGCATAGTGTGCACCAGGTATAGATAATTTATTATTGAGAATTGGCTGTAATGGCATTACTGTATTACCCCTAAAGTTGTAACTTGTTAAAAGGTGAAATGCTTCATTTGTTTCATTTTTGTGACAAATTGACAACCTTATATTCATTCTCAAGTAAAGCTTCTCATATAGCCAACACTGCCTCTTCTTCCAAATACTCCACCTGATTCAAAGTGATGAAGTGAAAGTAATAATGGAGAATGAAACAATGACCGGAAGTTCAATAGCAGAGTCATGTAAACAGGTATGTGCATTCAAGTAAATTTCACGCATTTGGAAACACGTTGACAGTAAATTTAAAAAAACAATTTCTAAACACTGTTTATTTGCTATGCACTTTTAAACATTTCTAAATGTACAATCGTAATTAGAGAAATGTCACCGTATTTTCGTCTTATTTTTAAATCGTTAGATCTACTAGATCGTTGGGTACTTCCGTACTTGTATAGGATTTGTCCACACTTCTCTCTTGGAAAAGTGTGTGTGTGTGTGTACGTGTGCGCGCGTCCAGCGGACACACTCTAACTCACAAAATTGTTATTTTATTTTAAATTTCAAATAATACCACATTTGATATAAATTTGGAAATGATGTAAAATGACCAAACATTGAAATTATAGTTATACACAATGTATCAAAGTTAAAATTATTATTTTTCGTCCAATTCGTTCTATGCTTGTAGATTTTTTCTAAAAAAGAGTTTATTTAATCCTAATTAATAAAATTAGTAAGGCTATTTGCGGACTTTATAACTTATGAGTTTAGATGAGAATATTTTTCTCGAAAAAGAAAAACTCATGACGGGAGCTTTTAAAGTTGAATTTGGCCTTGTTTGGTAAACGATATAATTTTTCTGAATTAGCTTTTAATTGTTTAATTTGGTCAAACAACTAAAATATATGTTTGGTAACAAGCTTTTTTCTTTAACTTTTTGGTCTAAAAAGTTAAAATTGAAAACGCGGCTTTGATTAGCATTCTCAATCAGTGATTTGGGAAAAAATATTTTTTTTCCAACAAAAGTGAAAATGTTTTTTTTTTTTTTTAACTAATTATTGGAAACGTTTTCACTTCAGATCAGAACCTCTCCATTTAAAAATAATTTAACAAATTAATTTTGTTATTTTTATTAAGTTTGTTATGATTAAAGATTACATTTTGGTGCAGCGAAGAAGAGGTGATGAAGTCCCGAAGAAGAAGGGTATGAAAGTTCCAAAATGGGTGGAATCCTTAACAAAGAAAACATTTTTTGGTAGCTGTCCAGTCCATGATGAGCTTGAACTGAATGGGTATTGCATTGAGTGTGATTTAGCTGTGTGCAAGCACTGCATTATCTCATCATCATCATCTCATCATCAACAACACAACATCCTCAAGATTTATCGACATGTGTACCAGGATGTTGTTCTCTTCGATGAGATCAAACCATACCTTGACATCTCCAAAATCCAGGTATCTATATATTTTATACCTGCAGGCCGGCCTGTAATATATTATATTATATATATATGAGTACGTACGTGTTTCCGGCCTAGCTTATATATATATATATATTCCAAGTACTAATAATAACGTAACAGACATACAAATGCAACAAGAAGTGGATAATATCTTTCAACCCACTACCACACAGTGGTTCAGGCTCACAATGCTCTGATCAGAGAGAGTGTTGTGATATATGCAAAAGGAAATTGCACGATCCTCATCTCTATCGCTTCTGTTGTATTGCATGCAAGGTACGTAATGTACAACTAAACTACACACAACATATATTCTTTAGAAAATATGAATTTAATTAAAACTATATTTATTTTGCAATGTTAAGTTATTTGATTATCTTTATTTTTATGTGTATAGCTGGAAGCTTGTTCAATTGAGAAGACTGATGATGAGGAGAATCAAAACACAACAAATTCCCGCAAACGCAAAAGAAAGGCAACTCCCCACCGAGCACCCTTCTTCTAACTCATTATTGTTGAGTTTGATTTAGATAAGTTTGTCATCATAAGCTAAATGTTACGTTGGAACACTTTTTCTAAGCATTTAAACATATATTATTTATAAAACTGTTTTTTTACAATAATTTTTATTTACTACTCCGTATTAGAGAATTGAAGCACTTTTATTGGCTATTAACATTGCTTATATATAAAAATTTAATTAGTTTACACAAAAACATTATTTTATTTTATTTATATTAAACTCTATATATATAGTTGGATTAAGATATTAAGATGGCTTCTTCTTCTTCTATTCCCTTGGGAAGGGGTAGAAGATGCATAGGAGTATTTTATTTGCTTATTGCATGGGTTTTTTTAAAACCATAACTGAACTGATCAATCAAACTTAGGAATGAAATGGAATCATACATACAATGAAAAATCACTGTAAATAAATTAATTTATTATCCATCATTTCTGAATACAGTGATCATAGTACAATACTTCACCACCATCTTTCAAAGGGGCCAAGACAATAAAAATAAAATAAATGGGAGCACACAATAGCCAAACTGTAAGTAGTCAAGAAAAATTCAGAAGATGATAATAACATATTGCATAAATAATACAACTGCCATTGAGAGATTTTAATCACTGAAATTCAATGAACATTGGGCAGAAGAATACATGCAATATTCGTATTCAAAGAAGCTAATGTTTTGAATAGCATAGCTAGGATCAGTTATTTTGGTGAACAGCAATATGGTGTATGTCCATATCCTTTAACATAACTGATCGGCCACATGAATCACAAGGGGCAGTTCTGGATCCACACAAACTCTCGTGCTCTGTAAGTCCTCTTAGCCGGTCTCGCACATCCGCAGCTGAATTCCCAGCTTGGACCATGTCTCCACAGAAGCAGCATGTAATTAACCGCAAATGGCACTCGGAAGATTGATGTTGCACCTATTCTCAGCAGCAGGGGGAAATAATTACAAACACCAATAAATAATAACAATAGACTACCGACCACAAAAGAAGTATATAAAATGAGTTCCAAAAACATGAGAAGCAAACAAATTTTCAGCAGCAGAATATTTTCTTTGAAAGTTGTAAAGAAGTTATATACACACAACCCCAATGCCCAAAACCCAAAATGAAGCTATAAATGAATACCAAAGGAAGTAATTCATCTCAAGAATAATAAATAAATAAATAAATATGGAAAACACCATCTTTTCTTACCATCTTTTCTTTCTCAAGGACAACACCACACGGGCAATTAAGTGGCTCATGGAAAACTTTCATATGCTTCTCAATCTCTTCCTTCTGAAAAGCTTGCCCACATTTAACACAGTGTACATGTTTCTCTGCTTCTTCTCTCCTCAGAACAATCCCACAACTGGCATGCTGACAGACAATGTTGTGCCTGCTACAGTATGCTTCATGTAGCGCTATACTTCTGGAAGGTATGTTATGCTTACAATTCCGGCATTCAACAGTGTCCGTCTCAGATGTGGAAACTGAGGTTTGCAGGCCCAACTTTGGCTTCAATTTCTCTTGAACTGTCACTGTCACCTGGTATCTGGTTGATCCCTTGAAACCATAAACACCAATACTGTAAGTATCTGCTCCCAAGCCTTGGTCCCTGGAACCAAGAACTAAAGCTTTTGAACCCACATCATGGGAAGACCACCCATGCTGGTGTTGTGTGGGGAATAACAGAGGATGTCTGGAAATATACAAATCAGTATCTCCATCTTGTGCTGTTGATTCTACCTTCACCTCAATTTCAGCATCCCCAGATGAAATTCTTAACCAAGTACCATCATCTATGGAGAATTTATAGTAGATGTAGTTGCCCTCCTCAACAACTCCAACTTCTGGCTTCCCAAAAGTTAGAGGTCTTAGTATATGCTGACTTGTTCCTTCTGCAGCTGGATCAGCACCGATTACATCAACCTCTATATCTGTTTCTAAAACAGATACACTAGAAGAAGGTTTCAACTCAAGCACACGCAAATGGTATGTCAGCACACCATGACTAACAGTGAGAACATCGCCTTCTGATAGTGTTGCATGCTGCCGAAGGCTTGTTTCAAGAACAGCCTTGTGATTAGGTATGTCAGAAAAGCCTGGCTCAACAGGTTGTAGTTTTGCATATGTTCCTTTTGCTAGCCACACATATTGCACTTCAACTGTAGGGGATGTTGGGTTGTCAACAGAGAATAAGTTACTCCATATATGAGGAGGCAGCCCTGCAAAGCCTTCCTCTGCAGTGAACTCCAACACACCCGCATGTGTTTTCCTGTTGGTCAGTCCTTCATCATTTGTGTTCGAAGAACTGCTTTGATGAATGACAGTCAAAGAGAAGTGCAGTGGTCCTTTGTCAAAGGCACCTTGTTCAGACAATTCAGTAAAGCAAGATGGAGGCAATTTAATTTTATCTCCACTACCTTGATAAGGTACAGCTTCTAAAACACGACAAAACACAATTCCACGCCCAGCTATAAGACTCTCTTGCATTTGCTGATTTGCCTGAAACAGAAGTCATATACATTAGACACACAGTAATACTCCATGATATTTTAGTTATGAGTATGGACACTAAATCACAATGAACTGAATTAAAAGATAAATTTCTTCAAGGATGGTTACATTTTTGTTGTGTGGAAGGGCCATACTCTAACTAAAATTTCATCTAGTTCTTTTATTTCCCCCCCCCCCCCCCCTTCTAAACCCAATGGTAGGATTGCATTTGTCTCTCTTTCCCATTCATTTACACTGTCACTCGAGAGAGACTAATCTGATATTAAGAGCATTATATCTTTGCATTGTTGTTTTAATAATTCTAATGGGTTATGATTAAATAGGGGAAAATGAACATATCAAGCCCAAATCAACCATTAGTACTTAGTTGCACTGGCAAATTCTAAGAATTTCCATTAACCAGACAGATTTAGTAGGTATTAGGTAGAGGAACTACTATGCACGCCATAAACAAATTCAATGATAAATCGAACTAATTTTCTGAAGAATTCACAAAATCAATACAACCAAATACAAGGTCTAGAACAAGTAAGAAAACTGCAGGTTTTGGCCGAAAGGGCTAAAACCAATATCCAATGCTATTAAAACTGAATTAGGTTATAATTTCAATTTTTGAAAAATCAAATTAAAATCTCAAAATGAAACTAAAGAACAATTAGCAGTGATTCCAAGCAAAATTAAGAAAAAGCATCATAATGAAAATAAGGGTTCAAGCAATAGTGAAAAACACAACTAACACGAACGCAGATACATCGATCGTCAATTCGTATAATCATGGTAAAAAGGAGAGATTAAGAGAAGCATGGAGAATATACTTTAGCTTCGGCTTCGGCGGCATCGATACGGCGAGCACGTTGGGCGGCTTCGATGGCTTCCCGCTGGCGAATGGCCTCTTGTTTGGCTTTCTTCTCCCTCTCCAATCTCAACTTAGCCCTCTCTTTCCTCTCCTTCTGCTCAATCTCCAGCTTCTCCCTCGCTCTTCTCAGCTCAAAATCCATTTCTTCCCCTCACAATGTTCCAATTACTCCTTTTCTGTGTCAATCTCGCGTCTCTTATACTGGCGATGATCGGCAGGCAAAGGTAATTTCGACTTGGTTTCCCAACTCCCAAGTCTTGGAGGAGAAGAATGATGACGTCAACATCTGCGAGCTGTTGATGTATGAGTATGACTAGATTAGAACTAACGAACGGGTTCCCGATTCGAGAAGATTCTGGGCCTTTCTTTTAACTTTGGGTCGCCGGACTCAAAAGCCCAGTTTATGAGGCCCACTCATTCCCTGTAGGATAGTTATGCTGTGCATCCGTATGCACCAGGATGCAAAAACATATCGTTTTATTAAAAAAACGCGTCTCCTCTTAAAAAAAATTAGGTTCGATTCCCAGAAACAGCATTATGTTGTTCATTCATTTTGAAATTTTAGTTCATAGATTATGGAATTTTAGTTCATTGATTCTGGAATTATAGTTCATCGATTCTGGAATTGTAGTTCATCGATTCTGAAATTGTAGTTCATAGATTCTGGAATTTTAGTTCATTCATTCTGGAATTTTTAGTTCATAGATTAGATTCTGGAATTATAATTCATCGATTCTGGAATTATAGTTTATCGATTCTGAAATTTTAATTCATATGTTGTTGCTGGGAACCTGATTTTTTTTTTTAAGGGGAGACGCGCGTTTTTAATAAAATGACATCGTTTTTGCATCCATATGCACCATGCATGGTGCATACGGATGCACAACATAATTTGCCTTCCCTGTAGGCAGATTATGCTGTGAGCACATGCCCACCTTGCAAGGTGGGTACGATTTCATATCCATAATTTATATAATGTAGATTCATAATTTTTATATTGTAGATTCATAATTTCTATATTGTAGATTCATAAAATTTATACTTTAGATTCCAATTGTTGAACTCTGTTTTCACAAATCAGAGAATTCATAATTTGATAACTATACAGTTTAGAAATTTTGAATTTACAGTACAGAAATTATGAATCTACAGTATAGATATTATAAATCTGCAGTATATAAATTATGAATCTATTATATTTAAATTATGAATCTACGATTTAGAAATTATGAATTTATAAAGTATAAATTTTATGAATCTACAATATAGAAATTATGTATCTACATTATAAAAACTATGAATCTACAGTATAAAAATTGTGGATATAGAACCGTGCCCACCTTGCAAGGTGGGCACATGCTCACAGCATAACGTTCCTTCTCTGTACTCTCGGTTTTAAACATACATAGTAGACTATATTGGTCTCAACTCTCAAGTCTCACAAATCACAATTTAATAGGAGTTTTGATTAATTTAGGTAGTGTTTGATTGGATACTTTTTTTTCTTTTGGGTATACTTAGTGTTTTTACTGTCGAATACAATGACTAATCCACTCGCTAAATTATACATACTTTTTTTGAGTGGAAAAGTTTACACTTTATTATGAGTTTTGATATTTATTATAATGTTTTTTGGTCTATTTTTATTATTCTACTATTGAAATCAAATTTTTTAGTAATTTCAAAACTTATTACTCTTTTTATTTATCTACTTTTGAACAATGGAATCAAAAATAAAAATAAAAAAAGGTCATTGTTCATACATTAAATATGAAATTTCAATACACTTATACACACATATATGATATATATATATATATATATATATATATATATATATATATATATATATGTATTATATATTTATTTATTTTTATTTTAATTAACATTTAGTTATTTATTTGAATTACAATTTCTATTTACTACCAAATAAAGTGATTCATTCTACTTAAACTCATTATCATTACCATTCTAATTCCAATGTTTGAACCAAGTACATTCACTTCAATAATCAAGTTCTAACCTCAAGAATTATGGATTTATGGTAAGTAGTTCAATTGTCAACGCTTGTGTTGTTTAGTTGACATATGAGATTATTTGTCCTACATAAGATAGGTTTTATTTTTATTTTTATTTTTATTATAAGGAATAAGGTGATACCCTACATATACACACCATTTACCTCAACTAAGGTTTGAACCTTACATCTCCTATTTAATCCGATACCAGTGGACTACAAGTCACTTGATTGATAGGTATATTATTTAGTATAACATATAGTAATTTATATTAGAGAAATGTTATAATGTTGTACATAAAAATGTCACATATTCACTAAGGCTGTGTTTGAAAATTCGGAAAATGATTTCTGAAAATCATTTTTTGGGTTTTTGGTGTTTGGCTATACTTAGAAAATTCAGTCAACGAATTTCATTTTCCGTTGATTGGGGAAAATGTGCTCAATTTGGTGAAAAATGACTTCCGCCAAATTTTGGCGGAAGTCATTTTCCGCCATTTGCTATTTCATTTTTTTTTTAAAAGTTTGTGGCGGAACTGGTTTCCGCCGAAAACCATGGCCATGGTTTCTGGCGGAACTGGGTTCCACCGAAAATCATAATTAATTTTTTTTTTAGTTTTAAACATTTAAAATGCATTTGTTATTTTAAATAAAATAATTAAAATATTTAATTATACTATTCTACTCATTTTCCAGAAAATGAATCAAACACACCAAAACAGTTTTCCAAATGCAACCAAACACTGAAAAAAAAAAATATTTTCAAAAAAATAACTCATTTTTCAGAAGTCATTTTTCTTCCTTTCAAACGGACCCTTAATTATATATTTTATAATTGTTACGGATGGTGAATCACGGTAAACCGTGCCCGCAATACATATGTTAGCTCCTGTCTTTGTCATTATGCACTTGGGACAAGCTGTTTGAAATAGTTGACACTATCAATAATTATACAATGAGGAATAGTGAGTCAAGGACACCTCCCTAGTCTAAAATCTAAAATATAAATATAGTACACATCAGCCATTTATACGAAACAATTAAATTAATGAAAGAAATTGAAATATATTTCATTACACGACAGAATTGTTGTGCATAAACTAACTGGGAGTCATACTGAAGCGTACATGGCTACATCTGTCCCTGCACAAATATAAAACTTCGTTTGGCACATGGACCCCCAGGCCACCAATTTGGTTTAATTCACAATTTATGATAAGAATAACAATTATTTTTAAACTTGATAACAACAGATATAAAATGTAGAGAATAGAGGGGAGATTTTTTTTTTTTTTATTATTTTTTTTTTTTTAAACTCAGGTGATATTCTAATTTTCTAATTCTGATTTTCATGTGTACAAGTGATTGTTGTCTTTAGTGCTTTCAGTGAAATTTAAACTTCTACACTGCAACCTCCAATCTTGACTTTTAAAGAGTAAATATTCAAAATGGTCCCTCGACTATAGTTAAATTCACAAATTGGTCCTCAACTTTCAATTTCACTCAATTAAGTCCTTAACTTTGTAATTTTGACACGATTTGGTCCTCCATCTAATTGATCGTTTGTTGACCGTGATCGACGATCTCCAGAAGAACCTTAAGCTTTCGTCGGAGCATGTGGAGGCCTCTAGGATGACGTTGCACCGGTTCGGAAACACGTCGTCTTCTTCGCTCTGGTACGAATTCAACTACATTGAATCCAAAGGGATGATGAAGAAGGTGACCGGGTTTGGTAGATTGCTTTCGACAGTGAATTCAAATGTAACAGTGCGATCTGAAAATGTAACCGGAACCTTAAAAAACTGACGATGGACCATGAAATTACATATATATCCTCAAAAATCACAGTCAACAAACGGTCAAATAGACAGAGGACCAAATTGTGTTAAAATTACAAAGTTAAGGACTTAATTGTGTAAAATTGAAAGTTGAGGACCAATTTGTGAATTTAGCTATAGTCGAGGGACCATTTTGGGTATTTACTCACTTTTAAATTATGTGACGAACCAATTACTTTAAGTCTTAGTGGGTGAATTGAAGATTTATTTGTAATACCTGTTGGGTAGGGGCGGGCCAGCGGGCAAGGATAGCACCTGCCCTATCTGATCTGATACAAGTAATAGATATAGAGTGTCTATATCCAAAATACCAAAATAATTAATTAAAGTTTGTGATTAATTGAAATGAAATTTGGTACATAATCCTAATATGATATAAGCCCATGTTCGCTGAACGTATTATCATTCAATTCCGCAGTTATGATTTCATTTCAACGCCAATAATGGCTAATGGTAACATGTTTTCAGAAATTCCCGCATCTTGTGGAGTCCCCACATCGAATCATCCGGGACCACGCGATCCACCCCGTTGAAAGATCAGACGTGGTCCCCACTACAGCCAGACTCCTCGACAGCCGTCCATCTCAGAACCATAAGATCAAGCGGCTGACGATATCTTAGTCATAAAGTAGCCGTTACCTAAGATAAATAAAACATGCCTTATTTGCCGACATCAAACTGCTCCATGCGATTCGTGTTTTGAATAATGCACCAAAAGCAACAAAATTTCTCGCGAATTTTTTAATGACGATTAATCGAGCAAATCCTACGTATTAAGCATCCGTCCCCCACTTAAGCGTTTTTCCATTTATATTTTCTTTCTCAGATATTTTTTGTACTCCATCTTGTCTGTTTTTCTGCTTTCCACCTCCATTGCAGCGGCAAAAAGCTTTTTTTACGCTGTCGTTTTGCTCTTTGCACTTTTAGTGGGCTCCACAGTTCACGTTTGCAGTCTCTTCTCTTCGTTTTCAGCTCTTTCGCTGTTACGAGATTCATATACAGACTGACAGACACACTTCCCGTTCGTGCTCTTCTTCTCAATATACCTGTAATTCTGTTTGTATTATGAATATTATAATGTTGAATTTCTCTTTAGACATATTTTTGTGCTATCTGGAATTTGCTGTATTTTTATTGTAATTTTATCATGAATGGTGAAGGGGACTGAAGGTAGTGCTCTTGTACTCCAGGAAAAATGATTTTCTGCAGTAGATTTGTTTCAAGTAATGGCCGTTTATCAGTTTATGTTTATTATCTGGTATTGCTTTTAGATGGTAAAATTAAGAATTACTGAGATTCTTCTGACTCTCATGTCAAGGAAGGATCAAGGATGTCTTAATAATGTCTAGCATATGATGCTGCCTTGGGGACCATTGACAACTGGATATTTTTCGGGATAAACTATGTATGTATGTTGTGTCTTTGTATGAATTATACATTCATATACAATTGTTATAACTGTGGTGGGGGCATGATGAATGGTGTTGCGTCATCCGTGATGGTGATGACATGGATAGGAATTATATTAAACTGTTGATGTGAAAAAGTTGTGCATCCCCAATTTGCTTTATTATGTATTGAGGGATTGTAGTAGATGATCACACGATGCAAAATTTGCCGCTTGGCCTGTGTTCTAGCTTCCTTCTTGCTCTTCCTAACAAAAATACTTATACTTGATCAGTGTTTATGCTTCACATATGATGTTTTCATAAGGGTTTTTTATATTGCAGGAAAATATTCGTTTGATGCTGGCGTATGGCAACTCTTAGTGATATTGGTGTTGCAGCTGCGATTAATATCCTCAGTGCATTTGCCTTCTTTGTGGCGTTTGCTGTCCTTCGATTACAGCCTGTCAATGATCGGGTCTACTTCCCAAAATGGTATCTCAAGGGTCTAAGAAATACCCCCTTGACCTCAGGGGCACTAGTCCAAAGATTTGTCAATTTGGATTTCCGGTCTTACTTGAGATTTCTCAACTGGATGCCTGCTGCATTGCAAATGCCAGAAGCAGAGCTTATTGATCATGCAGGATTAGACTCTGTTGTTTACTTGAGGATTTACTTGACTGGGTATTTGCAACTTCGTTTTTGCTTTTTAAAATCCAAACATTATTCAACTAGAGAGATTATAAACCAAATAGTAGTCAAGGAGGGTGGGGTGAATGTTTGGAAATAAGCAAATGTTGGCTTTAATGATGATATGCGTATGCATGCTCATAGCATATATTGGTTTCTTCTAAGTCTTTCATGATGACATAACAAGTTCATTAGAGTAGAATTTTATGTTTTTGGACTAATATTTTTTCTCATTATTTATTTACTTTCCCTAACGCAGGATTAAAATATTTGTTCCTATTGCTTTCATCGCTTTTACAGTCATGGTTCCAGTTAACTGGACAAATCGCACCTTGGAGCAATCTAATTTGACTTATAGTGATTTAGACAAGCTTTCGATTTCAAATATACCTATGGGATCCCAGAGGTGAGAGGTTTGCAATACACTTTGGAGTTTGCTATTTTATTTTTCCGAATTGCATCTAATATATATTTATGTGTATACAACTTGTATTTTCATTTTACTCTTTCTATTGCTCATCTTGTGGCCTTTGGCCTTGCTTCTTAGTTAGTTAGTACATATACAGTATTAGAACTGTAAGTTTTGTTTGTTGGACAAGAAAATGTGATGTTGTTAACATGATGATTTCTGTTTGTCCTTAAAAAAACACATTTACGACAGTTTGTTTTAAAAACAATTCATTAACTCTCATATATTCTTTTGTAAAGCAAGCATGACAATATTTTAGGACAGGAAGAGTATTTAATTGTGTATATAACTTCATACTTACTGTGCTCAAATCTTGCCTAAATAAAATTTCATTATGTTTTTCACTTGACATTTATTGCAGATTCTGGACTCACTTAGTAATGGCTTATATGTTTACCTTCTGGACATGTTATGTGTTAAAAAGGGAGTATGCGATTGTTGCATCAATGAGGTTACATTTTCTTGCATCAGAACATCGGCGCCCTGATCAATTTACTGTAAGGGACAATTAATTCTATCTAAAGTCTAAACCTCCACAGTTTGGAAAAATGGTCTTGCAATCTGTGTGATTGAAATGACCATGACTAAAATGGTCTTAAGATTTAGTGAATGCTTTTTAACCGGTGAAAATTTTCAATTTGCTTCAGGTACTGGTTAGAAATGTGCCACCAGACCCTGATGAATCGGTTAGTGAGCTTGTGGAGCACTTCTTTTTGGTCAACCATCCAGATCACTATCTCACTCATCAGGTTTTACTTCCCTTTTTCGGTTTTTGATGTGATGACATATTGAGCTTATATACTTGTCGCATTCTTCTGTTAGTAGTTTGTAGAGGCAAGTTTACTTGCAAATTTAATAACTAGAATCCTTGTACTTGCATTTAAGGTTGTATACAATGCGAACAAACTGTCAGAACTTGTCAGTGAGAAGAAGAAAAAGCAGAATTGGCTTGACTACTATCAACTAAAGTTTGCAAGAAAACAGTTGGAAAGGCCAAGATTTAAGGTAATATACTCTTGGCTTAGTAATTGTTTAGGTTGCAAGTTGATTTTATAGCAGTTTTTAATGTGGTCAAAATGCTTATTTCTCATTTCAAATTACTAACAACTTGCTGGGAATATGTTTTACGTTAAAAACAGGGTGGTTTTCTTGGCTGTTATGGTGAGAGTGTGGATGCAATTGATTTCTATAGTTCTGAAATTGAAAGACTCTCAAGGGAGGTAAGAACACTTTATTATAAACATTTCCTGTGATTTTAGTCAAACATTGTTGAAACATTAGTAGCAAACTTTTGTTTTTATTATTATTATTTTTGTTCTTTCATAATAACTTTACTCGTAGTGATGTATGGCAGATATGTACAGAGAGGATGAACATTATTAGCAATAGCAAATATATAGTTCCAGCTGCATTTGTTTCGTTCAAGACACGATGGGCTGCTGCTGTTTGTGCACAAACACAACAGTCTCGAAACCCAACCATCTGGCTGACTGAGTGGGCCCCGGAGCCTCGTGATGTGTACTGGGATAATCTGGCAATTCCATACGTTTCACTTGCAATCAGAAAGCTTGTTGTTGGCGTGGCATTCTTCTTCCTTACCTTTTTCTTCATGATTCCCATCGCGTTTGTACAGTCTCTTGCTAACATTGAGGGAATTGAGAAGGTGTTTCCCTTCCTGAAGGAAATAATTGAAATGTGAGTATCCCGCCCCACCCCGCCCCTCCATCACAATATCACATTTTGCTTCTCAAAGTTCATTGGCAACATTACATCTAATTCCTTTGCTGTTTTCTCTTGTGCAGGAAAGCGGTGAAGTCTTTCATACAAGGATTTCTTCCCGGGATTGCTTTGAAGATTTTTCTTATATTTCTACCCTCAATACTGATGCTAATGTCAAAATTTGAAGGATTTAGCTCCATATCAGCTCTTGAGAGGAGATCTGCAACAAGATACTATATTTTCCAGTTCATCAATGTATTTCTTGGAAGCATCATCACGGGGACCGCTTTTCAACAACTAAATAATTTTCTCCATCAATCTGCAAATGAGTAAGTTTTTCATACTTAGAATGTGACAATAATAATGTAGCCAATTAGTCTAATCAATTGAATTTATTGCAGTATCCCAAAGACAGTTGGTGTATCGATCCCGATGAAGGCAACGTTCTTTATAACTTACATAATGGTGGATGGATGGGCAGGAGTTGCGGGGGAGATTCTGAGGTTGAAGCCTTTAATAATGTTTCACTTGAAAAATTTCTTCTTGGTGAAGACGGAGAAGGATAGGGAAGAAGCTATGGATCCTGGGAGTCTTGGTTTCAACACAGGCGAGCCTCAAATCCAGCTTTATTTCTTACTTGGCCTGGTTTATGCTGTCGTCTCTCCAATTTTACTCCCCTTCATTATAGTGTTTTTCACCCTAGCTTATGTCGTATATCGCCACCAGGTAGGTAAAACCACCAAGTTATTATCATTATACCTCCATGGCCATGCATAGAAGAAGAAACTTAACACTTTTTTTTTTATCTGTTCAACATTTAATTAGATCATCAATGTGTACAACCAAGAGTACGAGAGTGCAGCAGCATTCTGGCCTGATGTGCATGGGCGCATCATAACTGCTCTTATCGTCTCGCAACTGCTTCTGATGGGATTGCTGAGCACAAAACGGGCCTCTCATTCAACTCCGCTGCTTATTACACTCCCAATACTCACTATATGGTTCCATTTGTTTTGTAAAGGCCGCTATGAACCAGCTTTCATCAGATATCCTCTTCAGGTATTATATATAATATTAATCACTTTGCCCACGTATATTCTCTGTTTGCTTGGTTGTGAATTGTGATAACAAATTTTGATTATTTTTTGTGTAGGAGGCGATGATGAAAGATACTCTGGAACGCACAAAGGAACCCAACTTGAACTTGAAAGAGTACCTCCAGAACGCCTACATCCACCCAGTCTTCAACGCCGGAGATGATAGCGACGGCGACAGCGACGCCGGCAGTGATGAAGATTTGGAGCAGCAACCCACACTTGTTCAGACAAAGCGCCAATCTAGAAGGAACACGCCGCGCCCCAGTCAAAAGAGCCAGTCTTCTCGTTACCTTCTGTCCGAGGTTGAGCTTAAGTCGCAGGTATAAGCTAGGGGGGACAAGCCTACCAAACCTCTTACTATATAGTATCATGCTTCATTAGTGTTTACCATTAGATTTTCAGAGTACAATACTAGAGGGATTGAGGGAAATCAAATTCATTTTCCCCTACTTTTCACCCATCCATACAGATTTCATCCTTACAACTAAAGTCTATAAAATGTCAATATACAGTAAATTTTTTTGTTTTGGGTGACGAGGTAACTGCAATCACTAAGGATGGTGTGTACTAAGTACTGTTACCTTGATTGGCAAAGGGATCGGCTCAAACAAAAAAGTGAATAGGTCGTTTTCATTGGGTGTCAAACTTAGAACATTGTAATTATCAACTAACTTTTATGACCTGACTAGTTTTGACTAATTATTATTAAAACAAAAATATGATTGATTTTACAATTAAACAGTTAAATACATCAAACATTATGCCGTGATTGCCTCTCCCATCTTGAATATATCTTCTGGTCGTTGAGAAAGTCACAACTTTGGAGGGACTAAATTTAGGATTAAGCACCACCACAACATTTCACATGACAATAAATATTTATTTATTGCAATCTGAGTTGTTGTGTCTAAAACTCTTAATTAACTAGGGGTTCCACACTTTTCTAGAGTGTAATAATATACTCCTGTAATTAATATGCCTCGTGACCCCTATAGTGGAATGTAAAAATGACACTTCTACTTCTTTTTTTCTTAATTGTGATCTTAGTGTTGATTTAAATCTATTAATTACTATTTTAAAAAATTTTCATTCCTAATTTTTTTGTTCTCCAAATACAGTGTGAAAATGTATTTTATATTTTCTTTCCTCCGTTTTCATTCCTTCAAAAAAAAAAATCTCAATTAATAAATCTACTAAAAATATCATCATTTTCTGAAAATAATAAACATAAAAAAGAAGAGAGAGCTTGGACAAGCATGTGCTGCCAAATAAAGAAAAGAAAATACGAGTAATTATTTAATAATGGAGCCCACACAAATACAGCTGTTTCAAATATAATATTTGTTACTATTATTGACTAAAACTATTGAAGACTGCAGTTAGGCAGGTCATCTGGTCCGAGTGAGACAGATATTGGGTAAATGGGTCAATTGAGCCGACATTTAAATTAAATTTAATCCCACAAAATATAAATTATATTTAAGGAAACAAAAAACCCTAAAAAAAATTATTCCAGCCGTGTCGCACAATAATGTGTATAGATTCTCTAATCGACTAAGAATACAAGAAACGACACCGATTCATTGAATAGCTGTTGCCGACAACCCATATCCTTTCCCAAAGTATGAAATGACAATTCTAACCAAATATCGTCCTGAATTTGCATTGAATCCCTTCACGATAGAATAATGTTTTTGGAAATAGCCAAAATTTGCGTGTGATGACAGTAAATATACAAGTGGAATGGTTGGTGTTTGAGTAATTGCACACTGTATTTTACACGTTTCCACACTGCATTAATGGTATGAATCTTTATATACTATATATATTAAATCATTTTATATTAAGAAAATGGTAAGTAGACTTCAAAGTAAAATTAATAAATTATGATTAAGTGTTTAAATTTTAAAAAGGAAAGAAATAAATAAAAATTATTTTCTATATTTAATTCACTACTTAACATAAAAATTACACTTTTAAGATAAAAAATGTAATTTTTATAACTGTTACCAAAATTAAATTAAGAATAAATTCTTAAAACCTCACATCCGTAACACTAATACCATAAATCTCTGTTTTTGTAATAACATAAATACAAAATAAATAAATCTCAAAACACAAAATATCCATTTATGTATAACACCACAAAATTTTACATTACACAAACGGAAATCTCATGTTACCATTTCACCTAATAAATTTTTCTGTAAAAAGAACATCATCATTATTATGCTATCTGTAATATACCGATCGATCCAGTAGTAATATATGGAGAACAGCAAAAATAAATCTTGGTTTCTTCTTCTTCAGTCCTCTATGCAGAACCCAAAAAACGAATACAATAGTAATAATTAATTAATAACAACAAGCTAATTAAGTTTACAGGGCGGCCGGAAAATCAAGATTCAGGCGACTGAAAACGGCGATTTTGTTAGAACTTAGAAGATCTCGTAATCATCTGCCGCTCCGGATAAGAGATGCGATTTGCGAGCCTTCAATCTCTTCAGAACTCTGTCAAGCGTGATGTCAAACGCGTCTCTGATACTTCCCAGGCCTTCTTTCCGGCTGGCGTAAAGCATTTTGGGCATCAGATCTATCAGCGTCTCTCTCATCTGTCTAACGTTGTCTGGGTGGACTCTTTTTAGGACGTCTCTGATCACCGTACCGTTGGTATTTCTTACGTCGTTGTGGTCGACGTAGACGGTGAATGTCTCCGAAATCCACGGCAGGTGCCACACGTACTGGTCCTTGTACGTGCCTTGCCAGAAGTACACCGGGACGGCGCCGGAGATCATACAGTCGTACATTGACCGTCGGGTCATGCCGTCTCCTTTGGGTTGGAGGCAGAAATCGGAGTGGAGGAAGGCGTCGAACACGGCCGGCGACCCGTCGGAGCACATCACGGCGGAGCAGTCCACCGCGCGGCAGTCATCCTCGTCGATGCAGTAGTCCATTAGCATGCCTCGGAAGTCGTTCTTGATTTTGTGGCGCTTGGCGCCGACGAAGGTGAAGAGGCTGTCGCGTTTCTGGGACCGGACGTAGGCCTGCCATTGCCGGATATCGGCCTCCGACCGGGGGTGGAATCCGGTGGGGTACGGCACGCTCTCTTCCAATCGGTCCTTCAGGTGCTTCTCTACCCCTAACCGGAAAACATTCTTCATCCGAGGCATGTACAGTAAGCTGGTCCCCCAATCGGCGCTGTTGTCGGCCAATCGCCGGAAATCCCAGGTTAATCTCCCCAGCATAATGAAGTGATCTACAGCTTTGTACCTAGCAAAAGTCGGTTGCTCTTCTAGCCAATCGAGGAACATGTTACAGTAACGGTCTCGATCTTGGTACGTATAGTTGAACTCCGTGAACAAAAACTTGCCGACGGCAATCCCGGCGTAAAAGGGGATGAAGAATCCGGTGGCCTCCTCCGGATCCATGGTTCTACACTGGTGATTCAACATCCGCTCGTGGTAAATCAGCTCCGCGGAGTACATATCCGTCCAGTACCACGCCGGGAGGAGATTCTCGGGAACCACGCTCTCCAGCCCTTTCGCCGGCAGCCCAAATCCGCCATTAGCGACCACCTTGCATCCGGTCGCTTTCCAAGGATCCAGCTCGTTGCAATTCTCCACGAGCTCGTAGTTGAACATCCGCGGAGTCTCATAGACGTAGACCTTGCCGGAGCTGCAGTCGTGGCGGTGGGGCAACAGATGGTGGTGGCCGGCGGCGGACTTGGCCGGAGAGGAATGGATGAGGGAGAAGAGAACCCAGATTTGGAGAACGATGGTGGCGAGAAGGAAAACGCACTGGTTCAAAGGTACCTGAGATTTCACAGATTGCAACGCGTATTTGAGCTGAAGCGGCCTGGGTCTCTGCTCCGTTGACTGCTTGTTGCCGGGAATAGGCAGATTCAGATGCATCTTTACTCTCTCCGGCGATCGGAGCAGTGGCTTGGGTTTTCAGATGAGGTCCGGATGGAAAGATTCAGACAGTGAAGAGATAGAGACTAGAGAGAAGCCATTAAAACACAGCAATGAAGCTTACAACTGTGTTTGGTTTGTCATTTGTGTCAGTCCAAAAGTACCTTTAATAATAACAATAATATTTTCCATTCATTAATCATTTAAGTTAATTAATTGGATAAAATTATGTGTATATATGTAAACAAATTCTGGAAAATATAATTAATAGATTTTTTAAGATATTTATGATTCTTTACAAAAATAACACTTTGTTGTATAGTTTTTAAAGATTTTTTTTTTCAACTTAAAGAATCAATGCCCTCATATTAGTAGATTTAATTGTAAAAAAGTTTAGAATTTTATAGGGTCAATTATGAATGGATGAGAAACAAGTGGAGATAAACACTTTCACATGTATGTGTCCCCTGTCGGTGGGTTGGAGTTTGTACCAAACCTTACCACTTACCAGTATGTAATACAAAATACCCCTCCGTATATGTTATGAAAATAATATATCACCGTGTAGGTTTAATTTACTAATTTAATAAGTAATATTTAGAAAAAGAGATTAATGTTCAAATTTTGACAGCAGTAGTATAAGAATTATGACCAAAATGAATATTGGTTATATCTAGTGAACCATTGAGTCACGTATGACTTTAATTACAAGTTATGGTACGTTTTAATTTTGTCAATCTATCTTATATTCTTAAAATTGAATTAATTAGAGTATGTCAGAAATATCTAATTTTTGAATTAGTTCATTGATTATTGATGTTTTTAATTTTTATCCTTAATTTTCAATTCGATCATAATTGATTATTAAATAATTAATTTTATTTTAAATTTTATCATTTGTTAATAAATCTGTTTGGGGGTTAATTATGAACGTAAAAGTGTGACATTAAGCCTTTCAAGGCTTTCTTCTCCATTATTATTTACGTATAAACATAAAACATGTCCTTGTAGATGTTTAATTATTTATACTATATTTTATACATTCATTGGTGCAATGGACTTATACACAAACGGTTTATGATCAACTTTAGAATAAAATTGTGCTGGGTTGCTAAAGATTGGGAGGTCACAGTTAGCCATATTCTCCGAGAACAAAATATGGTAGCAAATGAATTAACTAAAATGACACGGAATGATATGGTATGCTGGAGTGATCTTTCTGAGCCTCCTTTTCAAATGAGACATTTGATGGAGGAAGACCACTTGGGCCGCACTTGGTTGCGTAAATTAAGAAAGGGGAACCATTGATTGTGGTCCCAGGGCTCCGCCCCTCCGTCTTTGATCAAAAAAAAAAAAAACTTTAGAATAAAACCAATAGTTCAAGAATTGTAATAGATCGAATTAAAAATCAAAAATTAAAATTAAAAAATATCAATATTTGTTGGGCTTTTCTTTGAGAATATATTTGTTGGGCTTTTTAAAAACTACAATGGAAAATAAAAATGAAGTACATAGGAAATTTTTAAATAACAATTGTTTTTACAGAAATATTATTGCATTTTTTATGCATTATAAAATTGTTTTTTTTGCCAACTTGGGCTAGAATTCACCTTGGGACACGACTATTCTTCCTCAGCCTCCAGATGATCTTTTACCGTTGCTTGGCCGCGATGCTAATAATGTCGCTGTTAGAAGGATCCACTAATACCCGGGGGCCTAGGCCCCTTTCCCCTACCAAAAAAAAATTGTTTTTTTTTTTTTTTTTTTCACATTGTACAATTATCTATAGTGAATTGGTACATGTGTGTGTATGTGTGTGTGTGTGTGTATATATATATATATATATATATATATATATATATATATATATATATATATATATATATATGATCTAGGTGAGAACATGTAGACAAATTTAAATTATTAATTTAATATATCTAACGGTTGAAAAAAATGAGGTTGCTTTCATAAATATTACAAATTTTAAAAGTTTGTAATATTTATGAAAATGAACCCACTTCTTTTTTTTTTTACTTGATTTCCTATCCATCAAATCTTGTAGATCAATAGTTGGTTTATCTACACGTTTTCACATGGGGATTGGTTCTTATATGAACCAGATTCATATGAGAAAATTAGAAAACAATCATAATTGTCTATCTGGGAAGATCCAACGACTATAAAGTATGGAAAGATGAAAAAATATGATGACATTTTCATAAATAACTGAAGCTTTTTAGTGCAAGTAGCAAATCTATGAAGTGCATGTATAAACGTAGTGACATGGTTATTTTTTAGAGTTTATCGTTAAATTTTTAATTTTTAATATTATTTTATTAGGTTGGTTTAGTTTTATTTTTTATTTTTATTTTTATTTTTTAATTTGGGTTAGAAGTTCATTTTATAGTTTAGTAATTATGATTATATTTAGGGGCGTTTGGTTCACGGAATGTTAAATTACCTTAGGGAATGTTAGATTGTTGGAAATATTAGATTACTGAGAATGAGAATGTTAGATTCCTATATTTGATTTAAATCTAAGGTATGTAAATACGACAACGGTAATAAGACAAATTGATTCAAATGTAAAATTAGTAATAAGACAATGGAATTTGAGGTTACCTAAAAAATTGAAGGGTATATCACATTTTCTTCCAATATCTAAAAACTTAATGTGGATACTATGTGACATTCTCTAAAAAAATTACATAACCTGAACCAAACATGAGAATCTTATATTCCCAAATAAATATAACATTAGTTATCTTATATAGAGCTTGGTGTAAAAAATGTTAGAACTTTTTATTTTTTTTCTCTATTTGACTATTTGCTTAAGATCCGTCAGATTTGTTCAAATAGATGAATTTGATTGGTTTATAATTCTCTAATAGAAGTTATTCTCATTATCAAAGTTGAAGAATACTTTAATTTGGTAAGCGATTAAAATAGTGATGAGAATAAGTTTCTGAACTGTCCCAAAAAGCAATCGTTATGCGTTGGACCTGTGTCCAACATGCATGCTGGACACGGAACGACACTGTTATCTCTTTTTTTTTTTTTTTTTTTTTTTTTTAAATTTCAGACTGCTTCGTTATAGGAGTATATGTTCATAATTTTATTACTATATGTTAATAACTGTACGTTCATAACTTTATAACTGTACATTCATAACTCCATAACTGTACATTTATAACTCCATAACTGTACATTCATAACTCCATAACTGTACATTCATAACTCCATAATTGTACATTCATAATTTTCGAAGCTCTATGTTCACAATTTTAGAGCTCTATGTTCATAATTTTATCACTATATGTTCATAATTGTAAGTTCATAATGTCAGAGCTCTTTGTTCATAATTCGATCAATAACTGTACATTCATAATTCCATAACTGTAGATTCATAATCTCATAACTGTAGATTCATAACTACATAACTGTAGATTCATAACTCTAGAACTGTACATTCATAACTCCATAACTGTACATTCATAATCTTTGAAGCTCTATATTCACAATTTTAAAGCTCCATGGTCATAATTTTATCACTATATATTCATAATTGTAAGTTCATAATGTTAGAGTTCTGTGTTCATAATTTCATAATTGCATAACTGTACATTCATAACGGCATAACTGTACATTCATAACGGCATAGCAGTACATTCATAATCCAAAAAAAAAAAATAACGCCGTTAACGGCAAAACGCGCGCGATTTTTTTTTAAAAAAACTAAATGACGCATTTTTTTTGAAAAACGACGTCGTTTTGGGCCCGTGTCCACAATGAATTGTGGACACGGGTCCAGGGCATAATTTGCCCCCAAAAAGTGTATTGGGCTTTAGTACCCAATCTACCAGACTTCAACTTTATACATTGTGCTCCATTATTGATTGGGCTGGAGAACCCAAAACACCTACGAAAATAAAATCGAGCAAGATATAATATCAATTGTTATATCATAGACGAACTTGCATTGTAGATCCTAGTACAAAATAAAATACAAAATATATATGTGCAGTTAACATATTATGTACATTTAGTTAATAAATTATGTACTTACTACGTTTAACATATTATGTAAATGCAGTTAATAAATTATGCATTTATTACAATTACTATCATTAACATATTATGTACATAGAATTAATAAATTATGTACATGTAATTGATCATGTTTGGTAAAATAGCTTATCAGTCAATTTTGACTTGTTTGATCACTATTAGTTGTTTGACTGTGAGTGTTTGATTAATAAGCTTTTTATAACAATTTATTACTCCAAAATGCTAAAATTCAAAAAGCCGCTCAAAGCAGCTTTTTCGATAAGTTTTTAAGAAAATAAATTATTTTTCCCAAAATACCCTAATAATTAAGAAAAATAATATGCATATGGATGTGCTCTTTTCGTGTATTATTATATTGTGTTGATGGTTATGTTATATGTGTTGAACGTTAATTGTTGTGTATTTATATATATGTGTAGATGGAGTATTAAATATTCTTAATTGGTTAATTTTAGTGCATGTATTGTTGATTAATTAATTATGTTGATAAAGTTTGGGATAGTGTATTGAATTGAATGGTTAAGTGTTGATTGAGTTTAAGTATTGAAAGTTATAATGTGTTTATTGGTTACTTGGATGGATTGAATTCATTGGTTGGAATGTGGGGATTGGTTGATTCTATTGGTTAATTAGAAACAAATTATGTACAGAGAAAAAAAATTATTTTTATTAAATTAATATTTTTTTGAAAAAAATATAATAAGCGTCCATTCCTTAGTAGAAATAGATGCATATATACAACTTTATTTCTTATAACTTACATATGATATTCTCGCACAAAATTAAACATTAAACATTTACCATAATACCATAAGTTATAGGTAGCTAACCACAACTGCCAAAAAATTTAACTTGTAATAAACACAACTTTATTTTCTTATACTTGTGTAACAGTAATCCTTCCCATATATTTAAGGATCAAATGGAAAAAAATAAAAAATAAAGGAACGTTAGATTTGGTTTTATATTAATATTATTATTATTAGCTCTTAGGTTCTTTAGAAGTCCTCCTCCTTTCTGTGTTGATAGATAAGCTTTCATACGTAGTACAAAAATATTAAAGGCGAAAATGCCACTTGGAAATTGGAATCCAGTTTGCTTGCCGCTAGGCCGGCCTTGGAATGGACAGATTTGTGTTAAGATAGCATTAACCCTGTTATCTAATTAAATTGAATTTTTATTTTCCTAAATATAAATTTATTTAGAATATATATAAATCAAAATCATTATATATACATTCTCTAGCGGATAAAGAACCACATGCCAACTAACTTGAATTTTGTTATCTCAAAAATATTAGGTTATTTTTTTATTTTAGGATTCAATTATCCGCTACTTTCCCTCTATATTATATATATGAATAATCAATGTTGAAAAAATCGCTAAGCGCCTGGGAACCGCCTAGGGCGCCTAGAGCGCCTAGACGGGCGTCTAGAATGCCTAGGCGGGCGCCTAGAACGCCTAGGCGCGATTTTTGCAACAGTGTGAATAATGCTATATACCCCTCAAATTTTGTCCTTTCAATCCATCCATCATAATGTGTCATTTTTCTAGTTAGTTATTAAATTTTCTTTTTAATTAGTGACGGAGTTAGCCAGTTAATGGACACCTAAATGAACAAAAATCATGTCAAGAGGAAAATATAGGAGGGATAGGAAGTTTTTCCATTATATATTTACTACAAGAGATAGGCATACAGATATATATATATATATATATATATATATATATATATATATATATATATATATATATATATATATATAGAAGAGCGCTCATATGCGGCGGGGTCTTACGGTGCGGCGGTGCGGTCAAATTTCAGAATACACCAACTGTGTTAACAATATGCACCAACAGTGTAATAAAAACACACCCCAATGAAATGTAATAAAACATCACAAAATACACCACAGACTCAAAAAAACACACCATATAACTCACCACCCCCAATGGTGTATTTCCGAACAGTGTATGGTGTTTTTACTCACACCTAATGGTGTGTGTTTGGTGATGCAGGGCTCTGTTTACTCTGTTTTGTGTGGTGTATTTCCTAACGTTGATGGTGCATATTTGGTGAACTATTGGTGTTGCCGCACCGTAAGAAATAACCGCACTGTAAGACACTGCCGCACCTGAACCCGCCTATATATATATAGGATTACATTCAAATACAAACGGTCCTTAAAATACAAACGTGTGGATTCATTAGGATCGTTGGATTTTAGAATTGGATGTCCAGGATTTGTTTAATTATTTATGGTGTTTTTAAGGGTCCGATCGGCTGATGTATTTTAGTGGGGGTATTTTTGGATATTTTCATTTCTTAATATCGGTTCAATTCCTTCTCAAATTCAATCACCACTATTTTACGCGATATTCACGGTCTCTATCTCTTTCGATTCCGAACTGCACGACTGCCAAGGGATCCCTCTCTGTCGATTCACAATCATCATCAGCCGCCGCACGATGGTCGTCGGTGGGGTCTGCGATGGAGCCAAGCGATGGGGAACATCATCCCAAGGTTCAGATCGAGGTATTTTTTTGCTCCCCTTTCTCGTTTGGAATTTTTTTCTACTCGTTTTTTGGATCAATTTTGTTGGGGTGTTTGTCGTTTGGTGGTGGAGGGTGGTTATACATGTCGGGATCCTTCATCAGGCGAGGTGTATGTAGGGTGGGGGGTGGCTTTTGGTGGTTGCCGGGTGATTGGGTCGACGGACCTCGGGGGTTTTTATTATTATTTTTTTATTCCTTTTTCTTTTTTGTTTTTTTTTTCCTTTTTTTGTACTGTTGCGCTCAATTCAATGGATAGTGGAGACAAATTTTTAGGTCCATCATTAAGTGAGTTGTGTGTGGGGGTGGTGGCTTGCAGTGGTGCATGGCGTGTTCGGGGTGGTTGTAATACAGTACCATTTTTTTTCATTTTTTTTTACTTCTTGTTTGGAAATTCAAGGAAAATAAGTCAGTAGATATTGTTGTTGTGCATAATTGTAGGCCTCATTGTAATTAGTTATATGATGAATTGGTATTATGAACGATGTTAATGTTGTAGTTGTTGTCTGTGATTATTCTCCAAATAATAAATTGGCTTTAAGTAAATGCATGCTATGCTAGAACTCTCACTGGCCACCAGATTCTTCTTGGTGTGCATGTGTGCATAGTGCTTAGTTTTTGGGATTTTTTGTTTTTGCTGGGTTTTATGTGTGCACATTGTTGTTAAATGACATTTGTAATTGAATTTAAGAATTGATTAGTTGCAAGGTTGTGTTATAAACTAATGAATTCGTTGTGCGCATGCTTGTGAATAAATGGGTGCATTTGTTGGGATTTATGTGTGTGCAGTTTTGTTAAGTGACATTTGTAATTTGAATTTAAGAATTGGTTAGTTGCAAGGTTGTGTTATGAAGTAATGAATTTGCTGTGTGCACGCTTGTGAATGAATGAGTGCATTTGCGTGATTTATGTGTGCACAGTTTTGTTAATTGGCATTTGTAATATGAATTAAAGAATTGGTTAGTTGCAAAGTTGTGTTATAAAGTAATGAATTCGTTGTGTGCATGTTTGTGAATAAATGGGTGCATTTGATGGGATTTATGTGTACACAGTTTTGTTAAGTGACATTTGTAATTTGAATTCAAGATTTGGTTAGTTGCAAGGTTGTGTTATAAAGTAATGAATTCCCTGTGTGCATGCTTGTGAATAAATGGGTGCATTTGCTGGGATTTATGTGTGCACAGTGTTGTTAAATGGCATTTGTAATTTGAATTCAAGAATTGCTTAGTTGCAAGGTTGTGTTATAAAGTAATGAATTTGATGTGTCCATGCTTGTGAATAAATGGGTGATTTTATTTGATTTTATGTATGCATTGTGTTTTTCAATGTGCTCTAGGTTATTTTCGGATTGTGATCTATGGTGTGCTTATTTTGTTTGTTATTTTACTCAGAATGTGTGCACTTTTAGGTGCAAATGTGTGCATAGTTATTAGTTTGATGTCATTTTTGTTTTTCTAATATGAAGCTGAAATATGGTGATTGCCCGGAAGATTTGGTATGTTCTCTATTGACTATTTCGCCAAGTCTGGTACTTTTTACATCTTTGCGCTTTTCGTTTTTCTTCATTTTCATGTCTGCAATATGAGCTTCTGTTACAGTTGGACATGCTAATGGAATTCTTTAGCACTATTCATCCCGGGAGGTTTACTATGTCTGCGTGTTTGGAGCCAAAGCACATGCAGATGAGTTGGCGTGATGGCAAGAATAAGGTTGACTGCGGGGTGTATGTCATGCGTCACATGGAGTCTTACGTGGGACAGGGATTGACCAGATAGAGATGTGGCCTTACCAAAGGTAACACTGCTCAGCTCAAGAAGTTGAGGTTACGGTACATGAAGGAAATTGCAACATCAGAATTTAATTTACTTAAGTGTAGGAATATCTCTCGAGCGTATCAGTTCGTGTCATCAATCCCGTAGGTCCGTAGTGATTTTCGTGTACTTGGTTTAATGGATATTAATTCGCAGTTTTTGCTGTGGTATGGCTTCCTTTTTGGATTTTTTATACAGCTACCATTGTTATTGTTTATGGGTGATGAAATCACTATTTAGTTTGTTGAGTTCTCAATTTTTTTGCTAAGTACGGGCTGCACCTGTGTACCCTTGTGGGGTCCCTAGACATTTGTTTGTTCACAGTTGGTTGTGTGTTTATTAGTGACAAATTTATGGTATTAATTGCTCCGCCTTTATTAAAATTTCATTGTCTACTTTGGTGTGGGTTTCGTGTGTGTTTGTCGAAATGCAAAGTGTTATAATTCCGGGTGCACAGCCTTGCACGACTAAATGAATTCCGCTTGTTTTAGTAAATGGACAGATGTGTGCACTTTGGCACCATACTGTGTGCATGATCAAATATGTATAATACACTGCCTAGGCTAATATTCCCGTATATGTTTAGTAAAATGAACACATGTGTGTACGGTGGCGTTAATCTGTGTGTATGAACAACTATATAAACTATATAAATGTAAACTATGGCTAAGAAGTCAATTAAATGTACTCAAGTGACTAGTTCACCTTTAACTTGTGGGCTTATTAAAGCAAAGCACATGCACATACTTGCACTTAACTCTGTGCATTTATATCTAAAGAAATTGCAACCATGGACATTAGCTAAAAAAAAATTCGCAACAGTGGCTAGTTTACTGTTAGTGAATTGGTCTAGTAATTATTTAGGTGTCCGCACGGTAGGGTTGAACTGTGTGTATGGGAATCTAAATGAATTGCAATCATTGATAATTACTACATAAATTTCATATACGGGACTAGTTCGCTGTTACCTAATAGACTTAGCGAATAACTACACCTGTGCCATTCTGCGCTAACTGTGTGCATGCGCTAACAACATACGTTTGCATGGTATATACAAGAAGCATAGTACAAATTAATATGACATTTTTTAGTCTATAAAAATGTTTTGTATATTTAAATTGATTTTATAAAAGGTGCATTATTTATGATGTTTTACTATGTATGATGATGAGAAGTAAAATTTTTTTGCACATACAGTTAAATACCGCTACTATTTTGTCTTTTTAAACTAAAACATGTTGTCATATTAAAGTAAGCATATTATAAAGAAATAGTGTGCATGGGAACTAAATAAATATCAACCATTGATATTATAAGTTCAACGACGATGTAGTTCAACTTCAAATGAAGTTATTATTCATACTATTTTAAACCGTGTGGGGTTATTCGGCTAATATGTCTTGTTTGTCTGGACAATTTCGGCTGTCGTGGCTGGGTCGGTCACAGGTAGCGCACGTCCGTCTTCTAGAGTTGCAAATTATTGTCCGACGTATGGTGTGCTTTCGGTTTTGCAAGTAGGTAACCACTGTTTTGTTCCATCGGGTAATATAATCATATCGCAATCCGTTACTCCTGCTCCTCTATGATCTTCACCTGTATATCAACAATGTTATTTTGTTAATAGTAGATGCATTATTCGGCACTGGCAGCACTATTAGAATTGTGTACGCTAAGACAAACGAAACAGTAAACCCGCACTTGGTCATCCATTTTTTTCACAGTCTGTGTCTATGTACTCATGTGTGCACAGCCGGCTAATAACGTGTGCACTAGTTCATACAGACCTCTACACCTACGCCCCACATGGTATACTGACTCCATAAGTGCTAAATTTGCTGAATTGTATACAGATTATTCAAAAAAATTCTGCTACGAGTATGGCCATATTCAAATTTGTCCTATTTTTGCAGCAGGAAAAAAAAAATTTAAAAGACACGCATTACACATTGTTCATTACCGCACAAACTACATACAATGATTTTGGTAAGATATACTGTGTATTTACCTGGGTTTGGAGCATCCATGTAGTCTGGTGTGGCGTCGTAATTTGGCCGGTTTTCGCCGTGAATGGGATCTTCTCTCACGTTCATGGTTGCACGACGGAATCTCTTTGCCGTTTGTATAGAATTTTTCGTTCGCAGGGATATAATGTGTTCAAATCCTACCCAATTTAAACTTCCTTAACCGTTGCATATTTTAGAAATCAATTGTATTCCTTTTCTAATCAAATTTTTCCGCTTTTACAGTGTTAATACATTCCCAATTTTGCCCTTGTCTACATTAATTAGAAATCTGTGTGTCATTATTAACCTTTCATCCAGTCCATTGATCCAATGATATCCTATGGCTAAATTATGTCCACACATTTGTATTTTAAGGGGGTTTGCATTTGAATGCAACCCTATATATATATATATATATATATATATATATATATATATATATATATATATATATATATATATATAAAATATCAAACTTGGATTCTGCGTGCTATAATTTAAAAAATGAATAATACTTCACAATTTCTATTCTATTTGTTTTCCATACTTAAAAGTGTTTTGATTCATTTAAAAGAAATTAAAGACTCATAGTGTTTTTTACTTTTTTTTTTTTTTTTATATTCTTTTGTATTAATAAAATCACTTCACGTTGCAGGAGTTTATTCCATGAGAATTATATATGAAAAGTAACTAAAAGCTGAAAAGGTATATAAGCTAGAAACTGAAAACTGAAAACTGAAGAGCTGTTAAGCTAGTTGAATATGCTTAAAAGTGTTTGGTAAAATTAGTATTTGATAAGCTGATAAATATAAAAAGACTAAAAAGAACATCTTCATAAAATTTAAATAGTTTTAAATTTAAATAGGTTTGTTTACGTATCAAAATTTAACATTTTGAAATGAAACTATTAGCATAATCATAATATAGCATAATAATGGAGCAACCTTAAATCTCCAGGCCAGCTGTCCCATCCAAAAGAGGTGCCTACAATTCAGCGAGGGGATTAATCACTGTATTCGATGGTAAAAACCCTGGGTATACCAAAAAAAAAAATCTAGCATAATAATAATAACAACAACAACAACAACAACCACAACAACAACAACAACAACAATAATAATAATAATACTAATATAGGAGAAGGGAAAATGCCACAATGATTTTAATTGGGACTGGGGAGGAGTAAAAGATGTCATTTATTAAAAATAAAAAGATAAAAATAGAAAAAAAAATTAAAAAACTACTAACTTATTTTGAAACACTATCTAAAGTAGCGTTTCGAAATAAACCCTTAAAACTATTAACTTATTTTAAGAATATTATCAAACAATAATAATATAAAATAAGTTATAAATTTCTAAATAAGCTCAGGCAAATAGAGTCATATCATATTTCAAAAGTTGAAAGAGAAAGATACGGGTCAATAATGTTGCATTATTGGTACTATACGTGGACAGCTGATAAAAGCAGCAAAATATTTGAATTGTGGCCATTATACACTACTGAACTCCAACCATTCATTCATTTCTTGGTAGATTTTTGCAATTTTCGCATGTAACGAGCGCATGCATGCATTGCATATTTTAATTTTCACATGACTTTATGCGCAACCACCATTATTAATGATTAATCCATTTATCACTACTATATGTGTACACCCTGATGTGACTAATAAAGATTGATTATTTTCATAATGTGAGTTCAAGAAAAATGTCTACATCAAAAATTTGTGAAGTAAGTAAAAGTTTGAAATATGTTATGGGAGAGTCCACCAAATATTTTCTTTTACTATAAAAATCTTAAGATTTTGATCTAATGAGTTGTAGTAATTGTCTCTATCCCAAATGAGAGGTCATGGATTCGAGTCTGGTGGGAGCGATATTGACTCTAAAAAAATTGCCAGTAATACTAAAAAAAAAATGTCTCTATCCTTCTTATACTAGGTGTTTTTTTTTTTTTTTTTTTTTTTTTTTTTTTTTTTTTGGGGTGTTGTAATCGACAATTTCTACTACGTTGCATTGATTATATTCTCCAACTATTACATCCTATCTGAAAGGTTGTGGTTGAGTCATCAATCTTAGATATATACAAGAAAATAATAGATAAGATTATAGGAAAATGATATATGTACTCCATAGACTCATAGAGTATAACTCTTGTCACATGTATACATTTTGTTGGATAATAAAAGTGAATAAAAACAATGACCACTTTATTATTTAAATCAATTAAAAAATGACATCTCATTTGGGATTAAAAATGAAGTAGAAAGTGGAAATACATGTTAAATGAATGTTTTATGTTTGATTAGTAGTCAAATCATGCATACATTATTATCTCATTAAAAAGCATGTCAAATACAGAATTTATGAATTAAAAACATGTGATTTTGTGTGATCACAAGAAATTTAATAGTTAGGTGCATGTGTATTATTTGTGGACTTAGCACCTCCACCGCCCGCAAACATATAAGAAAAGGAGTGATAGAGAGGGAGTGTTGAATTTCATTATGTAATGACGATCTGGTGTACTGGTATTGCATCTGGACAAGGATAGGGTTGTTGAGGCCATTTGCGAAATTAGAAATTTATAATGCTATTTGATACAATTATTTATTTATGGTATTGTTTTTGGTATTCCAAAGTGTTTGACATACAAAAATTGAACTCGTGATCTTCATGTACAAAAGTTATATTTCATCCACTCAGTCATACCTTTCAAGACATTATTTATGGTATATTTGGTTGTATAAGGTATTGTCAACATTCATTATGCGGGTGTCTGACAAATAGCGGTTAGCGAGTTTGACTAGCCGATAGCAGTTGTTGGTTGTAGAAAGATGTTTGGTAAATTAGTTGTTAGCTGATAGTTGATTACATTCAAAATGACCTTTGATGGTATAATTTATTTTCTCAAAAAGCTGATCGAAAAAATTGCTTTGAGCAACTTTTTAAATTTTAGCGTTTTGGAGCAATAAAATGTTACAAAAAGTTGATTAACCTATGAGATTGTGATTCAATAATTCAGTTACAACAGGATAGAACTACAATACAAAAGGGGAGTAACTGTCGTAAACTACTCCTGATTAATAAGCTAGACTAAGCCACAACCACACAATTAATAAGGGAAATAATAACACTAATAACAAGCTAATAATAATAATAATAACTACTAACATAACCAAACACTTATATTGGTTGTTTAACCAAGTCAAACAACTTACAGTGCCAAAATTGGCTGATAAGCTAATTATGTTAACAAACATGGTCTATTATATTAGTATTTGATATAATCATGTATATCAATTTTTTTTTTAATACCTATCACCTCCCACATATATAGGAGAGCAACATGGTATCATTGGAAAGTGTAAAATGATGTCATTTTTTTTAAAAATAATAAGAATAAAGATGGAAAAAATTAAAGTTAAGAAGCTACTAGCTTATTTTGAAATGCTATTTAAGGTAGTGTTATAAAATAAGCTCTTATTTACATTTACGAGCTTATTTTGGCAACATTACCAAACAGAGCTTATAGCTTATTTGTAACTTAAAATAAGTTATAAGCTCCTAAGAGCATCCTTATGAGTTCGGTATATTAAGGGGAGATTGTAAGAGTGAAGAGAATGTGGGAGGGAAGAGAAAAAAAAAAATCAAAACTGAATTTCTAAAATTAAAAAAAAAAATTAAAAAGTGAATGTCAGGCGCACCTGACGCACAGCGTGGCCATGCTGTGCGCCAAACACGCACAACATGTGGTCCTTTTTTTTTTTTTTTTTTTTTTTTTTTCCACCCCTTGCAGGCCAATTCTTTCCCTCATTATTTCTTCCCCACACTAGTTATTAACCCCACCCAAGAAAAAAGCATTCCCAATTCTCTCCTTATTGTAAATGCTCTAAATAAGTTCTGCCAAACAGACTCATAATCATATTTCAAAAGCAGGTTGAAGCAGAAAGATACGTGTCAATGTCGCATTGGTACGTGAAAAGAGCTGATAAAAGCAGCAAAATATTTGAATTGTGGTCAATATACACTACGGAACTCTAACCATTCATTTCTTTATTGGTAGATTTTTTTCAATTTTCGCATGTAACGAGCGCGGCATGCATATCTTAATTTTCACATGACTTACCGCACCCTTCATTTATATATCAGTTTATCACTACTATAAATATCATCTGCATATACCAACTAAATCATATAATACTAACTGCCACACGTAGTCTACTGAACTAAAACTAAAACCTGATCTGATCATGGCCTCATCTCCATTTATGGCTTCTCAACCATCTTTTGCCTTCACCGTGACAAGGCTAAAGCCTGAGCTTGTTGCCCCGGCAGAGCCGACTCCCCGTGAAATCAAGTACCTTTCCGACATTGATGACCAACAAGGTCTGAGGTTTCAAATTCCACTTATACAGTTTTACCGCAATGAACCTTCCATGAGTGGGAAGGACCCCGTGCAGGTTATACGTCAGGCTTTAGCTAAAGCACTTGTTTTTTTCTACCCCTTCGCCGGTAGACTCCGGGAGGGACCTGGGCGGAAGCTGATGGTGGATTGCACCGGTGAGGGCGTCATGTTCATCGAGGCTGATGCTGATGCCACACTCCAACACTTTGCCATTGGAGGCGAACTCAAGCCTCCATTTCCGTGTTTTGATCAACTTCTTTACAATGTTCCTGGTTCTGCAGAAATTCTCAACAGCCCTTTGTTCCTTATACAGGTAATTATATATATATATATACCTATAACTCAATTGGTTTGTGGGTGGTAAATTATAGGTAAACACATTAAGTCTGTGATGGGCACTGTGCAGCCAACTCAATTAGTTTTTGGGTGGTAGATGGTAGACAACAACCCAAGATTGATCGAGCTAGTTCTTGGGTGGTAGATTGTGGGCAATTGCACTTGTGGGAGGCTAGGTACACCCAATATGGTAGACTTTACATGAGCAACCCAGTTGGTTTCTAAGTTAGGACACAGAATCTAACCATGAAAGTTACTATGAGCGTGAGAGTTGCATCTAATGTGATGAACTCCTCCGGAGTTGACTAGAGAAATTTACATTTTGTGGGTCAGTTTACTTAATTAGGCGTATACTAATTTGGATGTGTTGATGATGATTTTCAGGTGACTCGTCTAAGGTGTGGAGGTTTCATTTTTACGTTACGCATGAATCACACGATGGCCGACGCATCTGGACTAGTCCATTTCCTGAATACCATTGCCGAAATTGCGAGAGGTGCAGAAGCACCAGCGGTTCAACCAGTATGGCAAAGGGAATTTTTCAGTGCCCGCAACCCTCCCCGCATAACATGCACACATTTCGAGTACGAGGAGGAGCCAGCAGCAGACTCAATGGTAACCAACATTCCACTCGACAACCTCGTCCATCGTTCTTTCTTATTCGGACCTACAGAGATTTCCGTGCTACGTAGTTCTCTCCCTCCCCATTTGCGCAAATGCTCGACAGTTGAGATTCTAACAGCTCTCGTGTGGCGGTGCCGCACCATTGCCCTTGGATTCCACCCGGACGAGGAAGTGCGCATGCTTTTACTCATCAATGCACGTTTTAAGTTCAAAGATACCCCGATGCCAAGTGGGTACACCGGCAATGCGTTTGCTTATCCCGGCGCCAAAACGACAGCCGGCAAATTGAGGAAAAACCCACTGGGTTACGCGGTTGAGTTGGTCACAAGCATCAAACGTTGCTTTAGCGAAGAGTACATGCAATCCATGGTGGACTTGATGGTTCTTAAGGGGCGACCGCCCTTCCATGTTGCCGGAAGTTTTATTATGTCGGATCTCACCCGTTCTAAAATATCTGATGTGGATTACGGTTGGGGCAAGCCTGTTTTTGGCGGGCCGGCTCATGGAGGTGCCGGTGATGTTCCAGGTGTGATTACCTTTCACGTGCCATATGAAAATAAGAAAGGCGAAAATGGCACTTTGATTCCTATTTGCTTGCCGGCCTTCGCATTGGACAAATTTGTGAATGAGCTAGCAAATACTTTTCTCAGGGCTGCTTTATGAATGTCTACATAAATAACTTAGTTGGTTTTTGAGTGATAAATTGTGAGCAAATCAAGTGTTAAGATCTTTAAGATTCAGCATTCTGTTGGGTTGGACTTCCCTCCTATGTGAAAAATAGCTCTTGGATCAAGCCTTTTTGTATCCAATATATATTTTGTTTGGATCTCCACACATCTTAGCCCTAATTATTATTATCATTATTATTATTAATATATAATAATATTAGGGATTATGAAGAGTTGGAAACTAAGAGTCCTTTGGCATCTTGTAACCTTTCATGTTCTTTATTACCTATAAATATGCTTAGGGATTTTGGATGCAATATGACCACTAAACACACACATATGTTGATTCGGCAGAGAGGAATGGTAGACGTGAGGCCCGACAGTGAAATAAAACAAAGATTTTTTTTGCTTGTCTCTTTGTCTCCTTTGGTAGTTCGGCAGCAGCGTGTTCGGCGGGTTTCATCCTTTGTCGCATGTTTGTTGGTTTTGTCGTGAAGTTTGCCGGAGATCTTGGGATACTTTCTTCATCAAATATTTTGGAGAGGTCAGCTTGTTTGTTCTAGACATCTTTTGGGTATTCTCGTAGTATTTATATTCTTTTTCACCTTGCTCGTGGTGGTTGAATATTTTAAGTATGAGTTGGTATCCCTTTTAGGTCTGTGAAACATCGTAGAAGTCTATGACCTAAAATTGTTGTATTTGATGATTTTTGGATGTTTGGCTCGTGTGGTAGACAAAAACTTTGTACCCAAGATTTGTTATAGTAGAATATTTGGTTGTGGTGGTCCCGTGATTTTTCCCCGTGATTTTTAGATTTTCCACGTAAATCTTGTGTCCCTTCCGTTATTATTTATTTTGGGCTATTGTGTTATCTCGCATCTGTGGACCGTGTCGGGGTCTGTGATTCTCATTGTCACAGGAAGTGGGATTTTTCCCAACACATTCTTCATTGGGAGAAATAGAGTATATGATGCTTTATATATATATATTTATATATATATATATATATATATATATATATATCAGTTGTTTATGCACACCATCAAATAAAAATTAATTGTCTTACGACATTCAATTCATAATCAGAGCAGTAAAAAAACAAATTTTTGTACCCCATAATGCCAAGTTTCAAAACTGGTTGTACTATATTTACCTCCATTGTCTCATAAAGGGTCAATAGAGATTGTGTTGCACAAACGATAAAAGGATATATAATGAAATCCTTTTGACTAGATATTATGATGTCAATATTATACCACGTAAAGTCCAGAAGAGTCACGAGATTATTACAGAGTATATTTATTCCATTGACAGTTGTACATGTGTATTTACAAAATTCCCCTATACATTTTGGAAATTTAATGTATGGAACTTAAAGGTTGTTATCTTGAGGGGAGTACCTTTTTGCATGAATCAATCCTGAAGATTGGGCCTTGAAGACTAACAGTTGTACTCTTTTCCTTAGCTAAGTTTTTCCATAAATCTAAGGTTTTTAATGAGACAGTTAATCTAAAACAATAATACACATACATCACTCTTTTCCTCAACTAGTTTTTTTTCCACTGGATTTTCTAGTGAGGTTTTTAACGAGGCATGAGTGTAATATAGTAATGTAAATGGGGAAAAGTTGTAAAATAATTGCTTAAGTAGACAAACCCAAAATCCTGAAGATTATGTCGATTATGCCTTGAAGACGTATGGTTGTACTCTTTTTTCCTTAACTAAGTTTTTTTCCCATTGGGTTTTCTTAGTGTAAGGTTTTTAATGAGACAACTAATGTAACACATGATTATCCATATATCATGTACTCTTTTTCCTCCACTAGGCTTTTCCCACATGATTTTTCTAGCGAGTTTTTAACGAGGCATGATTATCGCAAAATAATGTCCAAGGGGAGTGTTGTAAAACCTTATGTGGACATTATTCTGACTTTATATTGATGATAGGATTCTTAATATTATAGGATTGTTAATGCTGCAAGTCCTAAATTAAAGGCTATTATGATAGAGATTATATATATCTTTGTAATGTTGTACAGAGATCGATGATGATATAAGAATTACTTTTCTTTGTTCTTTACTCTTCTTCTTCCTGCTATTATTACTCTTTATTACTGTTCTCCATGAGCTAAAGGCCTGCAGATAAACCTGCAATTCAACAATTAATAGATATACTCTGTATATATTAGAGAATATTAAATTAATTTATAATTAAACTTCATGTAGGGCCCAAAGTTTGAATGAGAACTAATCTAGGATTAATTCAATTGATTTTTTTTTTAAAAATAAAGTCTAAAATTATACATTTATATGTCAATAAAAATTCAAAGTTATCCTTGAATTATTTTCAATTAACACAATCTTTTGAAATATATATATATATATATATATATATATATATATATATATATAGGGAAGGAATCAGGCCGCACTACAAAAAAACATTGAAATAGCGACGGACGAATTCCATCGCTAAATAGTGAAAATCCGTCGCTAAAGTGTTTAGCGACGGATTTTATCCGTCACAAAAACCCTCGTCGCTAGAATTTAGCGACACAATTTTTTTCGTCACTAGTTTTAGCGACGGAAATGTCCGTCGCAGAACAAAATAAATCCTCGCTAGAGTTGTTCCGACAACGGATTCGAAGAAAAAATTTGTGAGCAAATAGCGACTGAATTTTCTGTCGCTATTCCGTCGCTAAAAATAAAATTATCCGTCATTAATGTTCTACTATAACAATCCAACAACGAGATTTGCAACGGCGTAGCTACGGATTTATTCGTCGCTAACAATAGTGACGGACAGGTCCATCGCTAGCGTCCGTCGTTAATATAATGACGGAAATTATCATCGCTATTTTTTATTATTATTTGAATTGAATGTCATTTAGCTACAACTTAGTGACAAAAAATCCGCCGAAAAATTTAACTACAAATTTTTTCGTCGCTATTTCGTTGCTTGTCTACCAGATTTGTCAGTCGCTAAATTCTAAAAATTAATAAAACAAATGTATCCACTAATTAATATAAAAAACATGCATTAAGCCTATAATAAAATACTTGAGTAATATAATTATAAAATATATTATATTAAAGCATTCAAAGTCAATAACAATAATATAACTATAGCAGTATAATGTTACATCATCAGAACCAGTACCAAATATATTAATAAATATAATCTAATCATCTCCTAAGTTTTCATCATTTGAATTAGCTGAATGTTGAGCTTGAGTACTTGGAGTGGATAGCATGCCGTTGCGACGCAACTCATCCATCAAATTTGCAATCTGAGCTTGCATTTGAGTTTTTTCAGCTTGTAGTTTAGCTTCCATCTCAGTTCTTTCAGCTTGTAGTTTAACTTCCATCTCAATTCACATGGTCTCTAACTTTTGGTTCACCATCTCCTTCATTGCCTCTTATTGAAGTTGTGAAGTAGCAGATGAACTACAGCTATTCTCGGGGATAAATGCAGATTACTTAGTCCCTAAGCCATAAATACGTTGTTTTCTTACCCCACCAACAACATCCACATACATCTGTGACATGTCTATAATTGGTGGCTTAGTTGACCCTTCCGCCTCTAGCATTGCAGCATCACGTCGTGCTTGTATTTCGTCCTACAATTAAAAACATATACAAAATAAGAGGAAGTATATAAAGGCAAATAAGAATTTTATCTATTTAACAATATAGAGTTGTTAGGTTATACTTATATCGATTTTCTTGAAAAAGAGAGAAAAAATGTTAAACTATTAACCCAAACTAAAGACAAAAACTAATGATGTTATTAAATTAGTTGGAGTGTTGCATATTTACAGTCAGTTGTCAAAACAATATGAGCAATGCCTTCCCTGAACTTGCATTTATATGACGTATAGTTAGTTGTCAATAAAACTCTAGGGCTAGCAAAATATAAACTGATAAACAAGTGAATAGTTGTTCAATCAAAACCTCATAGCAGTGTCATTGACCCAAATGCAATTAAAGATGAATTGATGGTAGAATTCTGGAATGTAAATGCTTTGCCCCATTTGAAAGTTACTGGAAATTCACCAATTAGGCAATTATCAATTAAGACTCACTTTTTTGACCAATTAAAAAAATTATACAGAAACTAATGGATTTTAATTATGAAGTTTTGATGAAAATAGGGAGAAGAAGAAATTTAAGTTTGTTTCCTGATTGCCAAATTCAATGGTTATGTCTTAATGAAAAGTAGGATATAGAATTGTACAAAATAGGGATACCATGTATTAGATTTTATTATATCTTTTTCCAACTCAAATTAAGTTTTCTCTTTATCACTATTATTCCTTCCCAGGTTTAGTAAATAAAACACTTGTATGTCAGCCTCACATTATTGTCTATGTTTCATCACCCTTACACTTTTCATAATATAGATGCCATACACTAAGCACAATGGTTATGCAAGTCATATTGATTATCAAAAGTATATATGCCTTGATCTCTCAAGAAGACTTAGTATTTTCTGTAAATTTAAGCAATGTATACTTATTTGAAAGTTGGTGAGAGAATATTTCTGCACCATTACAGAAAAACTCCACTTCTTGCTTTTTAAACATATATCGCCACTTATGCCCTAACTCCTAACTTATTTCCAGCAGCAAGTTAGATTATAACTCCAGGTAGATCATTGAATGAACTTATAACAGTTCCTAGAAGACAATAGTTTAGTAAATAAATATACTTATTCTGCAACAGATTATATTTCTAAGTCTAGTTGTGATAATACGTAATCAACGTGCAGCAGGGAAACTATTGATCTATGTTCATATTTGAATATAAACCTCCACTTAAACAGAAATTTTTCATTATGTCAACATATGGAAGAACTTCTGTTATAAATCAGTCCTTTGGAAGACTTAAGATTCTAATCTCCAAACCTGGAATGTCAGTCAAGCAACAGGAATTTATTATTCACATCCCATCTCATCAATAACAAATAGATTTATCAAAGTTTGGAGGAAAGATTTGTTAAGAGAAATTCTATCATTTTGAAATTAAAATCAACTGCATTAGGTTTACAAATCAAATTACATATTGTTATCAGAAAATATAAGATATTTCCAAGCTACTTCAAAAGCATAAAACATCTAGTGATCTAGAAAATGTTTTCATAACTCATAAAATAAATGCTAAAAAGTCCATGTCAATTTTCAGATCACAAAATAATCAGTGAACCTAAACTGCCTGCTAGCTATGTTTGTGTATAATATCATTTGATAACAAACAAGGGAATGGGAATGGGAATATGCTTCCATCAAAAAGTAACATTGGCTAAATTCTCAGCAAGCATGACTAAACTTATCTGACTACTTGTAGCAATATGAACCATTGAACCCCTTTGCCTCTACTTGTTTTGGTTCCACTCAATTAAGAAAAACACTTAATTAAAATTATATGTATATATTAATTGCAATAATCTACTATGACAAATTTAGTTGAGATTGTCCAAAATATATTAGTTACACAAACTCGGCCTAAGCAGCCAGTTTCTGATATGTATCAGACATGAAGGATCCTGCTACATACTAAGTCATCTTACTTAGAAATGGTTAGTATATTTTTTCGTATAGAATTCGACGAATATGATGCGTAAAGTTTTTGTTTATGTAGTTAACAATCATACCGTGTTTTACTGGAGTAGTATAATAATAATAATAATCATCATCATCATCACCATCACCATCACCATCATAATAATAATAATATATTTTGTACATGGGCATTTATGTCTTTTACACATATATTCCATTTCTATTCTTTAACTAACCAAACGTTGGAATACAATTTCTAAATTCTATTCCTTCAGCGAACCAAACAACATAAAACAATTCATATTCTATTCCTTATCTATTCCATTCCCTATGGAATAGCATTCATATTCCCTCCAAATTGATTTCGTGAACCAAACGGGTAAAAGAAAAAAAGACTCATAGTGTTTATTACTTTTTATTTTATTCTATTTTATTGTTTTTTATTAATTGAATGCAAAAAATTTGTGTGAGACCATCTCACCGTGAGGCGAGTTGAGTCGGGCCAAGATGACAATATAATATTTATATGCACAAATGTTATACTTATATGCTCAAATGTAATACTATTTAGGAATAAAATTTTTGTTACTTATAAGGGTAAATATAATACTTTTAAGGTAAAATGTAATACTTTTACATTTTGATTTAAAAGTATTATATTTTTCTTCAAAGTATTATATTTTCCATTATAAGTGAGGGGCGCTTGCCAACATTACTTATTAGGGAAAATGTAATACTTTTTTAATAAAAAATAGAATACTTTTACAACAAAATGCAAAAGTATTACATTTTCCCTTATAAATTTTATTTCTAATTAGTCTTACATTTGAGCATATAAATATGACATTTACACATATAAGTATAACATTTACATATTGATTCGGCTCAACTCAACTCACCTCACGAATAAGGATCCATGGGACGGAACCTTAATTGAATCACTCCACATTGCAGGAGTTTATTCCGTGAGAATTGCATATATCATATTTGGTTGAAACAGAAAGATACAGGTCAATAATGTTGCATGGGTACGTGGACACAGCTGATAAAACCAGCAAAACATTTGAATTGTGGCCAATATACACTACGGAACTCCAACCATTCATTCCTTTCTTGGTAGATTTTTGCAATTTTCAGATGCAACGAGCGCGGCATGCCTATTTTGTTAGAATAAAATATATATCACATGCTATCTAACACAGAATGGTACTAACCTCCATCCATAATTCTTGAGTCAATAATAGTTGAACGATCTGGACTGTTGCAGAGATAACACGAGTATTTTTTTCACTCCTACTCAGTTCTCTCTAGATGGTGTATGCGGTATGTATTGTGAACAGTGAGATGACTAGTGACATTATATAACCCTAATCAGATTTCTAATAATAATGATAGTCTAGCTATTAGGTTATTAATGTTGCACCAGATATTAAAATACTAAATATTATTATAACTTATCCTAATGTTATAATAATAATATAAGAAGAAAATGTTATATATTTTCACACGACTTTATGTGCAACCACCCTTCATTAATGATTAATCAGTTTATCACTACTATAAATATCATCTGCATATACCAACTAAATCATATAATACTAATTGCCACTCTGCAACACCGTACTGAACTAAAACTAAGAATACACGCATCACTCTTTTATACCTGATCATGGCCTTATCTCCATTTATGGCTTCTCAACCATCTATTGCCTTCACCGTGACAAGGCAAAACCCAGAGCTTGTTGCTCCAGCGGATCCGACTCCACGAGAAATCAAGTACCTTTCCGACATTGATGACCAACAAGGTCTGAGGTTTCAAATTCCAGTTATACATTTTTACCGCAATGAACCTTCCATGAGTGGGAAGGACCCGGTGCAGGTTATACGTCAGGCTTTAGCTAAAGCACTTGTTTTTTTCTACCCCTTCGCCGGTAGACTCCGGGAAGGACCTGGAAGGAAGCTGATGGTGGATTGCACCGGTGAGGGCGTCATGTTCATTGAGGCTGATGCTGATGCCACACTCCAACACTTTGCCATTGGAGGTGAAGTCAAGCCTCCATTTCCGTGTTTTGATCAACTTCTTTACAATGTTCCTGGTTCTGCTGAAATTCTCAACTGTCCTTTGTTCCTTATACAGGTAATTATATATATACCTATAACTCAATTGGTTTGTGGGTGGTAAATTATAGCTAAACATATTAAGTCCTGACCGTTACAATATAAGAATTCCGTATAATATGATGGGCCTAGCGCAAGCAACTCAATTAGTTTTTGGGTGGTAGATGATAGAAAACAACCCAAGATTGATCGAGTTAGTTTTGGGTGGTAAATTGTGGAAAATTGCGCTTGTGGAAGGTCAGGTACATCTAATATGGTGGACCTTACATGAGCAACCCAATTGATTTTTAAGTTAGGACACCGAATATAACCAGCAAAATTACTGTGAGTGTAAGAGTTACATCCAATGTAATAATATCCTTGGGGGTTGACTAAAGAAATTTACATTTTGTGGGTCAGTTTAATTAATTACGCGTATACTAATTTGGATGTGTCGATGATGATTTTCAGGTGACTCGGCTAAGGTGTGGAGGTTTCATTTTGGCGTTACGCATGAATCATACGATGGCCGACGGATCTGGACTAGTCCATTTCCTGAATACCATAGCCGAAATTGCAAGAGGTGCAGAAGCTCCAGCGGTTCAACCAGTATGGCAAAGGGAATTTTTCAGTGCCCGCAACCCTCCCCGCATAACATGCACACATTACGAGTACGAGGAGGAGCCAGCAGCAGACTCAATGGTAACAAACATTCCACTCGACAACCTCGTCCATCGTTCTTTCTTCTTCGGACCTACAGAGATTTCCGCGCTACGTAGTTCTCTCCCTCCCCATTTGCGCAAATGCTCGACAGTTGAGATTCTAACAGCCCTCATGTGGCGGTGCCGCACCATTGCCCTTGGATTCCACCCGGACGAGGAAGTGCGCATGCTTTTACTCATCAATGCACGTTTTAGGTTCAAAGATTCCCCGGTGCCAAGTGGGTACACCGGCAATGCGTTTGCTTATCCCGGCGCCAAAACGACAGCCGGAAAATTGAGGAAAAACCCATTGGGTTACGCGGTTGAGTTGGTCACAAGCATCAAACGTTGCTTTAGCGAAGAGTACATGCAATCCGTGATGGACTTGATGGTTCTTAAGGGCCGACCGCCCTTCCATGTTGCCGGAAGTTTTATTATGTCGGATCTCACGTACCCGTTCTAAAATACCTGATGTGGATTACGGTTGGGGCAAAGCAGTTTTTGGCGGGGTGGCTCATGGAGGTGCCGGTGATGTTCCAGGTGTGATTACCTTTCACGTGCCATATGAAAATAAGAAAGGCGAAAATGGCACTTTGATTCCTATTTGCTTGCCGGCCGTCGCAATGGACAAATTTGTGAATGAGCTAGCAAATACTTTCATCAGGGCTGCTTTATGAATGAGTCTGCATGAATAGCTCGGTTGGTTACTGAGTGACAAATTATTAGCAGATCAAGTGTTAAGAACTTAAGATTCAGTAATACTCTTCATTGAGAGAAATAAAGTATATGATGCTTTACATATATATGACAGTTGTTTATGCACACCATCAAATAAAAACAAATTGTCTTACGACATTCAATTCATAATGCAGTAAGAGGAAATAAAAAAGGATCGATAAGATCCTTTCCAAAAGGGCAATTGTTTATGATTAACACACCATCAAATAAAATCTACTAAAACCAACAAGTACTCAAGTAGATTTAAACTTTCACCAAGCTGCAGCAGGCCAGGCAGGCAGCAAACTTGATAATGAAATTCGATGAAGAATAGCATATTTGGAACTGAGATCAACTGCAAGTAAAACATCAATGTTCGGCTAATGTGTGTTCTTCCACCAGTGAGGGTTCATGCCACGAAATCCCAGTCTTCAATAGGTTCGTCTTCTTCAGGGGATTGCTTGTAAAACTCATTATTGACTTTGGGCTAAATTTATACCACTTCTTCCTCATGAAAATCTTTTGGAATTTGTGGCTTGTAGGATTGACAATGTCCTCAGTGAGATGCAGTAAAACTCAACCTCTCTCACTCAAAGGAAGTTGGGAGATCAACCTAGCAAGACCACTTGGTGTGTGACTCTTGACTAATTCTGCATTGGTGATTGACCCATATCTCAAGAATTGTCAACCAGTAGAAGTTGAGGATTCGTGCCACTTTATATAGTATGCAATTGTGCAAAACACAAAGGAAACTTCATTCGATTTAAGGAGAAGAACGGATCGAAGTAAAAAATTAAAATTATATATTTGAAACCACTATAAAAATCTGACTTGCTCTCATTTTCATTACTCTACTATGCAACTAATCCCATACTTACACACACTTACACTTCAAATCATCAAACTTAGCTACATAATTTATTTGGCAAGCTTAAAGACTTCGCCGGTAAGAAAACTTAGTTTCCTAGCTTTGATGAATTCAAACTCTAACTCAAAAAGGATTTTAAATTGTTAAAAAGTCTATTCAACTCCCCCTAAACTTTTTGCTTGCTAGGGACCAACATCAATGCTCATTGGCGGATCTACATACAATGAGGACAATGGGGGCAGCTGCCCCCATTCACCCCCCTCCCCTAACCCCTTTATATATATACTAGTTTTTTACGCGCATTGCGCGATTGGGATAATGCCCAATATATATATTTTTAAATAAGTACTTTAAAGTATATCAAGGCAAGATTATATTGGAATTTTTCATGCGTAGATAATTGAATGTTAAATTTGCGTATTTAAATAGGCAATTCTAAGTTTACAAATGCAAGATAATATAGTCAAGATTGATTATAATTGTCAATAAAATAATTGTATGGTATGGTTGAAACCAAATACGGGACATAAGGGATGACAAATAAAAATTAAAGCATAAAATATTAAATATATACTAATATTGTTTGAGGAGATTCCGGCGGTAGGATTTGTGGTTAGAGTTATATTAAGACTTTAATATTAGAATTAGATTAATGTTGTAGTTATAATTCTATATTAGACTTTAATATTAGAAGTTGACTAACGGTGAATTAAAGGTACTTAATGAAAAAATTAACGGATCGGATAATAATATAATTAATGATAAATTAGGAAATCTCAAGTAAAAATTAAAATCTGAACTATTCATTTGATTTAATAATTTGACGATCATTTTTTCTACCCAATGTTTATAATTAAATAAATATTTGAAAGTATATCAAGATTATATATAAGAAGTTCAACATAAGTAATTTAATGTCTAATTTGTTTATTTAAATTTGTTAATCTAAACAGCTAATTTTTTCAAATATGTTTTTACCAACCGTTGATATAATTCGTTGGTCAAATTCGCTAATATGATTGGCAACAAATCCCTCAAGTAGTTAATTTGATTGACTTTATTAATTATATATATATTTTTAATTTTTTCATGGTACTAATAAAATACTTGGTAAATAAATATATAACATTATTTGTATTATAACTTTGATATTTAATTAAAAATAGTGGACAAAAAAAGATAATAGACAATGTAGCGAATATATAATCAATTGATGAATTTGAATGTAAAGAATTTTTACATTGGATAAATATAAAGACAATATAACTTATAAAATTATTTCTCTTAATTAATTTATTGATACTGAATAATTTGTTTTTAATAAAGACATTGTAGGGACAATGTAGCGAATATAATCAATCGATGAATTTGAATGTAAAAATTTATATATTGGAGAAAAATAAATACAATATAACTAATGAAATTATTTTTCTAATTTATCGATAATGAATAAATTTTTTTGAATAAAGACATTGTAGACACATAATTCTAAATTAAAGAAATACATATGTATTATTTTTTGTTGTAGCTACTAAATTATTATTTAATTTAATATGAGTAAAATAGAGTACTAATTATGCCAACTTTGATTGAAATGAGGTTTGAACCTAAGCCCTTTCTTATTGAAATCAATGAGTAAGTTAACGGTGAACTAACATAAATTAATAGAAAAAATAATATTTAACGGAAAAGTTAACGGATAATCATATTCATTAAGGATAAATTAGGAAATCTTAAGGAAAAATTTAAATCTAATCAATCTGAGCCATTCATTTGATTAAAAAATTTGACCGCCATTTTTTCTACACATTATAGGTCTAACTCTCTTGGGCTTTTATTAGTATAGTAGATATATATATATATATATATATATATATATATATATATATATAGACTTGCACTCGGGTGCGAACGGCTCGCCCAGGCGCGAAATAGGAATGGATTCTGTTCGTCCACGTGTCCAGATCTAATGGATGAGAAACACTGATTTTTAAAAAAAACGCGGTGGCATTTTCGTAAATAATTGAACATCGAGGTGCAAGTAAAATGTATTACAAGTGCATGTAAAATGTATTATAGGTGCAAGTAAAAATTTACACTGAGCATCAATACTTAGTTGCACTTATAGTTCTAAGTAGTTGCACCAATAGTTCTAAGTAGTTGCACACATAGGTATAAGTAGTTGCATCTAGGTGTATGAATGTTTGCGAGTGGTTTTCAGGAGTATTACTACCCGCGAACTCAGATCAATGAATGTTAACAAGGCAAAATTACATGCACTTATAGGTGAAAGTAGGTGCATATATAGTTATAAGTAGTTGCACCTATAGTTATAAATAGTTGCACATATAGTTATAAGCACACCTAGGTGCATGAATGGTTGCGGAAAGTGAATGCTAACAAGGCAAAATTACATGCACTAATAGGTGAAAATAGGTGCACTTATAAGAGATTTTACTTGCACTTCGATGTTCAATTATTTACGAAAATGCCACTGCATTTTTTTTAAGTTATTAGATCTGGACACGTGTCGCGCGCTGATTCGTTCGCATTTCCTTCCTGGGCACTTATTCGCACCTGAGTGCGTCCCTCTATATATATATATATATATATATATATATATATATATATATATATATATATATATATAGAGAGAGAGAGAGAGAGAGAGAGAGAGAGAGAGAAGTCAAACATTTTCTGAAATATTTTCTATTTTGGTAACAGAAAACATATAATTTATATTTGTATTTATATTAGGCGCAATCTTTATTTCTGTAAGTTTTTCTCGCATATTATTAAGTTTATAATTCTATTACTATTTCTTTTCACTCCCGCAACTCTAATCCACTTTCAATGTGAGTCTCAATTACATAAAATTGTTACTTTTACATCAAGCAAAAAAAAAAAAGAAAAAAAAAAAGCAGTATTACAAACTTGCAACAAATTGGTAATTTAAAAAAAAAAATTAAAATCATGAAAAATTTTAACACCTCATCTTGCAACTGATATAATTGCAGGTTTCAGTACAGCGTTACAGCCAAGCTATGATGTAATGTCACTTTTGATGGCTCCATTCACTGGGATTCCGAAGATGCTTCAAGATTTCCGTGTCTTGCAACTGATATAATTGCAGGGTTCAGTACAGTGTAACATGGTTTCAGGAATCTTTATTTTTGAGACAGATTGAGTCAAGCTGTATCAATATGTAAATGTAATAAGAGAAAATATAATACTTTTGATAAGAAAAAATAATACTTTTATATCAAAATGTAAAAGTATTACAGTTGTCATCAAAAGTATTACGTTTTCTCTTATAAGTAATATAAACACTTTATTCCAAATTAGTATTACATTTGCTAGTATAAGTATTACATTTAATCTTGGCCCGATCCATCTCACAGAGAAGAACATATGAAACAGTCGCACACAAGTTTTTGCCCTAATTAAATTGAATGTTTATTTTCATAAATATAAATTCAATTCTAATATTAATTAAATCAAAATTTGAATTATGTATTATAAATAGTAATATAATTATACATTATATATTAATTATTAGATATCCCTGGTAAAACAAAAAATTAATTTAATAATTTTAGATGTGGAGGGAAATCCACTCTCACTGATGGACTAATCAATGGTGGACAAATTATTCTGTGGACTCGGGTCAAAAACACAATTGACATACTGAATGCTCACAATTTTGTAAAAGGTAAATTGTACATGTGAACATTTATTATGTAAATTGTGAACCTTCAGTATGCAAATTGTGTATTTTGAACCCGGGTCCACCTTGCAATGTGGATCTTGGTCCATGGTATAGTAATTGTCAATGGTGTGCGTTGGATAAATCTAGTCTTGTGACGCAACTACTCTTAACAATAATCAAACTTAAAACGTTGTGATTCTCGAATCAACAACATGATAAACTTAGTTGAGGTTGCCCAAAATATATTAGAGTATTTTTTCCAAATTTTAAGATTCACTTATTTGTTACTTTCCCTCTATATTATTATATATTTAATTACGAGAGATGCAAATGGATATACATTATCAAACTTGGATTTTCCGATAATTTTAAAAATGTGTAATAATAACTTGGATATTCCTATATATGAATTGTGGTCCATGTTAGTCCATGTACACTTGGGAACTCCAACCATTCAATCTTTGTTGGTAGATATATGCAATTTTCGCATGCATATTTTTCACATGTAAAATAATATATGTACTCCCATGTCATGTCTACCCGGCCTTCATCAATCAGTTTATCACTACTATAAATATCATCTGATATACCAACAAAATCATATAATACTAACTGCCACACGTACTAAACTGAACTAAACTAAGGATACGCGCGCCACTCTTTTATACCTGAAGAGTGATGATGACCTTATCTCCATTTATGGCTTCTCAACCATCTTTAGCCTTCACTGTGACAAGGCAAAAGCCTGAGCTTGTTGCTCCGGCAGAGCCGACTCCACGCGAAATCAAGTACCTTTCCAACATTGATGACCAACAAGGTCTGAGGTTTCAAGTTCCATTTATACATTTTTACCGCAATGAACCTTCCATGAGTGGGAAGGACCCCGTGCAGGTTATACGTCAAGCTTTAGCTAAAGCACTTGTTTTTTTCTACCCCTTCGCCGGTAGACTCCGGGAGGGACCTGGACGGAAGCTGATGGTGGATTGCACCGGTGAGGGCGTCATGTTCATCGAGGCTGATGCTGACGCCACACTCCAACACTTTGCCGTTGGAGGTGAACTCAAGCCTCCATTTCCGTGTTTTGATCAACTTCTTTATAATGTTCCTGGTTCTGCTGAAATTCTCAACTGCCCTTTGTTCCTTATACAGGTAACTATATATATACCTACAACTCAATTGGTTTGTGGGAGTAGATCGTGGGTAAGGATATGGATGGAGTCGTGATAGTCAAGAGAATTACACCTAATTAAGAGTTAATTCTGTGGGAGGTTCCTTGTCTTTGATGACAATTCTAAATTTAGTTTCAGACTATTTGTTTTTGTTATTTTACATCGCAGACTATTATTTTTGGACACTTTTAGTCTTTCTCATGATTTTTTTTTCTATTTTTAGTAAAGACATTTTTGTCTCTTCATATTTTTCTTTTGTTATTTTTTTGATTTAATTTCAATCAGTTTAATTGGTTTATGACTTTACTAAAAATTAGTTGAAAAATATGGTTACTACAAATCAAAAGTGACTAAAAAAACATCATTGCGCAATATTTTGTAGGTGACTCGTCTAAGGTGTGGGGGTTTCATTTTTGCTTTACGCCTAAATCACTCCATGTCTGATGCCTGTGGACTAGTCCACTTCTTGAATACCATAGCCGAAATTGCAAGAGGTGCAGAAGCTCCATCGGTTTATCCAGTATGGCAACGGGAGTTTTTCGACGCCCGTAACCCTCCCCGCATAACATGCACACATTATGAGTTTGAGGAGGTACCGGCAGATTCAACGGGAGCAAACATTCCACTCGACAACCTCGTCCATCGTTCTTTCTTCTTCGGACCTACTGAGATTTCGGCCTTACGTAGCTCTCTCCCACCCCATTTGCTCAAATGTTCCAGGTTCGAGGTGGTAACAGCTTGTCTTTGGCGCTGCCGTACCATTGCCATGGAATTCGACCCCAACGATGAGGTTCGGATCTTTGGCACAGTCAACGCACGTCCTAGGTTAAAAAATCCCCCGGTTCCAAATGGCTACTATGGCAATGCTTTTGTTTATCCAGGAGCAAAATCAACTGCGGGCAAAGTGAGCAAAAGTCCATTGTCTCACGCACTCGAGTTGGTCACAAACATAAAATCTAGCTTTACCGAAGAGTACATTAAATCGGTAGCCGACTTGATGATCCTTAAGGGACGGCCAACGTTCACTTTGCAAGGGACTTTTATTGTGTCAGATGTTACTCGTGTTGGATTCCCAGAAATAGATATGGGATGGGGCCAGTCGGTTTTTGGTGGGCCGGCTCACGGAGGTGTGGGTGGTATTCCCGGCTTAATAACCTTTTACATACCATATGAAGATAACAAAGGCGACCATGGGATACTGGTTCCGATGTGCTTGCCGGCGATTGCAATGGGGAAGTTTGTGAAAGAGCTTGAAAACTGCTTAATGAAGTGATGAACTTCATCGTCCCAAAATTCAATGCATTTAATTTATATGTGGTAGTTTCACTTTGATGTTAACTGCATGTCAACGTACGAATTGTCTACGTGTATCTTGTTATTTATTGTTGTCGACAAAAATATGGAGCACCCGGTATTATCGTGTGTTTATAAAATATTAAAATTATATAAGTTGGTACGGTGTGAAATATTGATCGAACTTTCTTTACTTTGAGTTAATTTCTTCTTATTGTATACGTTCTGCAGTTCTAATAATACTTGTCACATGGTCTTTTAAACTTTTTTTTTTTTTTTTTTTGTGCGTATGCATATATAATTATTTAATTAATTAATAAGTTGATACAAAAATTGTGACTTCTTGTGATGCATAGAGTTGTATTTTTGAAGCTCGTTAAATTAAAGATTTATCTATTATATTACCGTTAAAAGAAAAGGGAATGGTAGATAAACCCCTCTCAAAATTCTCAAAAAATGGCTAGAAGCACTAGGTGACTAGATTGCCATAAATACGCTCGATTTGTGATTAGTGACGCTCTGATCTATTTGCGAATATTGCAAAAAAAAAAAAAAAAAAAAAAAAATCTAATCTAAGCAGGTTATATTATCTGAGATTACAAAGAGTTTGTGATGATATATTGTTAATGTTCGATGACCACATTCATTAGCATGTATTTTAGCTACAATAATGAGATCAGAGTTAGGTCAAAATTTCAAGACACTCTTTAAATAATTCATATTTTTTTACTATAAAAAATAGAGAATATTGGGGGCTTTGATGTTCTGTGTGCTTGACGAGCTTAGGATTGATAAATCACGAGAGTTGGCAATTTCTAGTTCTAATCTTTGTTTATCTATTAATGAGAGTGACTCGTAGACTAGGATACTATGTGTATCATTTCAATTCCTTGTTATGAGTTATTCCCCAATATTATAGATTTATTGCATCTAGAATATAATGTTTCCTAGCTTGAGTTATTTTTCTTTTACTTTGCGTTATATATTCTCTTGATAATGTGTATATCTTGTCTTAGTTGTTATTGTCATTGACTAGTCTTCAATTGCTTAACTTGTAGCGTACTAAGAGTATTTTCTAAGATTAATGTCTTATTATTTATTATCACATATTACGTGTCATAACCTACCATCTCTAGAAAATGACATTACACTCTATCTTTATCACATTGCAATATTTTTTTTGGTTGAAATCACATTGCAATATTATTTAACCACTCAGCATAATATAATTATTGCTTGTCAGATTCACTATGACAAATTTAAGAAATAAAATACAAAATAACTATATAGTTTACACAATTTTAGAAACTCATTTACAAATTGTAACCACAATCTAGTATCACTGCATAATAAACTCAAACCACCCAATTGCAAGATTTTTCATATGTGCATCATTTATAAAGAGTGTCTAACCCAATAAAAAATTTATGAGGAATAATAAAATAATTTCTTGAAACTTACAATAAAGCACAATACAAAAGAATTTTCTCAAGCTATCTGAAGTACTCTAAGATGTTGAATATAAGCTCCATCAATTGTTATACCCAGCAGCAGACTCAAACACTGCTGGAAATTATAGAATTTCCGACCATCTGAAAATGATATTAAATCAAGTCGAAAGTCTTGTTCCGATCACTTTTGGTATCCGGAAAAATCTTTGTTGCTATTTTCGACCACTTTTTACTTTCGACTTGATATAAGATCACTTTCAGGTGGTCGGAAATTTCATAATTTCCAACAGTGGCCTGGTGTGCAGTTGCCTCCACTCCACCCCTTATATATATATATATATATATATATATATATATATATATATATATATATATATATGTGTGTGTGTGTGTGTGTGTGTGTGTGTGTGTGTGTGTGTGTGTGTGTGTAGCATTAAATTATATATAAAATTTAAATTTATATATAAATTATTAAATATTTAAATAATTTAGTTGGTTGAAACTCTAAATTTGATATCAAATACCACATAGGTCCAAATCTCACTAGCAGTACTTACCCTTAGATTTTCTATTTTATTTTAAGGGTGTGTTTGGAAAGCAAGAAAATTTTTTCTGGAAAATGATTCATTTTCCAGAAAAAAATTTCTTTTTCAGTGTTTGGTTGCACTTCAGAAAATTGTCTTGGTGTGTTTCGTTCATTTTATGAAAAATGAGCATAATTATTTTTAATTTTAAATATTTAAAATATACAATGATAGTGGTGGTGGTGGTGGGTGGTACGTGGTGGGTGGGTTGGTGGTGGTGGTGGCGGCGGCGAGTGATTGACTGCTCCACTGCTGTAAACGGAAAATGACTTCCCCCCTCCCCTTGATGATTTCTAACTTGACTTTTGTCATTTACATTTCTAACTTATTTTGAACTTCATCCCTACTCAAATGATTTTCTGTGTCCGCCCTTGGTTATGTTATGGAACAGGGTCCATTTTGTATTATGGACCATAGTCCAAAAATTATGTTTGTAATTGACATATTTTGTATATACCATCAACGGTTTATTTGCCTATAAATAAATTAAGGATATAACATATTAATTATATACACTTGAAATGATAACTATAAACGCATTCTACCGCTAAAATCCATTTTGTTTAAACATATATAGGCCCTATTTGGTAAATGGGCTGTTAGCTGTTAGTTGTTAGCTGATTGTGTTAATTAGAGAGTATAAATAATTGATAACATTAGCTGATTGTAGAAAAATGTCTGGTAAATTAGTTATTAGCTGATAGCTGTTTGGTATAATTTCTTTTCTCAAAAAGTTAATTGAAAAAATTGCTTAGAATAGCTTTTTAAATTTTAGTCTTTTAGAGATGCAAAAAGCTAATTAACCAAAGAATTATATAATGGGGGTAATAATGGATGTTGCGGTGGCCAGGCAAGTACATTCCACATTTCCACGTAGGCGGCACGTAGTGCCATGCTACATGTTTTGTGCATGCATTTTAGTATTTTGTAAGGATTTGCTGCAGATATTTCACGACAGGCAGCAATAATTGTGGTTGATGCATGATTGTCTTTTCTTAAGGTATATATTATGACACGCTGATAAGTGTCAATGATGTAATGGCCCTGTTTGGTAAAAAATTAGCCTATAGGTTAATTTTGACTTATTTGACCACTATTAATTGTTTGATTTAGTTAAAATATCAATATAAATGTTTCGTTAATTAGCTTTTTTGCAACTCCAAAAGGTTAAAATACAAAAAGCTACTCCAAGCAACTTTTTCAATTAGCTTTTTGAGAAAAGAAATTATACCAAACAGCTATCAGCTAATAGCTAATTTACCAAACAATTTTTTTATAATCAGCTAATGTTATCAACTATTTATACCCTCAAATTAACACAATCAGCTAACAGCAAACAGCTATCAGCTAACAGTCATTTTACCAAACAGGGCCAATATTTTATGGGATATTTGGAAGGAATTTTGGGCTATAATTGGAGTCGTTTGATATCATATATGCTTAGAATAGCTTATTTTGATTAAAGTTATAAATAAGAATTAATTGTAGTTATATTTGTGCAATATAAGAAAACAATGCCTTTTCAAGTGCACTTCGACAACAGTTTGGTATTTTGATTATATCTTGGCCTAAGAGTGTCCAAATTAGATGATTCAAGTGGCATTGAAACGGAAATTCAAAGAGCTATAACTTTTCTAGAGACTACAAATTCCGATTTGGACATATTCAAGGTCAGAATCACGCCATAAGTTACCATGTGATGCAGCTCGTGACACCGACCAACTTCTGCAAGCTGCTTCTATTGGTCACACGGTCCATTACCGCGTGACACGAAGAAAAATTTCGGTTATAAATACAGCTTTGTTCTCATTTGCGGGGACATAAAAGCACATGTATATTTACTTTATTTCAGGTACAAAATCTATATGCACAAGGTACATAATTACATTACATGAGACATAGAAACGCATAAGACAGAACATATACACATACTTTTCAGTTATTAAAAAAATAAGGGATAAGGGTCAAATAGACCCTCCAACTATATATCAATGTTCAATTAGACCCTTAAACTAAAAAGACATTCAATTAGACCCATAAACTTGTTAGATTTGTGCAATTAACTTATTTAATAGGTTACCGAAAGGTAACCTGTAAACTTTGCTTACATAACTTGTAAAATTCTATTTAAAAATAAACAAAAATTAAATTAAAGTTTTTAAAAATTAATTTCCTTTAAAAAAAATCATCTCCATTAAGTTTCTTCAAACTGCCATGGCGGACTTCTGCAAGAGACAAGAAGCCATAGCAGCAGCTGCCATGGAGATGCCCATGGATTCTTTGTCCATGGCAGCGCCCCATGGATTCTTTGTCCATGGCAGTTGCTGCCATGGACAAGAAGCCATGGCAGCAGCTTCCATGGAGTTGCCCCATGGCTTCTTGTCCATGGCAGCAGCTTCCGTGGAGTTGCCCCATGGATTCTTCGTCCATGGCAGCAGCTGCCATGGACAAGAAGCCATGGCGGCTAGGCTGCCATGTTTTTTTTTTTTTTTTTTTTTTTTTTTTTTTTTTTTTAATTTAATTTAATTTAACTTTTTATGAATAAAAATTATTATTTTAATATTTATAAAATATAATTTTAAAAAAATGTTAATCTAAGTGGCATCTTATGTGGCATGTGACCTAGAAGTAACATACTATCATAGGTCAAATAAGTTAATTGTATAAATTTAATAAGTTTAAGGGTTTAATTGGAGGTTATTTTAGTTCGAGGGTCTAATTGCACTTTGATTTATAGTTAGAGAATCTATTCGACCCTTATCTTAAAAAATAAAATATAACATGAATTAACCAATAAATAATTACGTCAAAATTAAAATTCGAAACTACTTTGTTTAGGAACATGGTCCATAGTATAACGATTGGTTTTAGAACTGTCCCAATAAATTTATTGGGCTTTAGTACCCAATCTACCAAACTTGAACTTTATACATAGTACTCCATTATATATTTATTGGGCTGGACAACACAACACCAACACCAAAATAAAATTGAGCAAGATATAATATCAATTGTTATATCATTGATAATGTCTACCTTGCATTGTGGATCTTAATCTAACAGAATATTCAAATTATGTATGTGCAGTGAAATGTCTTTAGTTAATAAATTTTATACCTACTACGTTTAACATATTATGTACATGCAATTAATAAATTATGTATTTATTACAATTACAACCGTTAACATATTATGTATATGCAATTAATAATTTATGTATCTGTAGTTAATATATGAGTTAATACCATCTGAGGTCCTTCGAGTATAGTGGTTTTGCCACGTTTAGTCCTAAACTTTCAAAGTGACCATCTGTGGTCCTTCGACTTTCAAATTTAACCATTCGTGGTCCAAGTTAACCATCCATGGTCCTTCAACTATTAAATTTTAACCAACCATGGTCCTTTCAAGAGGACCACGACTGGTTAAATTTCGAAACTTGAAGGACCATATGTGGTTAACTTGGACCACGAATGGTTAAATTTGAAAGTCGAAGGACCATAGATGGTCAATTTGAAAGTTTAGGACTAAACGTGGCAAAACCACTATACTCGGAGGACCTCAGATGGTATTAACTCTTAATATATTATGTATCTTCGATTGATTTATAGATATATAATATTTTTACTGCATATACATAATTTGATTGTTATTTTGGATTAGGATTCACAATAAAAGATAAATCATACTCCATTGTATAATTTTCCGATATAATATGGCCATAAATTGCATTGTAGAACATGATTCACATTTTTGCAGATAATGCCAATATACATTTGTGTATAAAAACAACCCAATTATTTTTCTGATAACCCAGCCTAGCTTCATTTTGGAAGACAGCTAGAGGGCATTATTGTCCAAAAAAATAAAAAATCTGCAATGGTATTCAGCATGATGAGCGCCATCCCGCGGGGACCATCGACACCGCCGCTAACGACAACACCATCGCCGGCAACATCGCTACCGGTCCGTACAATTCCCGGCAGTCACGGGTGGCCTTTGTTAGGGCCGTTATCAGACCGGCTGGACTATTTCTGGTTCCAGGGCCCCAAGACCTTCTTCAAGAGCAGAATTGAGAAGAACAAGAGCACGGTTTTCAGGACCAACGTTCCCCCCACTTTCCCTTTCTTCCTCGGCGTTAACCCCAACGTCATCGCCGTCCTCGACGTCAAGTCTTTCTCCCACCTTTTCGATATGGACCTGGTGGAGAAGTCCAATGTTCTCGTCGGAGACTTCATGCCCAGCGTTAGCTTCACCGGCGACATGCGGGTCTGCGCCTATCTCGACACTTCTGAGACCAAGCACACTCAGGTATATATATATATAAACTCGATCTTACTCTTTTTTTTTTCCCAAGATTTAATTTATATCTAATTTTCCGGCGGGTATCATCATAGATCTGTAAAACAAGCATCGCAGCCGTACACCATACTTGCCGGCGCTCGAATTCGTGTTTTTTTCTACTAGATTTTGAGTAAATAACATAGATTTTATCATCTGATATATCTATAAAAGCATTTTATCTAATTTTATACTAAGTTACATATATAATTTTTCAAATAAGCTAAGTCTGGAGTCTTGTATAGTATAGAGAATTTTGTATTTATGTCAGAAGTACCATGTTTTTGGTTAGCGATTGGAAAACAAATTATTTCAAGTAGTTATTATTATATTATTGTAATTGTAATTAGACAAGAGTCAGTAGATATGATACCATTGTTATATAAATGCAGGCAAATAAGCCAAAAATGTCACTTTCTAGTGAACAGTCAAATCACTCAGTGTTAACATTAGCCTTAGACTTTTCATGACACAAATTTAAATATCTCAATTTTTCAATTCGCAAGGTGTGTCTCAAAACTAAATTAACTCTCGCGTAAGACTTGTTTCCTGTGGTAGGGTGAAAGTTCGATCTTTTACAGTTTGACATTTAAACAAAATTAAATTGACTCGTTTACCTCCTTTGAATTCATGAATCTAGAATATAGTACCTTCAACATTGTCGGGAAAGCTAAATTATTAAACAAAAAATATCTTCATTTTTCATCATGTTTTTCTTCTGTTTGAATTGTTGTGGTCCTGGATCACATTGCCACATATATACAAACTTCTAAAATAATGTATTCTTACTTTTATACTTTATTTTATACTTACCTATCACCTAATGCAAACAAAAAGTTTATAACAACTTTTATTGTTTTCTTTTCTTTTTTAATAATACATATAGAAATTTTACTAAAAATACAAAATCTAGAATATAGTTAGACAAATTAAGAAAATCTGAAATATCAAAAAGAAAAAAAAAATCTCCATTTATCTTCAAGATTTTAATTTTCCTGTTTGAATAGTCTTTAGCAACATCCATATTACATTTGTCACACTGTCACATATATACTAACTTCTAGAATATTATATTCTTATTTTTACTTTATTTTATACTAACCTAATTTACACTGGTTAACTCAAAACAAAAGGAACTACGACTTTTTTTCTTTTTTTTTTTAATGATGATGATATAAATATTTTTATAATAATATAATATGCTATACCGTAGTAATGATGAAGACTAATTTTTGAAGCTTCAATAATGGCAATGGCAGGTCAAGAACTTTGCAGTAGACATCTTGAAACGAAGCTCAGCTACATGGGTTCCGACGCTTACAAGCAAGCTAGACACGATGTGGGGATCCATCGACGCCGAGCTTGCAAAATCCGGCTCCGCCGGCGTCTTATCTCCGCTCCAAAATTTCCTCTTCAGCTTCTTCGCCCTCACCCTCCTCGGAGCCGACGTATCCAAGTCGCCGGAAATCGCCAGCTCCGGCGCCATCATGCTCGACAAATGGCTGGCTATCCAGCTAGCCCCCACCGTCAATATCCCCGTTCTCCAACCCTTGGTAGAGATTTTCCTCCACTCTTTCTCCTACCCTTTCTTCCTCGTCAAAGGAGATTACCAGAAACTGGTTGATTTCGTGGAGAAAGAGGCGTCGGAGGTGCTGAGCCGCGGCGTGACCGAGTTCCAACTCACCGAGAAAGAAGCCGTTCACAACCTCCTCTTCATTCTCGGCTTCAACGCCTTCGGAGGGTTCTCCATCTTTCTCCCTGTCCTCCTGGGCAATCTCGGAGACGAGAAGAACGCGGGTATCCAAGAAAAGCTGAGAAACGAAGTCCGGGAGAAAGCCGGCACCAACCCCGACAATTTAAGTTTCGAGAAAATCAAGGAAATGGAACTCGTCCAATCATTCGTCTACGAAAGTCTCCGACTCAGCCCGCCGGTTCCGAGTCAGTTCGCGCGAGCCAGGAAGGATTTCCAGCTGAGTTCTCACGACTCGGTGTACGACATCAAGAAAGGAGAGCTCCTGTGCGGGTTTCAGCCGTTGGTTATGGTGGACCCAAAGGTGTTCGACAATCCTGAGGATTTTGTGGTGGAGAGGTTTACGCAGGAGAAGGGGAAGGAGTTGTTGAACTATTTGTATTGGTCGAATGGGCCGCAGACTGGGATGCCCACTGCGGCGAACAAACAGTGCGCCGGCAAAGATATCGTCACTCTTACGGCTTCCTTGTTTGTGGCTTACGTTTTGCAGAGATATGACTCCATTTCTGTGTCTTCTGGTTCTGTCGTAGCTGCCAAAAAGGCAAGCTAATCTGAGTCTGGAAAATGGATCTGTGTACGTTAATATGTCTACAAATTCAACTTTAATTAAACGCTCCTAATATGTGTGATTCAATTCTGAACTTAGAATTTTAGTTGAAAAAAATTCATAGTATAAGCAATCTTGCTACTAATTATTATAACTTGATATAATTGTCAATATACAGATTTGCAACAGTGTAAAAGAAGACACGCCAGAGCCCCAGACTTCAAAATTATTGACCATGGAATCCCATCTTTTCCACTTCCAAACAAGCCTTTGAGAAATGCCCAAAACATTAGTATTACCCAGAAGCTGCAAATTACTTCACCCACACCCCACTCCGCTTTTCCCTGCTGTGTAAATCTCCACAATCCAATAAACAGAGCTGCCATGTTCACCAACAAAATGGTTGTACCAGGGACAAAAAACGGCGAATGATCGAACGTAAATCCAGTGTTGGACTTTTTGTCCTGTGTATGATCTTCATCTTTTTTTGTGACTTCAAATACCGTTTCGGAGAATCCTAAACGCTTAAACATCACAGTAAGAAATCCGAATAACCATGAAGCTGAAGACATTATTCTCCACATTCTTTGGTTGTTCCACCATGCTCGTATCGACTCCTTTTCTTCCATGTATTCCCATAGAGTGTACAAGTTGTATATGATGAAAATAGACGCAGGTATAACAATGGCCACTTCATTTCCCTGCACAGAAACCAACTTAAGTTACTCATAACAGATCTTCCCAAACTAAGAAGGCCAATAGGTCGTTCCGCTAGGAGTTAGAACATTATGGTTACCAAGTCAACCGTCTGACCAGATGACCAAAAAAAATATTTGGTATGTTATATGGTTGTGAAAAACATAAAATTGTGTGGTTATACCTTTGGTAGGAAGTGAGAGTTGGTGATGAGGCAATAAGGTGGGAGAAAAGCATAGCATAGTTCAAAAATGGGGCGCACAGGCCAAAGTATAGAGATCATATAGGCCAAACATTGCCTAAACTGGAGGTTCCCAAATAAGGCAGCAAATATTGGGCATTTCATGCTAAATAGTATTTCCGTATGGCCAGAGGCCCATCTCTTCATTTGGTTCAACGAGCCCAGCCCGGTTGACGGTGTACATCCCAGGAAACCAGGCCGCTCCGGCACACAGAACCCGGTTTTCCAACCCATTCTTTGAATACCAATTCCGGTCAGAATATCTTCCGTCACAGATCCATACCGCCATCCAATCTACAATATAATACATCAACAAAATCTTCTATCACAATCCACTCAGATCATACGTTGACCAATAGGATTATCAACTCAATCAATCCTATTCCTAGTGTAATAAACATTTTTCTACTTAATTATTATAAAAATTACTTACATTATGGCCCCAAGTTGTGCCAAATTCATAACCGCAATTGGCAACTTGGGATGCCGCCTCAAGGGAATATGAAAGAACACCGAACGTCTCTGAACTTAACGATCCTGATAAGGTAGTGGTTGCTGACGTTACGAATATCTTTGATTTTCCATATATCTTCTGTAGGTCATGGTCTGTCAATTTTTCTAAAACCAAACAAATGCAATTAAAAACGTTAAAAGTTTTTTGTTTTTTGTTTTTTTTTTTTTGGGCAACTAACAAAATTTAAAACAAATTTCACAATTGCTTATAGGATTGAAGTTGCATACCAGCAGTGACGGTGTCATTTGGCGATAAACCATAGATTACTTTCCGTCTATGGAAGCAGCCGGTCCCATCATAAAATGATCCTTGAATTGCAGCATTTCCTCTCCCCAAACACTTCACAAACAAAACAACAAATTGGATATATGAAACTTAATAATAATTAATGTTCAATTAAAAGCAAAATAAATATGAAAAATGCAGAGGTTTTCACCTACATGATATATGATTTTATACTGACTCGCATAAGGGTCATCTTTCAATCCATCGTAAAAAGTCTGAGGAAATTGTACAAATCCCGTGTCCCTTTCATCCTTTGCGCCAAGCAAAAAGCACATAGCGTGGAGCACTACTTCTGGGTTATTTACGTAGAAATCACAGTCCACATTTAACATAAATGGTGCATTTGTCATCACTCCTGACACTCTCGTCTGTAACAAATTAAAATAATTGTCTCGTCATGTTTATACATTGAAGTCATTATGATTTGGGTTTGTAATACATATGGTAATTACCAAAACATTCATGGCGCCAGCCTTGAAATTATGTTGATGCTTTGGACGCTTTTCTCTGGAGATGTAGATTAGGTGAGGCACACCGACAGCCAAAGATTCGTCGTTCTCACAGATTACCTGTAATCAATTCATGTTTCACATTCTGTCACTGATCAATCTTAACGAATATATGTGTATATATATATATAGTTCTACCCAATCTATAATAATACCTTTATGATTGTAGAATGGTCATTGGGATCAAGATCTGCAAAAGTTGCGAATTTGTTGAATAGGGAGGGTTTTTGGGTGGCATATTCGATCTTTCCACACAGATTTGCATATTCATCCTGCAATTTGCACAGTACACGAGAATCAACATGACAGTTACGTTGCAGGGATGGATTGTAAATAAAATGTTATAATGCGCGCGCGTACATTCATTTTCTTCCATTCACGTCGGAATTCCGGGGAGCTTTCCGGCGGGAATGTGTGGTCGGCGTTGAAGTACCGGAACGGAGCTCTCACGGCGACGTTGTACTTCTTACAAAAGGGAACCCAGAGCTTAGCGAATTTGGAGGCTTCGACGAGAGCATAGAAGGTAACAGGGGATGCAGAGTCGTCTGAGACGTAACAAGCTAGCTTGTTCGCCGGATATTCCAGTGCCAACAGCGACAGCACGGTGTTGACCGTCAGAATCGGCGGCTCCAGCTCCGGGTTGGCCGTCGTGACGAACATGTCCACCGCCGGAAACTCACAGCTCCCATTCTCCACCCTAAAAACACAAATTAATTAAAAATACTCATCACAATGAATTGATGAACATTCCTAAAACGTAACCCAAGCAAGAAAACCACAAAAATTAAAGTTACCATTCCAAGAAGCGTTCTGGGTAAGTAGTGGTTTCAACCTGATTCCACTTGGTGCTGACCACAAGAACCCAAATGAAAGTGAACCAAGACTCGCACACGAGGGCCAAGAGCCAAGTGTAGTAGTAGCCATGGCTATGGAGATTCCAAACTCTATAGGCGATGAGCGAGAGGAGAAGCAGAAGAATGACGACCTCCACCGCTCGTGAAACCGCATTGTTCCGAACTTTGGTTTCGTAAAGAGGAAAGGGCGGTGGAGATTTGGGTGCCATGGCAAGCAGTAAGCTAGCCAGCAATGGTGGGATCGGAGGAATGCTCAATCAAATGTGTCGTGGCCACTACGTTTATAAACCTCATTAAAATTTGTCGTGTCGTGGACAGATAAGAAAGGGCACAACTATTATTGGGATGGTGTTGACCGCTGCAACAACCATGAAGTCGTCGCTTATTGGGTTTGTTCTTCCACTTTCAGTCGCGCGGCGGCGGCGGCCTATTATGACCGTTTGGTTCGGCAGCTGGGCTGTATGGTGATCATAATCTGCCATTATTGTCGGTCAAATTGTAAACTATGGATGGCCATTGCCCAATTAGTCGTTGCTTCTTGGGATTATCTTGTTGGTTATAATAAATTTTGGTTTAAAAATAAAAAGCACAATGATAACGTCTTATTAATCACCATTAATATTTAAGTCAATTTTTTTAAAAAAGTTCTTTTTTTTTTTTTTTTTAAACATAAAAAAGTTCTTTTTAATATCATCAATTCTGGAATTCTACACTCTAGTCTCTATCCTAAAAACATTACCATTATTGAAAAATCTTTAAAAATTACATTTACCTTTGAATAAAATAAAATGTATAACTTTGTTGTCTAAACCAACTTTTTAAAGATACGGTGTATTTATAATGATTTGATAGAAAAAAGAAAAAAAAATCAAATCCATCATTCTTATACTCCCTGTACATCTAAACAACTATTATCACTTTGACCATATATATATATATATATATATATATATATATATATATATATATATATATATATATATATATATTTACTATATACTAATAAGAGCCCAAGAGAGTTAGGCCTATAATGGGTAGAAAAAATGGCGGTCACAGATTTTAATCAAATGAATGGCTCAGATTGATTAAAAGATTGATCAGAATTAAATTTTACACTAAAATTTCCTAAAATACCCACACACCGTTACTAATTCCGTTAAAATTTTAAGAATTGCCGTTAGTTCACCGTTAACTTACTCATTGATTTCAATAAAAAAAGGTCTTAGGTTCGAACCTCATCCCAAACAAAGTTGGCATAATTAGTACGCTATTTTACTCTTATTAAATTACATAAATAATAATTTAGTAGTTACAACAAAAAATAATACATATACATTTCTTTAATTTAAAATTATGTGTCCACAATGTCTTTATTCAAAAAAAAAAAAAAAAACTATTCATTATCAATAAATTAAATAAGATAAATAATTTTATTAGTTATATTGTCTTTATTTTTCTTCAATATAAAAATTCTTTATATTCAAATTTATTAATTGATTATATTCGCTACATTGTCCTTACAATGTCTTTATTCAGTAAAAAAATTATTAATTATTAATAAATTAATTAAAAGAAATATTTTCATTATATTGTCTTTATTTTTTTGAAATGTAAAAATTTTTACATTCAAATTCATCAATTGATTATATTCACTACATTATCTATTATCTTTTTTTGTGCACTATTTTTCTAATTAAATATCAAAGTTATAACATAAAATAATGCTATATATTTATTTACCAAGTATTTTATTAATACCATGAAAAAATTAAAAAAATATAATTAATAAAGTCAACCATATTAACTACTTGAGAGATTTGTGACAAAGAGAGTATTCAAATCACACAACAAATTGAAGTGAGAACTACATCGCAATGTCCTTGTTTGACAATCAGCAGTAGCGGTTAGCGTTAGCGGATTTGACCAGCGAATTTATTTAATTATTAACATTGGGTAGAAAAAATGACCGCCAAATTAGTAAATCAAATGAATGGTTCATATTGTTCAGGTTTTAATTTTTTTTCTTTTAAGATTTTCTAATTTATGGTTCATATCCTTTTCTAATTTATCCTTAATTATATGATTATCCATTTAACTTTTCCGTTAATTCACCGTTAGTCTAATATAGAATTATAACTACACCATTAATCTAATTCTAATATTAAAGTAGTCTTAATAGAACTTAACCACAAATCCTAATGTCAGAATCTCCTCAAACAATATTAGTATATATTTAATATTTTATGCCCTAATTTTTATTTGTTCTCCCTTATGTCCCGTATTTGGTTTCAACCATACCTATACAATTATTTTATTGACAATTATAATCAATATTGACTATATTATCTTGCATTTGTAAACTTAGAATTACCTATTTAACCTGCACGGGCTTAGTTCAATGGTTTAGTGGGTAGTATTTGGGAGAAGAGACCAAGGTTTGAACCTCGGCGGCGGCAATGCGGGAATTATGTCCAAAGTGGGCAGATTCCTTGTGCGTATCAGCATTTGGCCCTGTCTGCTGAACCATTGAGTCACCGTGATTTAAAACTTCCCACAATGCTCTGTCGGGTCGGAGTGTGGGGGGCCCTTGGGGTTGGGGACTCAACCTTTGGGAGAAGAATCACTTATTTAAATACGCAAATTCAACCTTCAATTATCTATGCATGAACAATTTCAATATAATCTTGCCTTAATATACTTTAAAGTACTTATTTAAAAAAAAAAAACATTGGGCATTATCTCAATCGCGCAATGCGTGTAAAAAACTAGTATATATATATATATATATATATAGAGTATAGACTACAGCATCTTCAATGAAAAACAATTTTCTTCCAACTCACCAACTTAGCTCCAGCTATGCCATGTGGCCATGAAAAGACGGACATATTGGATTATTATTAGCCTAAATTTAATACTCTCATACTTTAAAAGTAAATTTACTTCTACATCATCATATTTACAATTGTTTTACTATTTTTTATACATTCCAATAATATTATATATCTCTCACTTTTAAAAGTAAAATCAATGTTATATCACAATAATAAATTAATATATTTTTCTAATAAATTTGTACATGTATAATATATTAATATAATATAGTAACTATATAAAAGCTGCCATTTGACAGCTTTTGTAGTGTTAAATAAAAAAAAAAAAAAAAAAAAAAACTTTGTAGCCATATTAGCTTGAAATTAAAGAGGTTCATTTGCAGGGATAAATTCAATATAATCTTAGACATCTTCATATTGTTAGAACTTAGGACATCTTCAACTTTTATTTATTTATTTATTTATTTTTAGAATTTTTTTTCTCAAGTACGAAATGGAAGAGAAGAGAGAAAAAATTGACAAAAAAATTAAAAATAAATAAATAAAAAGTCTCTTTATGCACTCATTGAGTGCAATTACTGCACGCAACATGAAATAACGCAAATATTTTAAAAAATCTACAAAATCCCCTAAAAAAATTAATTTCTTGCAATGTGGAGATGGATATGTATTATACTAAGTTGACCATGCGGAAAAAAGTTGACCATGCGGAAAAAGAAGTATCCATAATTATTAGAGATATACCGTGATATACATTGTTGTATTTATATATGTATAGAGGTAGAACACTTTTTAAAACATCTTAAATGTTTTCAACATATATTAATATTATAGTAATATAGATGAGAGTTAAGCAAGGCATCAACTTCAATCACTACCACTGAATTTTTTTAATGGATGAAAACAAAACGTAAGGTTGTCACGATTAGCTCATACTATCTGTAAACTTTATTCCTGATTAATTAATTTGGGTTATTAATTAAGTGGATGTTCTTCATAAGGAAGGTTACGTTGGAAGCTTAAGCTAAAGTTTTTTCAAAGAGGGAAAAAGAAAAGATGAAAACGCCAAGCAAGTTTTTTTTTGGGTTACGAAAGAAACCCACAACTATTACTTAAGAGTGTACATTAGATAAATCTCATTTATGTGTAATAATTAACAAATTATACAAAAATTAAACTACATTAAAAAGATCTTAAGTGATAAATTCAACCGAAAAAAGTGTTTAGTGATAATAATTTATGTATTATAATTATACTCACATGCGAATATTTATTCGGCCGAGAGAGAAGTGGTAGGTTTACATACATGGTCCATCACTCCAGACCTTAGTTTGGTAGAACCGTAGAAGCCACACGTTTTTATAGAACAGGGAGCAAAGTCTACGATATTTATTTGGAATATAAGGACCCAGGTCAACGGCAAATTATGTTGTGCATCTTAATGCAGTATGATACGGATGCAAAAACGACGTCGTTATGCATCAAAACGCGCGTCCTAAAAAAAAATAATTTTGATTCTCAACAAACATACGGATGCAAAAACGACGTCGTTATGCATCAAAACGCGCGTCCTAAAAAAAAAACAATTTTGATTCTCAACAACAACATTATGTTACTCACTTTTTAGTTCATTCATTATGGATGTGTAATTATGCAATTCTGATTTTTTTTTTTTTTAAGTTAGGTCAACCGGTACATTATTTTTTTCTGATTTTTTTTTTTTTTAAGTTAGGTCAACCGGTACATTATTTTTTAATATTTAATATTTACCTTTTACAGATACTACAATGGAATAGAGCTAGTAACTGGCTCTATTACTCTATTAGATTGTAATATTTGTTCATATACTTTCACAAAGAACCAATAACGCCTTCACGGAGGATTGAACTCGTAACCTTTCAAATGAAAGTCCAACTCGGGTACCATTAAACAACATAATCTTGGTAAAATGTGTACTTGATATTTATATATGTAGCACAAAATTAAAGTTGGGAAACAATTTATTTTTTTTTTTTTTTGTAATTACTACAATTTAATCTATTTGTAATATCTGCTCAATATGATATGCCAGTAATGTCATCAAATTATTACTTTGAAAGAGTTTGTGAGCATCATAGTTTGGTATATTAAATTAGCATCAACTAATAAATAAAAATTATGCCATTGACCATTAATGAATATTCAAGGGCACGGAAATGAATTCAATAAGCGACACGGACGAGGCGGATACGTAAGTTGAACTCCACGGACATTGAAAACTTGAATTCAAATATGAATGAAGGCGGAGAGCATAGTGGCAAAAGAGAACTTAAATTGTACACAACTCTGAAAGAGAAGTTTCAATTGTGTTGAACTAAAGTTATACTAAAAAAATTAATCATGATAAAAACATTTCAAAAAAAAAAAAGATTTTATTTTCTTCCTTTATACTATAAGAAACTCACGAAGGAATGTATAATAATATAAAATGAGGCAAATTTGCATTTGCTAATATAATATTGTGGGGATTGATCTGATTTGCTTAAATTTGTATAATTTAGCTTTATTACTATTTTCTTGTATTTAAAAAAATTAAAGAGTAGAAATCACATGATAATATTACATATTCAATTCCCACAGTATAATGTGAAATAGTAGGTGTTTTGTTTACACAAATTAAATCAGTGTACAGATTTGCAGGCATGGAAAAAGAGCAGTGCGAGTCCCCCGGACTTTAAAACAGTGGACAATGGAATCCCAAACTTTCCCTTTCCAAACAACCCCTTAAGAAACGCCCAATACATTAATATTACCCAAACACTGCATATTGCTTCTCCTAAACTCCAACTCTTATTCTGTTTAAAATCCAGAAATCCAATAAACAAAGCTGCCAAGTTCACCAGCAAAATGGTTGTGCCGGGGACAAACAACGGAGATTCATCAAACGTGAACCGTCCGACCTTGGAGTCATCATCCTTGTCTAGAGCTTCGTCGCTCGAATGATCTTTCTTGGTGACTTCGAACACCGCTTCAGACAATCCAAAAACCTTAACAACCCCACTTAGGAATCCGAACAACCATGACCCAGATGCGTAAACTCTCAACATTCTTTGGTTGTTCCACCACGCCCGCAACGACTCCCCGGTTTCGATGTATTCGAATAGACCGTACAAGTTGTAGATAATGAAAATGGAAGCTGGTATTACAATGGCGGCTTCGTTTAGCTTTGGTTGGAAGTGAGAATTGTTGATGATGCAATACGCGGGGAGAAGAGAATAACATATTTCAAAAAAGGGCCGAATGGGCCAACCCATAATCCATAGATAGGCCAAGCATTGCCTGAAATGGAGCCTCCCAAATAGAGCCCAAATAATTGGGCTTTTCTTGCATATCAGTATATCCAGTGCTGCAGTGCCCCATCGTTTTTGTTGGGTCAACGCCGCCGGCCCACCTGTCGGTGAACTCCCAAGAAACCCAGGTGGGTTGGGATCACAATATACAGATTTCCAACCCTTACCGTGGATACTTACCCCGGTTTTCGTGTCCTCTCCGGCGCTTCCATACAACAATCCAACCTAAAAAATAATACGTAAAATATTATTGAGCATATAATCATTAATGTGCAATCCAATTATCAGTTTAGGTATTTAGTTGAGAGATGAAATACATGCTTCAATTTGGTATCAGAGTCATATTAAAAGTCATGAGTTCAAATCTCTGCATTATGTACTTACCTTTTGGCCCCAAGCAGTGCCAAATTCATAGACACAACTTGCAACTTCCTTAGCAGCCTCAAGGGAATTCGGGAATATGGGAATCTCAGGATACAAAGATCCGGATAAAATTTGAGTGGTTGATAAAGCGAAAGTTTTTGATTTGCCAAACATTTCCCATTGGTCCTTGTCAGTTGATTTCTCTAGTGGCAGAAAAGTATAGTATACAATAATAAATAGGAAAGTGATAAGAGTATTAGAGTCAATATATAATAAATAGGTGGGCCAAAATTCATTTAATAATGCATACCATTATTGTCGACCACATGGGGCCACATGCCGTATATAACCTTTCTTCTATGGAAACATCCTGTTCCCATATAAAATGGACCTTGAATTCCAGCGGTTCCTCGGAATAGATACTGGGTATAAAAAAATATAACTATTTAATATACTAATAAAAAGTCAAATCACTTAATTTTTTTGAATGTTACTGGTCTTATTACATTCTAGTAGGCAATTTATATCCTACACCACAGCGCGCGTTGCAATATGCGTCTAAATACAAAACGACGTCGTTTTAATTTTTTTTTTTTTAAAAAAAATTTCCCGCCTCAGTGAATGGCAGTAATTTTTTCTTTAAAAAAGAATGTACATAACTGTATGAACCAATACACATAATCCCAGCAAGAACCAATAACGCCTCTACTGAGACTCAAACTCGTAAACTTCCAAATGGAAGTGCAACCCGAGTATCATTAGACCACGTAATCTTGGTGACTTCTTAATTTAAGAGTAAAGAAATTAAACATTTCAATCCTAGTTCAAATTTTAATATTAATACTGAAATTCTTTACTTACTTTCATTATGATTTTCATTTGATTTCCGTAAGGATCATCTTTCAATCCACCATAAAAGTTCTGAGGGAATTGAACAAATTCGGCATCCTTTTCATCTTTGACTCCAAGCAAGAAGCACATGGCATGTAGTACTACTTTCGGATCATTTACATGAAAGTCACAATCCAGGTTCAACATGAACGGCGCATTTGTCATCACTCCTGACACTCTTGTCTGTCCATTATATTCCAAAATAAATGTGATTATGCTAGAGCTTTTGATAACAAAAATAGATAAAAAGTTCAACTTCTCCATTGCTATGAAGACATAGTTAATTAATCTATAGGGTTTGAATTCACTAGTTAATATATAGAGCTTAATTAAACTTATTACCAGAACATTCATGGATCCAGCTTTGAAATGATGGGGATGCTTTGGACGCTTCTCTCTGGAGATATATATTAAATGAGGCACACCATCACTTTCCTTGTGCTCACAAATCACCTGAATTATTACTCATTTAATCAATTGATTTTTAAATTTCTATCTATACATTGATTACGAGGAAGCACAACCGCTAGATGAAATACTCTAAAAACCATTTTAATTATAAATATGGTATAAAGAATTGTTACAATACGCTTTGCATGGTTAGCAACTATCTTATTATAATAATAATAATTATTATTATTATTGATTCGAGTTTCATAAAAATGTACCGTAATAGGAATATGCTCCTTATATCTCAATTTATGTCTTTTTTTTTTTTTTTTTTTTTACCATTCATAAGCCAATTCATCCTTCATAAATTATATAATCAGCATAAAATTTTCATGTAATTTTTAAACATGCATATATATTAAATTTACTAAATTTATATTAATTTTTTTTAAAAAAATTTGAATGCTACTGACAATTATACATTGTAGTATCTGTTCAAACATACTTTCTCAACCTAATAAAGCACGTCAACAACACCTCCACTCACATCCACTGAGACTCGATCTCATGACCTCTCATATGAAAGAGCGCGATCTCATGGCTTCTCATGAGAGAGTCACTACATAACATTTTAGCACAAGATAAAATAAAGCTTTTATTTATTCAAACAAGACCTATAATACCTTTATGATGGTGGGATGGTCTCTCCGATCAATATTTGCAAAATCTGAAAGCTCGCCAACAAGGTCATGTGGCATCGACTCTTGACTTACTTCATCAATCTTTTCACAGAGCTTTGAATATTCATCCTGCAAACACATGCACAAAATGGAAAGTCTTTTTTCAAGGACTTTTGTTTTTTATATTTTAGTAGAGATACGATATTCAATATACTATACCATATTAGATTATGAATATTTTAAAGTCCAATTATTATAGATCTGGACAATATAAAAATATTGAATTTAGACCACTATTAAAGTTTTTTAAAAATTAATTTAATGATGCCAAAATCTTCATATATATATATATATATATATATATATATATATATATATATATATATATATATATATATATATATATATATATATATATATATATACCTTCATTTTGTTCCACTCATGTTGGAAGTCTAAGGAGCTATCTTGTGGGAAAACTGGGTTGGTACTGTTAAAGTGTCGAAACGGAGCTCTAACGGCGACGTTATACTTCTTACAAAAGGGAACCCAAAGCTTAGCGAACTTGGATGCTTCGACGAGGGAATAGAAGGTGAGGGGGGATGCGCCGTCATCTGATACATAACAGGCTAGCTTGTTGGCCGGATAGTCCACAGCCAACAAAGATAATACCGTGTTAACCGTTATAATCGGCGGTTCCAGTTCCGGGTCGGCCGTCGTAACGAACATATCCACAGCTGGAAACTCAGATGTCCCATCTCCCAACCTTAAAAACGTCGAAACAACTTAACTTAGGTACTATACGCTCAAGAAAAACAAGATTATATATATTGTATATATGTACTAATACCATACCATTGGAAGAGGCGTTGTGGGTATGTTTTGGTTTGGATTTGATTCCACTTAGAGCTGACGACGATAATCCAAACGAAAGTGAACCAAGCCTCGCAGATTAGAGCCAGAAGCCAAGGGATTCGGTGATGGGTGCTGAGAGAAAAGAGTCTGTAGGTAATAAGTGATAGGAGAAGGAATAGGATGATGATTTCAATGGCTCTTGATATTCTGTTGTTTCGGATTTTTATTTCGTAAAGTGGAAAAGGAGGATGCTTGGGTGCCATGATGTATATATCTCAACATACAAGCAGGAATAATGCTTGTGTTTCAAGTGGTGGGAGTTGCAGAATACAGAGTTCCCCATAATATTTAACTACTAAATACTAATCTTTATAAATCCTGGATTCCTGGTAAGCTAGCTAGCTTGGTACGACTCTAATCTTAGTCTCACATCAGTAAAAATTTGATGGATCTGATCAGATTTTTAAAAAATATAGTGATATTTTTGTAATTATAATGAACTTTACTATGTACACTTGAACACTATAATATACAATTTTTAACAACTAAATATGTAAATATGTAATGTTTATAAAATCAACAAAAAACTATATTTTAAATCTAAACCTTAAATGCTAGACCTTTAGTAGTAAAATGTGAACTACTAAACCAAATAAAACACAAAATTCCGTCATAAATTCTAAAATCGAAATCCTAAGTGCAATACATTTTCGTATTTTTGCAAGTGCAATCTTTTAATACTAAATGTGCAAACTTGGAAAAAGTTGAGAATTGTAGATTTTAGTGTTCAAGTTTGCATAGTAAAATTAGTGATAATTACGAAAATGCCACCATATATTTTTTTAAAAAAAATTGATCTGATCGTTCGATTTTTTCATATGTAAGAATGAGATTGGTTCTTATTTCTCTCCTAAGGACTTGTTGTTATTTGATCCAATACCTATATGTGTGTGTGTGTTGGATCATATGAAAACAAGCCCGTAGGAGAAAAACTAAGAACTAATCACAACCTTACATATGAAGATTTGAACGCACCAAATTAGATTTAAAAAAAAATGCAGTGACATTTTCGTAATTATCACCAACTTTACTATGAAAATGCGATGACACATTTAATTTAGTATTAACGTTTTGCATAATTAGTATTAAAAGTTTGCACTTGTAAAAATATGAAAGTATGTTGCAATTAAGGTTTGATTTTGGAGCTTTATGACTGAGTTTTTTATTTTATTCGATCCAGTGGTTCACTTTTTACTGTTTAAGGTCTAACATTTACAGTTTAGATTTAAAATTTTGCGTTTTCGTTGATTTTATAGAATTGCCAGATTTGTATATTAAGTGTTAAAATTTGCACAGTAAAATTGATGATAATTATAAAATTGCCGCGACCTTTTTTTTTTTTTTTTTTTTTAAAAACCTGATCAGATTTGCCGAATTTTTACAGATACAAAAGTAGATTAATTCTTATTTTCTCCTGTGGAAGTGTTATCACAGTATCCTCTATTTCCCACACGTGACAAATAAATTTTTTTTAAAAAAAGTCAATTGTATTATTTCAAGCTTAGAATTCTAAATCTCACCTAACAATTTGGCAGAGTACAAAATAGCATACTAGCATGGGACAAAATTTAATTTAATTTAATAAAGTTAAATTGTTATTATTATTATTATTATTATATTTTCATAGAGCTGAAATTACATTTGTTTGTGTTTGTCTTTTGATATTCACATTTTCTCATGACAATATATAATTAGTTCTTCTCATGTATTTGATTAATAAGTATATTTCATTACATGAGGTGGGGTAAGCTAACGACTCACTGTAACTAATGAATAAAAAAGAATTTTATTGTCACATAACAAGTGAGCATTATGATGTAAAATCATAAGATGAAAATATCATTACATTTTAGAAGTGAATTAAAATTACAACAATACAAACAACTAATAGTGAATTACAATTTTGATAATATGATGGTAAAATATACTTTTAATGGCAATATGAAAGTAATTTAGAAATACTGATAACTTGATACCTATATTGCTCAGAAGTAGGATCAGTATACCCTTTTGCAGACATGGACAAAAAGCAATGCCAATCCCACAGACTTTACAATAATAGACAATGGAATCCCATACTTCCCCTTTCCAAACAACCCCTTAAGAAATGCCCAATACATTAATATTACCCACACACTGCATATTACCTCTCCAAAACTCCAACTCTTATTCTGTTTAAAATCCAGAAATCCAATGAACAAAGCTGCCAAGTTCACCAGCAAAATGGTTGTGCCAGGGACAAACAGCGGAGATTCATTGAATGTGAACCGTCCGACGTTGGAGTCGTCATCCTTGTCTAGAGTTTCGTCGCTCGAATGATCTTTCTTGGTGACTTCGAACACCGTTTCCGACAATCCAAAAACCTTAACAACCCCGCTTAGGAATCCGAACAACCACGACCCAGATGCGTACACTCTCCACATTCTTTGGTTGTTCCACCACGCCCGCAACGACTCCCCGGTTCTGATGTACTCCGATAGATTGTACAAGTTGTAGATGAGGAAAATGGAAGCTGGTATTACAATGGCGGCTTCGTTTAGCTTTGGTTGGAAGTGGGAATTGTTGATGATGCAATACGCGGGGAGAAGAGAATAACATGTTTCAAAAATGGGCCGAATGGGCCAACACATAACCCATAGATATGCTAGGCATTGCCTCAACTGGAGCCGCCCAAATAGGGCCAAAATTATTGGGCTTTTCTTGCTGATTAGTATTTCCATTACCCCAGTGGCCCATCGCTTCTGTTGGATCAATACATCTGGCCCAGCTGCTGGTGCACTCCCAAGAAAACCAGGCGGGTCGGGTACGCAATACGCAGATTTCCAACCCCTGCTATGAATAGTTAACCCGGTCAGCATATCCTCTGTTGTGCTTCCATACATCCACCCGACCTGAAAGAACGGTAAACTTACTCTTGTATAATAACCGACAAATCATACCCAAAAAGAAAAAAAAAAATGTATAATAGGTCTGACTAAAAGTGTTTTGGTAAAAATAAAACTCGTTATTTTTATATATGAAAATCATGAGTTACCTTTTGGCCCCAAGCAGTGCCAGATTCATAGGCACAGCCTGCAACTTCCTTGGCAGCCTCAAGGGAATTCGGGAATATGGGAATCTCAGGATACAAAGATCCAGATAAAATTTGAGTGGTTGTTAAAGCGAAAGTTTTTGATTTGCCAAACGTTTCCCATTGGTCCTTGTCAGTTGATTTCCCTAGTGGCAAAAAAGTAGAGTAATGAATCTCTAAAAAGAACGTGACTTTATAAGTTGTAACAATAATTAAATTACGTAAGACAAAATCCATACCACTAGCGTCAGCCACATTAGGCGACATGCCGTATATAACCTTTCTTCTATGGAAACATCCCGTTCCTTGGTAAAATGGTCCTTGAATACCAGAGATTCCTCGCCCTAAATACTATTTCAGAAATACAATGATTAACCTACTAATAAATAAAGATAAATCACTTTTCACAAATCATACAGGAGCGGTAAATTATATTAAACAATTTTTATGCATTAGGATCAACCAATAATCCAAAAGGGTGTTGGGAAGAATTGAACTTGTGACGTTTCATGCTCCACCTACTCGACAACCCCTTTTAGGACAGTTTTAATTTAATGGTGAAGAACAAAGAATAAGTTTTAAATCTTAATTTAATTTTAGTAATAAAATAAAAATCTTTTACTTACTTCCATTATGACTTTCAGTTGATTTCCATAAGGGTCATCTTTCAAGCCACCAATAAAGGCCTGAGGGAATTGTACGAATCCAGTATCTCTTTCGTCTTTGGCTCCAAGCAAGAAGCATAGAGCATGCAATACAACTTTGGGGTCGTTTACATAAAAATCACAGTCCACGTTCAGCATAAATGGTGCGTTTGTCATCACTCCTGACACTCTTGTCTGTTTCAAAATATGATTAGCTAGGGTTTGTAATAACAAGAAGAAAAGTCCAACTTCTCCATTGTTGGTGTGAGAGCATATTTAATTTAAAGAGTTCCAAATCTAATTCTTTTTTTTTTTTTCCATATAAAATACAAAAACAAAATGAGGGAAAGTGAGACAATATAATATTGAATGAAGTAATTGCATTAGTTGAATAAAATATGTTGTGACGTGATAAGTAAATCATAGAGATAGAAAATAGTTAACAATGATCGAAATAAGTGATAATAATAATTGTCATTAAAATTATTACCAGAACATTCATTGCTCCAGCCTTGTAATGATGTGAATGCTTTGATCGCTTCTCTCTGGAGATATATATTAGATGGGGCACACCATCACCATTAGCAACATGTTTCTTGTTTTCCGAAATCACCTGAATTAATTATCATTTTATCAATTAATTTTTAATTAATTCCCTACCTATTAGCCACACAACAACACCCAACTTGAAATGGGGACATTTTAGAATTATTCTTTATTAGGTTCTGAATCTAAATCCGATCCAAAATAATTGACAACATACATTCATTGTTTTAAATTAAACATGCAAATTAAATAATCAGACATTCTAGAATGTATTGCGAATCAGAGATAGGGAACACTGTAACCTACTTTTTAATTCATTGATTCTCTTCTTGGAAATGTCATAAAATTTGTACAAAGTATTTTTACAATATAAGTTTAATACCTCATTTATTACCATTGAGAAAATGATATGTGAATTCTTGTGACAAAAAGGTAGAATGATCATTCTAGGTGCCCTATACTTTAACCTCCCAGAATTATGGAGGCGTAAATCATGGTAACTTAACTAATTAACAGAGGTGATACTTTTGCTAACTGCGCACAAGGAATCCATTTCATTTTGAGAGATTGCTCCCACATTAGTGAAACTCATTATATGTGTATTCTTAAAATAAAACTTGCATACATTATGGTGTCCTATGTGTAAATCAACCTAGGACAGTCAAGTCATGGAAATCAATAGGCAACTTTTACCAAGAATCAAACTTAAAACCTCGCGATTACTTATTTAATTGCCTAGCTGACTAACTTTGTTAAGGATTGCCCCTAATATTATTGTACAGTACGTGTTTTATATGAGGTTGAGTTTTTTTTTTTTTTTTTTTGGGATAAAATTCTATATTGAATTTTTTAAGACAGATATAGTGATAAACCTTTATGATGGTAGGGTGATCTCTTCGCTCAATATTTGCAAAAACTGAAAACTCCCCAGTAAGTTGTTGTGGCAAAGAATCTTGACTTGCTTCTTCTATCTTTCTACAGAGCTTTGAATATTCGTCCTGCAAAACATGCACAAAATGGAAAGTGTTCTCTCTTCCTTCATTCCTTTTTTTTTTTTTTTTGGATAAATTCAATATTCAGTAAATATATTAAACTAAATCATTTTTGGACAGCATAACAACCTAGAATTTCAACTAATTAATATTAAGTTAAGATTATCTTAGTACTTTATACCAAAAAAAAAAAAAAAAAGAGTTTATTGTAGCTTTGACAATTTGAGTGAGTACATACCTTCATTTTCTTCCATTCATGTTGGAAGTCTAAGGAGCTATCTGGTTGGAATGTTTGGTTGGTACTGTTAAAGTATCGAAATGGAGTTCTAACGGCAATGTTATACTTCTTACAAAAGGGAACCCAAAGCTTAGCGAACTTGGATGCTTCAACGAGGGAGTAGAAGGTGAGGGGCGATGCGCCGTCATCTGATACATAACAGGCTAGCTTGTTCGCCGGATAATCCACAGCCAACAAAGATAACACCGTGTTAACCGTTATAATCGGCGGTTCCAGTTCCGGGTCGGCCGTGGTAACGAACATATCCACAGCCGGAAACTCAGATGTCCCATCTCCCAACCTTAAAAACATCGAAACAAGGCAAATTTACAAATTAAAATTTTAGGAATTGAATGTTGTATGTATAGTACTAGCATACCATTGCAAGAGGCGTTGTGGGTATGTTTTGGTTTGGATTTGATTCCACTTAGAGTTGACGAGGACAATCCAAACAAAAGTGAACCAAGCCTCGCAGGTGAGAGCAAGAAGCCAAGGGATATGGTCATGGGTGCGGAGAGAAAAGAGTCTGTAGCTAATGAGTGATAGCAGAAGGAATAGGATAATGATTTCTATGGTTCTTGATATTCTGTTGTTTCGAAATTGTATTTCGTAAAGTGGAAAAGGATGAGGTTTGGCCTTGGATGCCCCTGCCATGATATCTGAATGCTAGCTAGTTTGTGTATGTTTCGTTCTCGTGAATTGAGTTGCAGACTTATAGAGTAATAGATTGGGCTCCACTCTATTATTAGCTTATAAGTTATTAATATTTTGTTTCCATTATATTTTAGCTTGTGGCACACATTGCACATTATATTGGCTCTGTCGTCAACGACGCTAAGCTAGGAGTTTATAGCTTATTTTAAGCTACTAATAAGTTATAAGCTCTGTTTGGTAATGTTTCCAAAATAAGCTCTTAGCTTAAAATAAAAGTTTATTTTGGAACACTACTTTAGGTAGCGTTTCAAAATAAGCTACTAGCTTCCTAACTTTTTTTTCATCTTTACCCTTATTATTTTAAAGTAATGATATATTTTAACCTTATGAATTAAAACCCTTTCTCTTCCCCTATCCCAACTTTCACGTCAATCCCTTCCTTAGTCTTGTTTCATGCTAAATAATTATGTTAAAACTTTAGCTTATTATTATTATTATTATTATTATTATTATTATTATTATTATTATTATTATTATTATTAATGTTATTTTAAAATTAGCAATATGGCTTCAATCTCAAATTGAACAAGACCCGCCAACTAATGCTCAAGAAGCATTCAATCGTGCACATTTTCCTCTTCGAAGTTGTATTGAGAGTTCGTTTGAATTATTGAATAAGAGATGGAAGATACTTGCTAAAATGCCACAGTTTAGTGAGGAGACCCAAATTGATATTATTATGGCCACATTTGCACTACATAATTATATTCGGAAGAATTCACAAGATGACATGATGTTTAATGTGTTTGAGTAGCATCCATATTGCATACCGCCCGATGAACTTCAAGATTCAAGTAGTAATATCTCCATCAACGAAAATTTAAGTCACACCTCTAGGGAGATGAAGGAGATTCGCAACAATATTGCTACTTCATTATGGGATGCTAGATTATGATCATGCTAATAGTTTTATTTTAAAAAGTGTTTACTTTTTTTGGAAGACGAAATGTTAAATTTTAATATGTAAACAAACTAATTTAAATTTTATGAAGATGTCCTTTTTAGTCGTTTTACATTTATCAACTTATCAAAAAGTTAATTTTACCAAACACTTTCAATCATAACAGCTAGCTTAACAGCTCTTCAATTTTCAGCTCTGAGCTTATAACTTTTCAGCTTTCAGCTCCTTCAGCTATCAGCTCCTTTTCAGCTATCAGCTCCTAGCTTATAGCTTTTCAGCTAGGTTTGTCAAACAGAGCCATTATGTTTCGTTCTCGTGAATTGAGTTGCAGACTTATAGAGTTATAGATTGGGCTCCACTCTATTATTAGCTTATAAGTTAATTAATATTTTGTTTCCATTATATTTTAGCTTGTGGCACACATTGCACATTATATTATCACGTTCAGTGAATAAATATATTCCTCATTATTATTTTTACATGCGACAAATACATGCAATGGAATATTTTGAGAAACTAGAAGGGGCAGGAGCCCGGAGGAGTAATAATATTATAATACTCAATCAGTCAATCGTATGCGAAATTTTAATTGTGACGATTTGCGTTTTCTGCATTAATCTTCTTTTTAGAAGAGGAAAATTATGATATATATTCAATAATAAATTGAGAAATTAAAACTGTCACATGGTATAAGGTTGTTAATTAATTGCTTAGACGATCTCCAAATTCTGTACCAAATTTTAAACTAAAAGAAATATTTTCAACATATTCTTATACTTGATTTTTTTCATCTTCAACCCATTACACCAAATTTTATTCTTACACTAAAATAATTTATATTTTCATACATTTAAAGTTTATATTTATACTTTTATTATTTTAATATAACTAATAGTTGTAATTTAATAAATTAAAATTTAATTATATTTTATGTAATTTTATTTTTAATTAAATATTATTTAATATTAATTTTGTTTTAATTGTCTTGATAAATGAAGCTCAACTCCAAAAAAAATTATGAGCTTCAAATGATAAAAGCTCAAAATGAAACGATAAAATATTACTGGAAATTATGAAATTTCCGACCACCTGAAAGTGATCTTAAATCAAGTCGAAAATCTTGTTCCGACCACTTTTGGTATCCGGAAAAGCCTTTATTCCTATTTCCGACTACTTTTTACTTTCAACTTAATTTAAGATCACTTTCAGGTGGTCGGAAATTTCATAATTTCCAGTAGTGAAATTTCAAAATAAACTACCGTTGACGAAACATGTATCAATGTTACGGTATAATTTACCGCATACGAAAAGTTAAAAATAACAAATGAAAGTTGCTGTCTGCTGATACTGCATTGTAAAGGTCTTGGGGCCCAATTCAAGATTAAATTGCAAAGTCCAAAGTCCAAACTAATAACAGTACGTAGTAAGTAGCAAGCAAACTCATTATCCATATAAGTCTAATATTTGATTTTTTTACTTTTACTTTTTTATAAAAAAAATATTTTAAAAAAATATTTAAAATTAATGATTAAACATCTATTCCTAACTTGTTATGTAAATTTTCCTGATGATCCAAAAAAAATATTTGTTGTCAAATATTGTATATTTTGATAGAAAATCTATATATCTATATATCTATATATCTATATATATATATATATATAAAAGTAAAATTCTCCTAACAAATTTTCCCCCCAAAACTTTTGTAGTAAAACCTATTTGGTAAGTAAATGTCAAATGGAAATTAAATAAATAAATAATAATAATAATAATAATAATAATAATAATAATAATAACAATAATAATAATGTTATTACCTTAAATAAATAAATTATTATACTTTCTCTTAAATAAATAAATTATTATACTTTCCTTTTGAATTAGTATTTTCTACCTATAAATACAAGAGCTTCTTCAATCAAAGAATCTCAGACTCATCTTTCTGCTTTCTTTTTAAATGAATTTTCTACATTTTTCTAACTATATTCTCACGTACTTCAATATGTTTTGCAGTTTGGACATCATGAATAGCTTCATCAACGATATCTTCTTGAAGCTCGCCCAAGAGGTGACTCGCTTGGCCCACTACAACAAGAAGCCGATAATCACTTCCCGCGAGATCTAGGCTGGCATGAGATTGGTTCTTCCTGGCGAATTGGTAAAGCACGTTGTTTCTCTAAAAACACTAAAGCAGTCACCATATTTACAAGCTCTTAGATGAAATCATTTAAATCTATGTTTCGTTTTTATATAATCTCAATTAGGGATTAATAGATGTAAAGTAACTTGGATTTGAGTTTAGTTTCATATTATTCTTCCAAAAGGTTTAATTTCATATTATAAGTACTGTTATCTACCTTCAACTATCAGTGAATCGATTAGCATTCTCAAAAAAAAAAAAAAAATTGAATGTCTATATCTACGTGCATTTAAGATGCAACATGTGTATGATTCATTAGGCTTTGAGGCAGGAGAACACATATGGGTACATTGGTGGATCTGTATCTCATTGCAAAAAAAATCCATACAATTAATTAATTAATATAATTACAATTATCAGTATTCTAATTCAAAAAAAAAAAACTAAAGAATTAATTGTAATAATGAAATTTGTTATTAATATTCTGTTACTAATTGACACAGAAATCATACTAAAAGAAAAACGAAATTAATATTAAAAATGGACTCGAATTAAAAAAAAAAAATGTGTTTAATAAGTAAAAATCTAATTTGCTAGACAGAAACTTAGGGTAAAGGAAAAAGAAAATGATTATTAAACATTGTACCAGATTATTTTTATGATTAAAAATGAATATTACAAACGTACCAGATTGTTTTTATGACCAGAAATAGGAATGATCATTAGGCCTATTTCTAATAGTATTACTTCAAAGCCATTATATGTAACCCCCAAATGAAATATTAGGAAAAAATTATGAAGAAAAAAGAAATGAAAACAAATATTAACTCTTTCTATGAATGAAAAAGGAAATGAATATATCCATATTTCACTTAAAATATAATCAGTAATTATATTATATTATTATAATTATATTAATTATTTATGAAGAAAAAAAGAAATGAATATGAAAGGAAAAAAATAAAATTTAGACACGAAAATCTATTATTAATATTATGTTATACTAATAGACACGGGAATTAGGCCAAATGAAAAAAAAAATTATATTAAAAATTTATTGAAAATATAACACCGCTTTCCCTACGAAAAAATTAATAACCACCACGTAAAATATTAGAAAAAATTATGAGGGAAAAAGAAATAGAAATGAATATTAACTCTTTCTATGAGTAAAAAAGGAAATGAATATATTCATATTTCACTTAAAATATAATCAGCAATTATATGATTATAATTATTATAATTATATTAATATTAATTATTTATGAAGGAAAAATGAAATGAATATATTAATAGTTTACTGGAAATATAATCAGTAATGATATTTTTTATAATTATATTACTTTTTAATTATGTGGAAATGAATATTAATTCTTTTTATGAACGAGAAAGGAAATGAATATTTTACAAAGAAACCGGTTATTAATATCATGTTATTAATCGACATGGAAATCAGGCCAATTAATCGACAATTATTAGAAAAATGAATAAAAGTCAATATTAATTCTTTTTATGGAGAAAAAAAAAAAGAAATATATATATTCAAAACGAAATGAAATATGAAGAAAAACGAATGAATATTTTTATATTTCACTAAAAATATAACACAGCTTTTGGCACAGAAATCAGACCAAACGAAAAAAGAAATTAATATTAAAAATGGACTCGAATTAAAAAAAAAATATGTGCTTAATAAGTAAAAATAACTAATTTGCTACACAGAAAATTAGGGTAAAGGAAAAAGGAAATGATTATTAAACACTTACCAAATTGTTTTTGTGATTGAAAATGAATATTACAAACATACCAGATTGTTTTTATGACCAGAAATAGGAATGAATTTTACACACGAAAATCTATTATTACTATTATGTTACTAATAGGCATGGGAATCATGCCAAATGAAAAAAGGATTTAATATTAAAAATTTATTGGAAATATAACACAGTTTTCCCTACCAACAAAAAATAAAAAAATTAGTAACCACCAAATGAAATATTAGGAAAAAATTATGAAGAAAAAAGAAATGGAAACAAATATTAACTCTTTCTATGAATGAAAAAAGGAAATGAATATATTCATATTTCACTTAAAATATAATCAGTAATTATATTATTATAATTATATTAATTATTTATGAAGGAAAAAAATAAATGAATATGAACAGAAAAAAATGAATTTTACACACGAGAATCTATTATTAATATTTTGTTACTAATAGACACAAGAATCAGGCCAAATGAAAAAAAAAAAAGATTTAATATTAAAAATTTATTGAAAATATAACACCGCTTTCCCTACGAAAAAATTAGTAACCACCACATGAAATATTAGGAAAAAATTATGAAGGAAAAAGAAATGGAAATGAATATTAACTCTTTCTATGAGTGAAAAAGGAAATGAATATTACTCATAATGAATAAATATATGAATTATTATACATAGTGGCATGGAATTAATTAGTAGGACAATTATATTAGGTAATCTAATTAATAATTTACTTTTTAAAGTATATTCCCTTTTTAATAATGAATATTTTCTTAAAGTATATACACAGATTATGCTTATCGATATAGAATTAAAAGTGTATAGATGTATAATATTATTAGTACAAAATCAATTATACTTGCCTTAATAATGAATTATTAATATTATTGCCTAATAATTATGTGTTGTCACCTTTTTCGGGATAATTATTATGGTAATTTATATACATATATATTTTTATACTTAATGTATAATATTATTGGGCACAAAATAAATATACTTACCTTAATATATATAGATTATTTTTAATATAATTTCCTAATTTATTAAAGGTAATTATTCTCATAATTTTTCTTTCCTTCTTTTGTGTAATTATTATGGTAATGTATTTAAATATTGGAAGAGAAAAAATGTTATAATTAATATAATTAATGAAATTATTATTGTAATTGCCACAATATTTGGTAATTATAAATAATATAATTAAGAAATTTGAGAAATATAAGATTTCTTCCGTAGAAATATTTGTGACAATTTCATTAAATTATAATTAATAAAATATGAAATATAATTAAAGAAATAAAATTATAAAATTAACAAAACATGAATATTTATAATTTTTTTTAAATATACATACATACACTTTTTAAATTTCTAAATATAATTTTTAAGTATAAATCTATCAATATAAATTAAAATTAATGAAATTATATTATAACTAGTATTTGCACCCGTGCGATGCACGGAATGAATATGTTGTAATATATTAAGAATATATGAATCGATAAATAATTATTTAAATTAGAACATCAAATATTATATAGTGCACTTAAAATGATTTGAATCGTTTATATATTTTGATGTTATCATTGCTTGAATTTGTGCAAATAATTGCTCAAATTAATAGCTAATGTCTAGATGTACGGATGCGGTCCTATAATTTTGAAGATTTTATTTATCATTGTTTAGTATTTTCATACATTAGGTAAATGTGCTTGTTCTCTAACATCTCAGTTATAGAAATGAATTGCTATCCATATTCATTTGTATGGAATATATATATATATATATATATATATATATATATATATATATATATATATTTTGTCTAGATATATAGCAATTTTTTCATTTAAAAAAAATTAATATCATCGATTATATTTACACATTATTGAAACCTCTTTGTAGACGACATTGGTAGTGACAACACAATCTTGTTCATCTTCGTCTAGAGCTAACATCTTCTCCATCAAGACGGGTTACTTGGGTGAAAATATATAATGGTAGAATATCACTCAATTAGTTATCCTTTTATATTTTCAGTCAATTCGTAATATCAGATTCATTTTCAGCCAATTATTCTTTTTTATTTTCAATCAATTAGAATATCAAATGCAGTGATATTTTTACCTAACTTCCGTTCCATTTTTAATTTACCTTTACTATTGTTTAAAATATGCATTTACTATTGATAATGTAGAATATTATTATTGGAATA
>NW_017617849.1:4585000-4595000 GCF_001879475.1 Ipomoea nil | reverse complement strand
CTCTTAAAATAATGTATTTATGTAAGTGCTACTCAGTTTAATTTGTCGCTATTAAAATTATGAATCTTTTGTAATAGCAACAATTTATAGAAAAATAATACTACATGTACTCTAAATTTTATTCTATTTTTATTTCATATTTACGTGACATGTTCTTATTAATTAAAAAATAAATTATAATTTTTATCACTCAATTCTTACTATATCTAATGAAACCACTCACAAACGTCAAATCTCACGACCTTAAGCACAACATCAACACGTAGGAATCTAGGGGTTAATGAAATTACGACACCTGACCAAAACTTTACACTTTTTAACTCCATACATCATTTTCCTTCACATAAAATAACACTCACCAATACATCAAATTCAATCAATTAACAATCTCGCCTTTGCCCACGTGCTACGTACTACCAAGTCCAAAATACTCCCAAAGTCAAAATCTTGCAACCCCACTCATCCAGACTTGTATAATAAAATATTATATGTACTATTAAAAATACAAACAATTTGTATTGTTTGGTTAAAAATGTAAGTATTTAAGGGGACAATTAGTAAAATATTATTTTTGATATGTAAACTATGGAGTATATAGGAGTAGTGTTTTGGACTCAAAATACCAATTGAAAACATTATTTATCAAACATTATTTTAGCTAATAATAAAGACAATTATATGATTGTATTATGTGATCTCTTTTGTTTAATTACTATGTATATTTTGTATGGCAAAATGTAATCTGAATTGAATGTTGAGGCGTAAATTTTATATGTAAATGCTAAATATAATATTATAAAAATTGAATTGTAACAATTTCAATTAAATATGATTATAATAATTAAACTAGACACATAAAATGCAATGGAAGGAATAATATATTAAGAGCATCCACAATGGTTGGGGAGAATTGGGAGATAATGTAAGAGTGATTAGGAGAGAGAATGTGGGAAGGGGAGGAAAAAAAAATAAAAAAATCAAAATCAAAAATGGGAAAATGGCACTTTTTCCCCCTGAGTTATATACTTATAGCACTTTTCCCCCCTCAATTATTTAGGTAAGCACATTAGCCCCTTCAATTATTCTAAAAGTGGTTGTTTTTTCCCCTAATATATTAAATTGACATTTATACCCTTAAAATAAACATTTTATTTATTTTACTTCTCCAACAAATTATTGCGTATACGTAGGGATGACTACGATTCGGTTCGAACTGAATCAGACACTATAGAAATCGAATTAAAAGTCTTCGGTTATGATTCAGATCTAGAATCCAATATTTGGATTTCAATTTATTAAAATTATGAATCAAAAAAATTGGATCCTGAACCGTGAACTGGCGGTTCCGGACCCGATTCGCGATTTTGAACCGTTTTTATTTTAAAATTTTATTTTTATTTTAAAAATAGTCTAAATTCAACAATAAATGTATTTTATTTTTTCAGTTCGGAACATGAACCGTCCGTTCCGGGATTTTAATAAACTCTAAATATCGAGTTTCGATTCTAAATTGTAATTGAAATATTTCGGTTTGGTTGCTATAGTGTTTATTTGGTTTGAACCAAATTATGGTCATAATTTGTTGGAGAAGAAAAATAAATAAAATATTTATTTTAAGGGTAAATATGTCCATTTAACATTTTAGGGGGAAAAACAGCCACTTGAATAATTGAGGGGGAAAAAGTGCTATAAGTATATAACTCAGGGGGAAAAAGTGCCATTTTCCCATCAAAAATTAAAAAACAAAAAATAAATAAAAAAGTAAAGGGTCAGGCGCGCCTGACGCGCCCGTGTGGGAGGCTGCTGTGCGCGAAACGCGCACAGCAGCCTCCTTTTTCTTCTCTTTCCTTTTCTTCTTTTTCTGCATTATCCCCAATTTTGCAGAACAAATATTTTGATAAATAACCCCACCCCACATTTGTTATTATCCCCACCCAAGATAATTCATCTGACATTATCTCCATAATATCCACTGATGTGGATGCTCTAAGGGGTATGAGAATATCTTAGGATATGGTGTTTGGTTAAGAGCATCCACACCAAAGAAGATTTCACGGTACACAAGAAAATGTTATCTACATGGAAGAGAGAGAGTGTAGGAGAGAGGATTTTGAGCTCCTCCTGCAAATGTTGGGGAGATTTCAGAATTGTGGGGCCTATTACAATTAATACCACTGTGACAGCTATGCGTGGCTGTCACCAATGCGCCCAGCGGGCGCGTCAGGCGCGCCTGACAATCATAAATACTCACTTTTTTTTTTTTTTTTAATTCTGTTTTATAATTTTTTTTCTTTTTTTTTCTCCATTTCCATCTTTTCTTTCCTAATCACTCTTACATTATCCCCCATTCCCCCCAACTAATGTGGATGCTCTAATAAGATATTTTGATGGAATATAGCACTCTCATGAAATTTCACATAATTTAAGAATGTAAGGGGAATATAATTTTCATAGATGTTATCCAAAATAAATTTAAAATCTATATCTATATATATATAAAAGTAAAATCCTCCTAACAAATTTTCCCCCCAAAACTTTTGTAGTAAAACTTATTTGGTAAGTAAATGTCAAATGGAAATTAAATAAATAAATAAATAAATAATAATAATAATAATAATAATAATAATAATAATAATAATAATGTTATTACCTTAAATAAATAAATTATTATACTTTCCCTTAAATAAATAAATTATTATACTTTCCTTTTGAATTAGTATTTTCTACCTATAAATACAAGAGCTTCTTCAATCAAAGAAACTCAAACTCATCTTTCTGCTTTCTTTTTGTATGAATTTTCTACATTTTTCTAACTATATTATCACGTACTTCAATATGTTTTGCAGTTTGGACATCATGAATAGCTTCATCAACGATATCTTCTTGAAGCTCGCCCAAGAGTGACTCGCTTGGCCCGCTACAACAAGAAGCCGATAATCACTTCCCGCGAGATTCAGACCGGCATGAGATTGGTTCTTCCTGGCGAATTGGTAAAGCACGTTGTCTCTCTAAAAACACTAAAGCAGTCACCATATTTACAAGCTCTTAGATGAAATCATTTAAATCTATGTTTCCTTTTTATATAATCTCAATTAGGGGTTAATAGATGTAAAGTAACTTGGATTTGAGTTTAATTTCATATTATTCTTCCAAAAGGTTTAATTTCATATTATAAGTATTGTTATCTACCTTCAACTATCAGCGAATCGATTAGCATTCTCAAAAAAAAAAAAAAAATTGAATGTCTATATCTACGTGCATTTAAGATGCAACATGTGTATGATTCATAGGCTTTGAGGCAGAAGAACACATCTGGGTACATTGCATATTAGTGGATCTGTATCTCATTGTAAAAAAATATCCATACAATTAATTAATTAATATAATTACAATTATCATTATTCTAATTCAAAAAAAAAAACTAAAGAATTAATTGTAATAATGAAATTTGTTATTAATATTCTGTTCCTAATTGACACAGAAATCAGACCAAAAGAAAAACGAAATTAATATTAAAAATGGACTCGAATTAAAAAATGTGCTTAATAAATAAATAACTAATTTGCTAGACAGAAAATTAGGGTAAAGGAAAAAGAAAATGATTATTAAACATTGTACCAGATTGTTTTTATGATTGAAAATGAATATTACAAACATACCAGATTGTTTTTATGACCAGAAATAAGAACGAATTTTACACACGAGAATCTATTATTAATATTCTGTTATACTAATAGGCATGGGAATCATGCCAAATGAAAAAAAGGATTTAATATTAAAAATTTATTGGAAATATAACACAGTTTTCCCTACGAAAAAATTAGTAACCACCAAATGAAATATTAGGAAAAAATTATGAACAAAAAAGAAATGAAAACAAATATTAATTCTTTCTATGAATGAAAAAAAGGAAATGAATATATTCATATTTCACTTAAAATATAATCTGTAATTATATTATTATAATTATATTAATTATTTATGAAGAAAAAAGGAAATGAATATGAAAGGAAAAAAATAAAATTTAGACACGAAAATCTATTATTAATATTCTGTTACTAATAGACACGAGAATTAGGCCAAATGAAAAAAAAAAAAGATTTAATATTAAAAATTTATTGAAAATATAACACTGCTTTCCCTATGAAAAAATTAGTAACCACCACGTGAAATATTAGAAAAAATTATGAGGAAAAAAGAAATGGAAATGAATATTAACTCTTCTATGAGTGAAAAAGGAAATGAATATATTCATATTTCACTTAAAATATAATTAGTAATTATATGATTATAGTTATTATAATTATATTAACTATTTATGAAGGAAAAATGAAATGAATATATTAATAGTTTACTGGAAATATAACCAGTAATTATATTTTTATAATTATATTACTTTTTAATTATGTGGAAATGAATATTAATTCTTTTTATGAACGAGAAAGGAAATGAATATTTCCCAAAGAAATCTGTTATTAATATCATGTTACTAATCGACATGGAAATCAGGCCAATTAATCGACAATTATTAGGAAAAATGAATAAAAATCAATATTAATTCTTTTTATGAAGGAAAAAAAAAAAGAAATAAATATATTCAAAAGGAAATGAAATATGAAGAAAAACGAATGAATATGTTTATATTTCACTAAGAATATAACACAGCTTTTGGCACAGAAATCAGACCAAAAGAAAAAAAGAAAATAATATTAAAAATGGACTCGAATTAAAAAAAAATGCTTAATAAGTAAATAACAAATTTGCTACACAAAAAATTAGGGTAAAGGAAAAAGGAAATGATTATTAAACACGTACCAATTGTTTTTGTGATTGAAAATGAATATTATAAACGCACCAGATTGTTTTTATGACAAGAAATAGGAATGAATTTTACACACGAAAATCTATTATTAATATTATGTTACTAATAGGCATGGGAATCATGCAAATGAAAAAAGGATTTAATATTAAAAATTTATTGGAAATATAACACAATTTTCCCTACAAAAAAAATTAGTAACCACCAAATGAAATATTAGGAAAAAATTATGAAGGAAAAAGAAATGGAAACAAATATTAACTCTTTCTATGAATGAAAAAGGAAATGAATATATTCATATTTCACTTAAAATATAATCAGTAATTATATTATTATAATTATATTAATTATTTATGAAGAAAAAAGGAAATGAATATGAAAGGAAAAAAATAAAATTTAGACACGAAAATCTATTATTAATATTCTGTTACTAATAGACACGAGAATTAGGCCAAATGAAAAAAAAGATTTAATATTAAAAATTTATTGAAAATATAATACCGCTTTCCCTACGAAAAAATTAGTAACCACCACATGATATATTAGGAAAAAATTATGAAGGATAAAGAAATGGAAATGAATATTAACTCTTTCTATGAGTGAAAAAGGAAATGAATATACTCATATTTTATTTAAAATATAATCAGTAATTATATGATTATAATTATTATACTTATATTAATCATTTATGAAGGAAAAATGAAATAAATATATTAATATTTTATTAGAAATATAATCGGTAATTATATTTTTATAATTATATTATTTTTTAATCAGAAAGGAAATGAATATTTCAAACAGAAATCCGTTATTAATATCCTAATCGACATGAAAATCAGGCCAATTAATTGACAATTATTAAAAAAAATGAATAGAAATCAATATTAATTCTTTTTTATGAAGGAAAAAAAAATGAATATATTCAAAAGAAAATGAAATATTAAGAAAAACGAATGAATATGTTTATATTTACTGAAAATATAACACAACTTTTTAAATTTTTAAATATAAATCTATTAATACAAATTATAATGAATGAAATTATATTATAGAATTTTTATATATACATATTAATAAATATTATGTGTATATACAATGTATTATTCAATCATATAAGGATATGCGTCCGATTAGAGTTTATATTTATTCATACAAAATTTAGAATTTACATTTTTATTGATTTCTAAGTACAATTTTCTTAGTTATTATTATTCATATTTTTTAAATTATAATATATATGAAATACAATTTGGAATAAATTAATTTAATTTTATAAATTTTTTCTATAAACTTATCTAAATATGTACATGATTAGAGATTATACTAACCATACAATATTTTAATTTTAATTTTGTATGTTATGAAAATAGATACTTGACCAAATATATAAAAGTCCAACTATATTATTATATTGTACATTTTAAAATCTTTTTATTTTTCTAATTTAATTTTAAATTTATAATAACAAAAAAAAAATTCTCGAGTAAAACACTATATTTTAAAAAATACAATTTGATAAATATCATAAATTAATTAATACAATATCATTTATGTTTATAATAATTAAAGAAAAAAATAAATAATTCAAATATGTGAACCAATAATTTCAAAATGAAATTAATATATAGTTACAAATAAATATAGCATGATTACATTTACTTTAATTAGTTTTAATTCTCTTAATGATATGACTTTTCTTTATCAGTTATTTATGGGAGGCTAAGGGAGTGTTGAGTTGGTGGAATTTTTATTTTTTTTAAATACTTACTAATAAAAAATAATTTTAAAATATTTTGTAACCACTCATACCATTTGTAAATCTTATATTTTTTAAACAATACAATTTGATAAATATCATAAATTAATTAGTACAATATCATTTCTGTTTATAAATTATAATAATTAAAAACAAATTCAAATATGTGAACCAATGATTTCAAAATGAAATTAATATACAGTTACAAACAAATATAGCATGATTAGATTTACTTTAATTAATTTTAATTTCCTTAATGAAATGACTTTTCTTTGTCAGTTTTTTTTATGGGAGGCTAAGAGAGTGTTTGGATTGTTGAAAAATATTTTAAAATAAAAATACATACAAATAAAAAATAATTTAAAATATTTTTTAACCCCTTATAACATGTGTAAATGTTATATATTTTTTAAAATACAATTTGGTAAATATCAAATTTTTGTTTATAATAGTTAAAGAAAAAAATAAATAATTCAAAAATGTGAACCAATGATTTCAAAATGAAATTAATATACAATTGCAAATAAATATAGCATGATTAGATTTACTTTAATTAGTTTTAATTTTCTTAATAAAATGACTTTTCTTTATCAGTTTTTTTTTATGGGAGCCTAAGGGAGTGTTTATCCTGCTGGAAAATATTTTAAAATAAAAATACATGCTAATAACAAATAATTTGAAATATTTTTTAACCCCTCATAACATGTGTAAATGTTATATATATATATATATATATATATATATATATATATATATACATATATATATATATGTACACAATTTGATAAATATCATAATTTTTGTTTATAATAGTTAAAGAAAAAAATAAATAATTCAAAGATGTGAACCAATGATTTCAAAATAAAATTAATATACAGTTACAAATAAATATAGCATGATTATATTTACTTTAATTAGTTTTAATTTTCTTAATGAAATAACTTTTATTTTTCAGTTTTTTATTAGAGACTATAAGGGAGTGTTTGGGTTGCTGAAAAATATTTTAGAAATAAAAATACTTACTAATAAAAAATAATTTTAAAATATTTTTAATCCCTAAACATGAGAAAATTTTACATTTAAAAAAAATACAATTTGATAAATATTATAAATTAATTATTGCAATATCATTTATGTTTACAACGAGAATAATTAATAAATAAATAAATAAATGAAATATGTGAACCAATGATTTCAAAATGAAATTAATATAACATGATTAGATAAAGTGACTAATGCCCCTCTTTTGGGTGAAAGGGCTGGCCTGAAGATTTAAAGTTGCTCAATTCTCAAAGGCAATGATCAAATCCTTGCCTTTGGTTAATAAGGATGGATGCGTCCCTTCCACTCAACCACACCCTCCAAGTACTTAGTGAAATGACTTTAATAAAAGTAAAATCCTCCTTTACAACATCTCAACCCAAATTAATATGAATATTAATTAATTAGTAAAAAATAATAAAGCTTAATTGGTAACAAAATTTTATATAAAAATTAACTAATATCTAATAAATTGTTACCACAGATTAAAGTCAATATGTATATAAAAATGAAAAATGGTTACCAAATTATGAGAATAATTAAATTATTATAATTATAAAAATAATGGATACAAATTCTGCGTAACAAATGAGAAAATTCGTTTGCAATTCTGCGTAATTTTATAAACAAATAATAATTTATTAATTATTATTTACACCAATTTATACTATTAATAAAAGTAAAATTATGATCTTCAACATTCCCGCCCAAATGAATATGAATATTAATTAATTGGTAAAAAAAAATTAATAAAGCTTAATTGATAACAAAATTTTATATAAAAATTAACTAATATCTAATGAATTTTTATCATACATTGAAGTCAATGTGTACTTAAAAATGGATGATGGTTATCAAATGCTGAGAATAATTAAACCATTATAATTGTGAGAATAATGGAAACAAATTCTGCGTAATAAATGAGAAAATCCATTTGAAATTATATGTAATTTTATAAGAAAATAATAATTTATTAATTATTATTTACACCAATCTATATTTATACTATTAATAAAAGTAAAATCTTCAATTAAAATGTCTTTTGCCCTTCTGATACGAGATTGTCATTCAAGTTCTAACGAAAACAATTCACGTTGATGCTCGCATATGCCATGACTATCAACAAAAGTCAGGGTCAAACACTAACTCACGTTGAGTTATTACTAAAAAAACTCGTCTTTAATCACGGTTAATTGTATGTGAATTTTTCCCGAGTCATCCATCCTGATGGTCTGATGGTTTTAACTCTAGACGAGGATGGATAAAATTCCGTTACTACTACCAATGCTGTCTACAAAGAGATTTTCAATAATGTATAATTCAAGTTATTCATATTATGGTTTTTTATATACAAAGATGACAAAATTGCTATATATCTACATAGAAAATATATCTTCCGTATAAATAATTTCTATAACTGAGTTGCTAGACAACGAGCTAATTAGTACAATTAATACAAATTCTAAACACTGATATATAAAATCTCTAAAGTTGCAGCACCGAATGCGTATATCTACACGTTAACTATTAATTGGGCAATTATTTACTCGAATTCAAGTATTGATAACATCATAAAACATAATCGGTGCAACTCAATTCTTCAATTATATTTTATAATATTCGATGTTATAATTTATACAATTGTATATCGATCTAAATATTTTTAAAATATTATAACAAATTCATTCCGTGCAACGCACGGGCGCAGATACTAGTAGTTAAAAAAAAATTTACATTGTTTATAGTGGTTTTACATTCTTTCTAACCAAATATTAGAATACAATATTACTAATGTTCATATTTTTGAAATTATATAAGATAACCTAAACTAACCATCACCTAAGTATTTTCGGAACAAGATGGCATTTGATACTTTTCCATCAATTAAATTTATGAAAAAATATTTCCAAATAATGTATTTGATATGAATACCTTTGTAGGAAAAATTAATTAACATATTCCGTGTTACCCCCATAAAAACATAAGATTAAGTTACTTATAAAATTAATTAAGATGTTTGGTTTGTTTGATGAGAGACACGGATTCAAAATGTATTCAGTTACAGAGAGATTACAACAATAGAAATCTATATGAATAAGGCGACGTAATACTCTCCTATACAGTATAAGCCCTTAGCCGCGGAAGAACGAGACTAGTTGTGTACGTGAAAACAAGTAATTCCTCGTCGTGAGTTTAATTGACACGAAATGGTGGGCGGCGGAGAGGAAATTTGTGGTGGTGGCCGGAGCAGGTACGGTGGTGGCAGTCACCGTACGCCCTGAAGAGTTTGTCAACATCGGGGTGGGGAGGAAAAAAATTAAGAATGAAGTCTAACGCTAACTGATACCAGACGAGAGAAACAGATTCAAAATGTATTCAGTTAC